>NC_141539.1:116633750-117006875 GCF_021556685.1 Rattus norvegicus | reverse complement strand
CACCATCTGCATCTTTAAAACATACATTCATTCCTTCTAAAAGGTTCTCTGTTTTATTCTTACAACTCAGCATTGCTTCCCTGACATTCTGCATTAAAAGGCCAAGTAAATATAAAAGTCATATTGTAGTACTAAAATAGAGATTCCCCCAAGAAGGCAGGGGCATTCTTGTATTTCACCCTAAATAGGTAACCAATAAATAGTTATTAACTGAATAAACAACTAAGAGAAATGTTAAAAGCAAAATATATAAAAGCTAAAACTCTTTAGATCATCTTTTGAACCTCTACTTACTGAATAACCCCTCCGCATATCAAGTGGAAGTCTGTGATACTGCTTATCCTTGCATACCCAAGCAAAGAATCCTGAAGATTACTAAGACCCTATTACAGTATGAATATGTAAAATATCTCTGTACACTCATGTGTCTAAGCATGTAGTACATGAGGCACGTGGTGCTATTTTGAGGAGCTATGGAATGGTTAGGTGAAGGATCTACATGGAGGAAATAGGTTAATGGGGATGGGTTCTTAGGTATGTATTATCCCTGGCTGCTTCTTGGCAGGCTTTCTTTGCTTCTTGGCTAACCAAGATATGAGGAGCTTTCCCCTGTACATATCCATGACACCATGAATGCTGCCACCCCTTTCCTGTCTTCCCACTCTTTCAAACTATGACCAAAAATAAGTCTTTCTTCTATTAAACTGCTTCTTTATAGATATTTGGTCTCAGAGACTAGAAAAGTGCTAATACAAACAATTGAGTCAATGCTATACGGAAAGCTCCATTGGGCCTGATTAAAACTACCCTGAATACACACACATGAGTATCTATAAAGGAGGAGGATTACTAGTCTCTACTGCTTCTTTGAGCATTGGCAGCTAATGATTTTAGATGCAAGCAGGAAAGTACCAAACTAAGAATGGCTTAAACAATAAAGATATTGAATTATCTCAAACAGCAAAAGTGTCCACGTAGGCTGTCCAGATCTGAGGCAACTATTGAAGAACTTTATCCACCTGTGAGACTGTGTTTAGCATAAAGGTCTCTAGGCTTTCAAGGTAACTGCCATAGCTCCAATTGTGGGAACATTGAACATTACTCCACAGTAACAAAAATGGAATTGGTCTCATCACCAACTATGAGCTCATTAGAGGGAAAAAATCCAACTTCCTATATCACCAAATTTGTGTTGCATGGCTTGCTCTTAGGCTTATCCCCAAAGCTATGACCCAAAGAGAACTGGACTCTGCTGCCTACCTTCAACAAAACAGGATTTGTTCTCTAAGGTTGAGAAGTAGTCTGTCCACCTCTCCTGGTGGGATCAGGAGGGTAATGAGTTTCTAAAACTGAAGGATAGAGTAAAAAAATTTAAGGATAGACAGCAAGTAAGAGCTTACTCAACCTCTTTTGAAAGTCAGTATGGCTTCATTTTGTACCTTGGTTCCTTTTGTGCCTAAAAAGGTGTTTTGGTTCCTCTTGTGCTTCTGTGACAAAAATCCTTGATAGAGCAATGTAAGCAAAGATAGATTGGATTTGGCTCATGGTTTCAGAAGCATCTGTCCATCAGAGCAGGGAAGGTGAAGCAGACCCACCCACAGGGTGGAGAGGGGGAGGGGGAGCCAGAACCAGGGACAAGCTGCCTGTTTTTAGCAGTTAGGCCCTGCCTCCAAGCAGTGCCACCAACTGGGAACAAGAGCTCAAAATATGAAGTCTTGGAGAACATTTCAGATTGAAATCTTAATACTTAGACTTATTCTTAAGATGGTTGAGTGAGGGCTGGGGATTTAGCTCAGTGGTAGAGCGCTTGCCTAGGAAGCGCAAGGCCCTGGGTTCGGTCCCCAGCTCCGAAAAAAAGAACCAAAAAAAAAAAAAAAAAAGATGGTTGAGTGAGCAGTACCCTAACCAAAAATCATTGTCTATACCCTAGAAATTAGGAAAAGAGTCAGATTTTGGTGTATTTATATTTGTATTTATAAATGTATATTCAAATACACATATACATATGTATGTGGGTATATACAGATATGGGAGGTAGATACATGTATACAAGCATACACATGTTCATGTATAAGCACACACGCACGCGCGCACACACACACACACACACACACACACACACACACACAGGTTTATGTCATCTATTTTTCATGGCTTTAACAGTCATCTGAACCTAAAACAATCCCATAGAATTACCTTAAGAGAAAAGGCCTCCCTTGCTAGGCACTTACTCAGTTATGCAACAGACCATGTGATGGCTTCAGTCTATTTACCCAGAGACTTTCCCATCAATCAGCAACACTGAAAATAATTACAGCTTCATTTAAATACGTGCTAAATATCCCAAAGCTAACAAAGGGTGGAATTAGATCCAATCCTGGCTTCCTCTCCTTAGGTTTGCAAAGAGCAGTTTCAACCGGTGTCCAACACCCTGGAAGTCCTCGTTTGGTCTGAAAGCCATTAGACCACAGTTATCAACTAATGAGGCAGTAAGTGTTTGGAAGCAGCTTAAACTACCTCAGCAGATCCAAGTTAAAATAAGGGAAATTAGTAGTAAAATCAAATTGGTTTAAACTGTGAACTGAGTGTGAAACTATTCCCCTGAAAAATAAATTATTGGGTCAAGTTGCTGCACAGAAAAAGAGCTAAATTTTCAGGAGAAAAAAATGTTCCTTTTAATGAATTTCATTCTTTACAAGGTAGTGAGTGTATCCTAGCCTGATTGTCTACACGGCTTCTTTATTCGTGGGGAAGGGGGTGGGAGAAGATATCCAGACAGGTAAGTAGACCGATTCCTCCACAAAGAGATGTATATTTTGTAAACTAGAACATTAGAGGAGAATAAATGTGGGTGTGTAGTAATTACTTATTACCCAGGAATGGCAGGTGGAAGCTGAAAACATCTAAATTTTATGACAATGTTAGGGAGATTCCCAACGAACTAATGCAGGAGTGAAATTTTTTCTACGTGCAATGCTCATGAAAATCTAGACATCTGCTTTGAGGTTTGAATAGATGAAAAATAATAACTATTACTTAAATGCAGTGCCAAGATCAAAAATGTAGATTTCTTCCACTTTCTCCTCTCTCAACTACACATTAAATGCCCAAGTCTCCCATTCAGCAAATGGTAAAACAATATCAACAGAGATTGAAATTTGTAATTTTAAAAGTTCAGCTTTGGGGTTGGGGATTTAGCTCAGTGGTAGAGCGCTTGCCTAGCAACTGCAAGGCCCTGGGTTCGGTCCCCAGCTCTGAAATAAAAAGAAAAGAAAAAAAAAAGTTCAGCTTCACATGCAATGATTCAAAAACTCAAATTCATGGCCATTCACTGTATCTAAGTCATGTATGTCCTCTGTTTCATTCAGATGTCCCCTTAGGACTGAATTTCTCATCATTGTACAAAGTGATTCACTTCCACAGTTGCATCTTTTCAAAATCAAGATATGACAGGCAAGATCTTCTGCGTGCAAGACAGCAATCAGTGAAACCGAATGCTTTCTAACCCCTTGTCTTGAATTGTTTTTAGGAATTGAGATCGAGAGTGGTGGTCCAAAGGTTGACTGGAATCTGCTCATAGGCAATTCAGTATGGGAAAGCAAAGAGAGAATGTAGTTCAGAGAAAATATGCCCTGAATGTGCTTTTCTCTGAGCCTGCCAATCATTTGAGGACTTCTGGATTATCCTCAGACGGTCCCACACTGAGACACAGACATTTACTCTCTGCACTGTCTCATATATCTGTCTCAACAATCAGCCACTGTAGGGATGAGGCAAAGCCTTGAGGTTTCCTGTGTTTGGGGATAGAACTTACTGAGGGATGTTTCAGTAAGCCCTTGATAGCCAGGTGTGGAGAAATATGGTCCCAAATGAGAAAGATTTGCAGAGGGTGCAATAACACACACTAGCCTTCTCTTAAACAAGGCTTCTTCTCTGCAGTTCACCAAGCCCCAGACAATATACATGACTCATATACTAGGGCTATTGGCAGTGCTGGGCATGGGCTCCCTCTTGTGGCATGAATCTCAGGAAGCTGGAGCAATCATTGTTCTCAACCACTCCTAGAATTTCTCTGCCACCTTTACCCCAGGTAGGACAAATTGTAAGTTGAAGGTTTTGTGGCTGGGTTGGGGTCTCAGTCCCACAACTATAAGTTTTGCCTGGTTACAGAAGATGACTGGTTTTATGTTCTGTATCCTTCATTACTAGGAGTCATTGTTAGGGTCACTGTCAGAGAAACCTGGGAGTTTCTATGCATTAGGTTTCCACATCATCCCCAAATGTCACCAATTCCAGTCACTTCTTCTCATAATCCTTCCAAGTTGTAGGATCCAGAGGGGTGGAAGATACAAAAAGAACACAGCCCACAGAATCAACTAAGCAAGGCTCATGGAGGCTCACAGAGACTGAAGCAGCAATCATGGAACCTGCACAGGTCTACACTAGGTCCTGTGCAAATATGTCATACCTGTTATCTTGGTGTTTGGGGGGGACTCCTCACAGTAGCAGTGGAAATATCTCTGACTCCCTTGCCTTCCCTTGAGGTCCTTTTCCTCCTACTGAGTTGCCTTATCCATCCCTGATGGAAGGGTTTGAGCCCAGTCTTGTTGCAACTTGTCATTTCACCATTGGTTAAGATTGCTGGAGATCCCACTCTTTTTGAAGAGAAATGGAGGATTGATGGGGGAACAGGGACTGTGAGGAATGGAAGGAGGAAAAAGTGGTCTGGATGAGAGAAGAATTTTTAAATGTTTTAAAATAAATACATATTAGTATGCTATAACAGATATTGTTATTAGTATGTATAAATAAAATGGTTTTTCCCTGAGGAATGAAAGAGGGAAGGAGGGAAGAGAGGGACAGAGAGAGAGAGGGAAAGAAGGAAGGAAGGAAAATAAAGTAATTTTCCTCTTTCCTAGTCCACTGTTGTTTGCTCTTTGGCCTCCTCATATTAAGACTAAACTTCGAGTTCTGGAACCCTGAGACCCTGGGTGACCACCTTCATTCGGTATTGCATTCCTAAGCTTCTTCTTGTATTCATTTGAGCCTCTGGATTCAGATTTCATAAGCACAAAACTTGAAGACCAAATTCTAAGTTCCACCTTTTACCCTCTCCCCCATAAAAGGGAAGAAATAGCTGTTTCCCTGGTGACAAAAAGCACTGTCTCCAGTATTCCCAGTGCTTCTTCGCTCAAAGTATGTTAGCTTGTAGGTGTTAAGACAGGCACTATATGAATCAGCTATTACTACAAACAAAACTATTTCACATTTCAAAAGCACAAGCAATAGACACTTACAGTTTCTGTATATCAGGAATTCACCTTGAATTTTCTGGATGCTTCTGCCTCAAGGGCTCTTACAACACTGAAGTCAAGTTGTCATCTGTGGCCACTTCCCCTCTTGCAGATTGACTACTAGGGAAACCATTTGTAAACTCATTCAGATGACTACTAGGTTCCTCAAAGCTGGTATTAACATCCATTTCTAATATTAAAAGACCGTAGCATCTCTGTGCCTAGTTCTGAAAACATAGCCAGTAGCACCAATCAATATTGATTATACAAGCATGAGCCAGAGATCTCTAGCTAGACAGATGCCTAATGTTGGAAATGATATCCTGCAACTTTTGCTTTCTTCTGATCATTGAATACAAGTGAGCAGGTCTACCCATATGCAAACAGGAGGAAGGGATGACAACGCAAGGTCACAAGTAGAGTAAAAGAGATGCCAATGAGCGTCTTAGACTCTCTCTAACTCATGGACTCTAGGAGGGAGGCAAAAAACACCCGTGGACATGTTAAATGGTGAACAGCCATGTTTGTGTTGATATAGGGGAAATGTGGTACTTTTTGCTTATGAGGCAAAATATATATGAGTGTCAAATGGTAGATATGAATATCAGTGCGCTGGAGTAGCTGAGCTCACTCAGGAAAACGTGCCTGGAGGTGATGAGCCCAGAAAAGAGTCATTTGGAGATTATGGCAGTGACTCCATATGAAGAGAGACACATTGCTTTCCAATCCTCCAAACTAGTAATGATAAGAAGACAAATGTCACACAGCCATGTGTACGTGGTTAGATATTAGAAGTTGACTTTGCTGCATCTCTGTTTTTTCACACTTATAATTACAATCTCTCCTTGGTATAAAGTGTCTTAAGCAAAGGATTAAGGAATAATGGAAATAAAGGTTAGGCTCAAGAAGGACTAGAAAAGATAAAACACAAGTTTTCCCTTGACTCATCGCCATATCAACATATGAATTCTATACGTTCATCTCCAAAATGACATGACCTGTCATCACTACAAACAATAAATTCATACTGAGAGATCTGCTATGTGCCAGATCCTATGGATAAGTTCCTAGTGTCTCACTTTGAAACACAAAAATGAACAAAGTTGGCCGGCCTGCTCCTCCATCTTTTCTTCTGCCCTTTTTCCCTGTTTGTCTCTCTCTCTCTCTCTCTCTCTCTCTCTCTCTCTCTCTCTCTCTCTCTCTCTCTCTCTCTCTCTCTCTCGCCATCTGAGACAGAGCCTCTTTCTTTCCTCAGTCTTTCAGCTTCCTCTCCAGAGAGCCCCAGCCAATCATTCGCACCTCAATGTGTTCTTAAGTCACACCTAAGGTGCTTTCACCATGAACCTATTACAGACTGCTCTGTGAAAGACATTTTTTCCTATAAAACACATTTCAGGCATCAGTGGGCACATAGGAGCCATATTTGGCATTTAGAGGATCAAGGGGGTGGTATTTCAGTCCTGAAATGAAACCATATGGGGAGTTACCTACCCATCAGGCTGGCCTTGGACATGACCCATGTAATGGGTATTTAGTTAATAAAGAAGGCCTTTCAGTCACATTGACCTTTTGATCTAGCCCAAAGCGGACACTGTTTTCCATGCACTAATGAGCTAGACTGGCTTCTTCCTGCCCCAGTTAAAAATGTGTTATATTTTGTTTCTCTTTAAATCCCTAAAACTGGCAAGAACAAAGTTTTCAGAAACTCCTGCTGGTAAGTAGTGAAGACAACCTGAGCTAGTGAAGAAGAATAAATTGTTTTTCCTCATCCCAGGGAAGCTGGTAAGGATCACGTGGCAGGCCAAATGGAGGCCTCACTGTGGCTACAGTTGCAGCCTGTGGTCTTTGCGGTGAATCTGGGCTCACGGAGACTTCCAAGACCCTGATTTATTTTTATTAGTCAGGAGACTCCCTACTCATCTGTCTCCCTTCCAGATTCAAACTTTTTGCTCTTCTGTTTGAAATAGGTTTTGTTTTTCTAGAAAAGATTAAAATGAAGAAAAATGAATGCTTTTGCCTGTCTTCAGGGTTCTGTCCACAAACATATAATGGTCTTCGATAATCTAGTAGCAGAAACAAAGGACTTACTTCACTGTGCAATTGGCTGCTGAGGACTTTTTGCTTTATTATATTTCTATGTAGGATTGGGAATGTATGGTCTGGGGAGGCATCTTAGTCCAGTTAATGAAAGAACTGCTGAACGAGCTTGAGGCCCTGAATTTGAATCGCTAACATCCATGTAAAACCCGGGTATGGAGGTATAACTTATAACCCCAACACTGGGCTGTCAGAGACAGAGAGATCACAGGAGCTCTCTGGACAGCCAGCATTGCTAAAAAATCAGTAAGTTCAATGGAAGACCACGTCTTAAAAGCAAGGTGAAGAGCATCTGAGAAAGAGAACCAACATAGACCTTTGACCTACACACACACACACACACACACACACACACACACACACACACACACCACATACATGTAACATATACACACAAATAACTGGGCATGTAATTTACAGAAAAACATGAACATTTATAAATTAAGAAATCTATCAATCGTGAAGCCCCTTTCTGGGCATGAACTTTGAGAGATAGTGATTTATGTATTCATCCTAAGTTATTTGGATTCTGACAGGCTCAAGTAATACTTCTTTGCTACTGATTTATCTGAAGAAATAACCATGAGCTTCACTGCTCCAAGTAAAACCTGTTATTTTAACTTGATTCTGTATCTTCTAAGAGAGAAAATTTGAAGGTGGCTACCTACAGTGTACCCAAAATGCAAAGAGGGAAAAGTTACAGTTTGTGTCCACTGCTTGGGTCAAACCATTTTGCAACCTATCACTTTGGATTAATTCCTGCCTGTTAGCCTTTAGCTCTCCTTGCCAAGATGGCTCCCCAAACCTGGACCCAGACATTCACACCTGAAAACATGTGCATATGTTCACAGCATCATTTTCAAGGAATAGTCTTCACCTTGGTTTATATAATTCCCAAGCTTCCTCCGAAGTTGGTGCAGGGAATGGGGGCTAGGGGACCAGTCTCACTCCACTTTCAACAGCAAGGCTTCTTCATGCCTCTGCTGAAGTTACTCATTTTATAGTTCATGGGAAGATCCCTTTACAAATGTCCTTGGGTTATCTATCCTAACCAAGAAAAAGAAAGGTTCAGAGAAATGGGGAGAGGAGAAATTGCTTCTGGTTGCCAGGCAAAGTGAGAGAAAAGAACTACCATTTTGAGTGCCTACTATGTGTTAGATCTTTTGTTTCTCATTTCATGAAAAATTCTCCATGAGTTATGTTAATTTGTTTCGTTGTCTGTCTGTGTGTGATAGTCTTCTGTGGATCCTGCACTCTCTTCTTCTTGGTCACATGGAAACTAGAACCCATTCACAAGTGTATTGTCCTTGGCGATCTTGTTTGGAAGAAGGGATGTGTGCGGAATGTTAGTAATAGTAGGAAAGGAGAGGGGAGTTGTATAATTTCCGTAGATAAAATACTGTAGCCATGCCTTTAACTATAGAAAGGCAGCTCCTTTCCTAATTATAGGATAATGCTGTCTTCTTTCCATAAAAATTTGCATTTCCGTGTATAACCTAAATTAACCCAGACTTCTGCCAAAGGAAACCAGGATCGAGCTAACAAAGATAAATCAGGGAGAAGACCTAGTCTGTGTTACAGTTCCTTTCAAATAGTCTAAGACTGGTCAAGGAAAGCACAACTCAAGGCAATCTTTTCCAACCTAAGAGCCATTGAAATATGGCATAAGATTCTTTTTCTATATGTAATATCAGATACTGTTGTAAGCAGTAAGCATACCGAAATGTCATATTTAATAATAAAATAAATAATAGCATTTTGTGTCCTATCTTATTGATAAGGAAATTGAGAACAGAGAGATAAAATTGTGTCTAGAGTGTTTCATACTTGTCCTAGTGTTAGGAGCAGTCCTTAAGACTAAAATATCTGTACATGCTAACCAACTGATTTCAAAGCACAAATATATCAGCACTCAAAACTCTCTGTATACAGGTCTGTGTATCTGAAAATGACTGATACAGAGACCTGAACATCAGATCAAATACCTAGGTGCCTGAAAAATAAGTCTGTCTGGCCTTCTGAAGCACAAAATTTAAATTCACCTGCCAGAAAATGGAGAAAACATCACAGCAACCACAAAGAAAGCATTTTCTCTTCTGACCTCCATGCTTAATTACAAAACAAAACTATAGACTTAAATGAACCTTAAGACAAGCTAGAAGAATTAAAGATTTTACAGCAGAGAAGATGCAATTAAGATGCCCCACCCCCTTAGGTCTAAGAAGAAAGGCACATCAAACCTACAACTATTAGAAGAACAGAACAGGGCAACTCTCCTTCCCTAAGAATTTTAACATTTTCAGTGTGTAGCTCAGGAGACAGCGGTTTGAAACCCAAGGATTTTAAACTGAAGTATGACTAGAAGAGCTTAAATGCAGGTAACACATTAATGGTGAATTATTAGAAAGGGGTGGTGTTTGTAGCTTGCTTGTCATTCTAGAGAAGATTCTGGGATTGAAAGTCTCCATTCCCTGCCTCCTTGGGAGTCTCTTGCTCCATCTAATGCCACATTGGATTAAAAGCACTTAAGAGCACAGTCTGCCTAAATGATATCCTTGTATTCACCTTAGCATGCTCATTCAAGCTGAACCCTAAATACTTATCCTTATACACACAGATAAGTGAAGCTCTCACCTGTCATCAAAAAAGATTCCTCTATGGCAGATGGAGAACCTCACAGAAAGACACAAATGTTCAAAATGTGGAGAATAACAGGCCATGTGGTGCCCAACACCAGCTGATACATTTATATTGCACCCCTACACAGAAGGCCCAGAAATGAAAATACAAAGGGAGGCGAAACGGCTGCATGAGCCAGAGAACCAGGATGTCTGCTGCAAGGGATTGTCTTCTATAGATGACAGAGTGCTGCACTGTGAAAGCCTGACAATATGCTGCCCCAAACTAGACCTGCAGGAATTAGTCCTCTGATGGGCTATCCAAACCCAAGTGATCAATCATAAACACAGAGACATGCAGCCAATATTATTAGACTCATGGGTGTACACTCACACATGTATATCAGAATATACACTACACAATCCACAACTGAAAAAAACAGAGGTCAACAATTTGAAGGAAGCATTGGAGTACTAAGAATAAGGAAGATGAAAAAAAGAACAGGGAAGATGCAGTAGAAATGATGTAAATACAGTATTCATGTATGAAATTCTCAAAAAAATTAAGTAAAGGAACTTCCTCATTCATACATACACTGTGCACAGACTTATTTGTAAAAAGCATGGAATGGAAATCCCATCACTGCTGGGCATAGTGACATTTGCCTTTAATCCTAGCACTTGGAAGGAAGAGGCAGGCATCTAATTTCAAGGCCAGATTGGTCTACAGAGTGAATTCCAGGATAGCCAAGGCTAAACAGAAAAACCCTGTCCTGAACAAACTCACCACACATAAACACACACACACACACACACACACACACACACACACACACACACACACACAGAGAGAGAGAGAGAGAGAGAGAGAGAGAAAGAGAGAGAGAGAGAGAGAATATCTCTGCACCCAACCAAAGTCAGAATACATGATTCTACATCCAATAATATTAATTTCATTTTTGACTCACTTATATATTTATGTACTCATAAGGCAATTAAATGACATCCTCATGAAATCCAAATTTTTCACCTTTCCATGAAATTTACTTGAGTAATATATAACATGTATTACATACTCGGTGGACCATCTACAAGGCATGAGTATGGAAGGGTGGAAACTGTCATAGTACTGTAGAAATATGAAGGAGAATTTGGATTCAGGTGTGTGAACTGTAAAGAACCTGCTTTAAATCTTCACCATGCTTCCTGACATACAGACCTCATGATTCAGCATTTGCATCAACGGTCAGACTGTAGCTTTCACTGCTCATAAATCCATCTACACTTCCAAGGACCGTCAATAAAATTCCTCAGAGTCCAACTCAGGGAGATTAAATGAGAGAAAAGTAATGTGACAATCAGCATATAGCTCTCATGCAGAAGTCACAGTGTCCATGGCCTATGTGGGGGACAGCTCTTGTTAGGAAGATCCACTTACAAAGAGACCATGAACCGGCATCTGAGATTTGAATCTCAAGAAGTCCCCCATCATTCCACAAGTTGGCAAGAAGAACTCACTGTGCCTGCAGTATTTGTACACACAGCATCGTTTATGCTAGCTGCCTGTGCTACACACAGTGTGACGCTCTGGTACTCACCAGGCAAAGAGTATTCACAGGAGCAGCCTCATGCTTCCTTGGTAGAAATCTCACCAGTACTGCCATGACTCTTCACTAGGAAAACTAAATACAAGCTATGTGACCACGCTGAGGAGATATGGGCCTAGAGTCCCCAAGACTTCACCTCCACGTGCTGCTTCCTTTGCTGATTTAGCTTTGCGCGCTTTTCATGTTAAAATTATCAGAACTGTATGCTGGGTCCTTAAAGTCCTTCCAGAGATTTATCCAAACTACAGGTTGTCTTAGGGTAACCTTAACCGACCCTTCACCATATCTCTGCTAAAGAAACTGTTGGGGAAAGAGAGAAGAAAAACCTGCATCTAGAAATCTAGGGATCCGTGAGAGTCTCTTTTCTAAGAGCCATTCTGGGTTTCTTCTGTGCACACTGGCCTGTCTAGTTTGTCTAAGAGAAAAGTTCCTATGATCCTCAAAACTCATGACTCCTCATTTTAAGCTGTAAAGTAAGTGGCCAGAAAGTATAAAGGGCCATTACTCGAACTGTGCTCAGAGAGTCGGGCAACATGAGTGCTCTAAAAGAAATGGCTTCAGAATGTTTAAGAACCGCCACATCCTTTCGGGATGGGAAGGCTCTCTCTACGCAAAAACTGCTTTGCCTGCATTTCATTCTCCAGATAAACATGTTTTTGACAAAAATATGTCCTTTCTTGATAGCAGAAATTATTCCAGGAATTTCCTTTTCCTCCACCCCCCTATGATTAAAATAACCATGTGTCTAGATTTGTATTTCTTTTTTTTTTTTTTTTGGTTCTTTTTTTTCGGAGCTGGGGACTAGATTTGTATTTCTAAAAACAGATGTACGGAGCCATCCTCGGTGTGTCCTGGAGAGCAAAATGGAGCAATGAGCAATGGTGCCTGCACCCTGCAGGGAATAAAACCATCTCTGCAGGAAACAGGAAACTCTAGAAACCTCTTCCACACGAATATTAAATCAGAAGGAGCTAACAGTTAAGCATCTATATTCAGAGTTTGATTTCTTAATGAGGCTCTTACATTAAGATTTGATGTTATTGCTGTTTTCTGGAGGCTCTTCTTTTAAAAATCAGTTTTCTATAATTCAATAAGGTTTGCATGGCATTTATCCAAACCATGCTGGACCTAGTACCTTGCACATCTATCACCAGATAAGATGCCTGCCTGATAATGGGGCTTGTCTATCTTGACGGTGACAGTGACTCCAGAGAATTTCTTCTTGTCAGTTTCTCTGGAGTGGGGGAAGTGGGTGGGTGAAAGAAGAAAATTGGGGAGTTGGGTTTATTACTCCCAATATGCTCTGTGCTGCTGTGCCTGGCTACACATATGCCTGGGACTCACAGCATATGGCCTGGGGGCCATCAGTGGCCCGCTTAGCAGCTGTCTTCACCATATTTTGACATAAAAGCCATTATATTTCTGGCTGGCTAATTGCTTTTTACTAAACAATTGTTGGAAGTTGGCTGATAACTTTTATGAATTTCAAATGAAAGCCTCGCAGAGAACTTCTGAAAGCAAACAGTGTTTGGTCCACCTGGGAACATTTGAAAGGGCTGGCATTCCATCTGCCAAATAGAACTCATATCGCACACATCCACTGAGAAGTAGAATATAACAGGCTCATTTTTCAGAGCACTAGGTTCTCATACAAGGTTCTGAGAGAGAAAAAAAATATTCTCTTCTCAAGACCTTTATGGGAGATATAATAAATATCCTTTCTCTCCCCAGAAATTATTTCTACAAATATAGTTGAATTAGAAAAAACAGTGTGGTGACTGAATAAGTAGTAAGCCAGTTTATCACATATAATACAAGAACTTTAAAGACAAAGAGAAATCCAATATAATTCATCTTACAGATGTTTTCAGATAGATAATATAACTGGTCCTCAAGCAAGAAGACTAAAGAGCACATAAGTCACACATGAATTATCCTAAGAAACACCATAGATCACCCATGAATTAGAATAATTCTAAGTTTACCTGGTAACTGAGGAGAAATCTCTTGACTAGATGGGATGAGAGTTGTCTAAGGCAAGAAAGAGAATCTTGTTGAGCAAGCACTGAAATTGGGCTCCTAATATTCTTGAGGAAAAGTAAAATAGCCATGCTGACTCCTCTGATATCATATATCAAAGAGATGACTCCCAGGTCCTTTGGTCACCAAGCTGACAAAAGGCTTCGTTTCTAAAAGAGCCATTTCAAAAAGACAGAGAAAGTAACTGCATTCACAAGTTTTCAAAAGTAAATGTTCTGATTCTTTATCTTTTTAAGGAAAAGCAGTTTCTTATTTTCAGCAGAGAAAAATTCAGCTTCTTGTCTCTTACTTTGTATTTTCCTTGACAAATCTAATTTTCAAATGATTTGCATTCATGTTTCCCTGGGGACCCAGGCTCCAGCTCAGATCCTCAAACAACTGGAGATGAAAGTAAATGCAGTGAACTGTTTTGTCTGTTGTTGTGTCCATTGTCATTCTAAGCTCAGGAGAGAAAGGGGAGGGAAGGAGAAAGGGAGGAGAGAATAAGAGGGGAAGGAAGAGAAGGAAGAGGTCCCAGAGAGAGGAGGGTGGGATCCCGGAACAGCGAGGGAAAAATAGAAATAAAAGCAGGAAATACATAGGAGTTCACAGATGCTTTTTTAAGTTTTTTAACAGCTATAAAAGGGAAAAGAGAGTTAGTCTTTAAGAGAAAACTGAAAATGTGGTAGAAACTCTGCCTCCATTAATCTCACTTTATTCCCAGGTTGGTCACAATGTCTTCCCCTAACTACAGCTGGGGTCTGCCAATATCTACCACTAGAAAATTCATTCTAAAAAATGTGAAAGTCCTCAGAACAATTCTTCCCCAACTCAAAAGAAAAATTTTCAAATGGCTGTGGATCCTTTGGGATTATCATACCCAGCATACAGCCATCCATACCCACCCTTCATTTTAGGCTGTCTTGACTAGTTCCTTCCACTGAAATAACACATGCCCACTAGCATCCATAATACTAGTTAACTCCTTTACATCCTAGGGATGAGCTTGAAGCATTTCCTCTGAAATAAACTTCCAAAGTGTCCTGTGCATCCTGCATCCTGGCTGCCACGGGGTGCCTGCATTCACAAACAAGGCGCATCCTAAGTGAACACGGGCATGGGGTTGGGGTGAGGGTTAGTTTAAAATCATCATGCACTAATAAACAGGTCTCCTAACCTAATTCCACGAAGAAGTTGTAGATCAAGGACAAAAACAAAAACAAAAACACGTGTCCAACGGACTGTAGACAATAAGCAGCCAAATGCCAGTCAACTAGCAAGAGTTAAGAGAGAGACTTTACTGGAGAAACTTGCAAGGCAAATGGCAGAGCTTGTGCAGAAAGAAAGTCTATTGTGTTTAGTCTAGAGGAAAAGTAAAATAGCAATGCTGACTCCCCTGACACTTGATAGTCTCAAGTAGAAGGTCTACTTAGTCTGTGTTTAGGTTATTATCGTCTCAGAAAATCATGCACAGATAAGGCAGAACACTTCCAGCCTACTGGTCTACCTTTTTAGAGAAAGCCCGATGGGGAGAGCAGGGAATGGAATACAGGTGCCACCATCGTAGGGAAGTAAATACCAGTTCTGTGAAGTTGTTAGAGCGCTAGCTGTAGCACTTGGCAACACTAGAAGGGAGAAGCATCTGCTACCCCAGTCCACTAAACAGATTATCTGTGTACCATGCCTTCCTCCGAGAAGGACAAGGCCCTTTGCCAGGCACTAGGAGATTCTCAGATCTTTCATCCATCTTCTTTATCTCTTCCATTTTGGAATAGCAGCATGTTCCCAGATTGTGCAGCCTGCCCCACCCCGTGATATAGTACCAGTTGTCGTCATGGGTTTGCATTCTCATAGATGCAATACCTGGTATGCAGAAGACACTTAAAAATATATCGTTGAGCAAGTGAAGAATTAACTTTACAATTTACAGAAGTATCCTAGTTGCCAGAGATTGCAATCGAGATGCTTGGCTGCCTCCCGAAAGAAGGGAACCGGGAGAAAAAGCATGTACTGTCAACTTGGTGTTGTGACTCTCTCCCACTCGTCTCCTTTTAGTATGGACTCCTTTATTCTCCAGGGATTTGCTCAACTTCATTAATGTTAATATTGGATCTAACCTTTTCTCAGCTCTCTGCAGGGATGGGACTTCAATTCCACTGCCTAATCGCTCCTGGTGTTCATCTTTCAAAATGTCCACCCTAAACTTTTTCCCTCTTTAGCTTCAGGCTATTTCATGCCTCTTCTGAGACTTAATCATCTTTCCCTTCGCCTGGTTTTGCTGAGAGAAGTGGACTGAAAAATGCAGAAGGGCTTTAGAAAATAAGAGGGAAAAAATCCTGCATCAGGAATATTCTTATAAACGGTAAAAGGATCATCCATCACATGTTCTGTTTTGCACTGGGAGTTGGTATCCTTCCGGTGGGCAATTTGATGTCAAGGCACAAGCTGGGGAATGAATAGAGCTGCATACCAACCTGACCCCAGAATAAAATTAGATCAGAGTTCTGGCAATTTTGTCTAACAGCCTACACGTCTTACAAAAGACACTAGCTTTCTATCAAGGTCACCCTCTCTTCAAGGCATTAAGCAAAGGAACTATTAGACCTCTAGGTCCCTTCTTGGTGGAGTTAAGACAGTGAAACACAAGGAGGGAAGAGAGTTAAAAGCTGGGGTTCACAGGCATTTCCAACTCAAATGTTCCCGGATATAATGCAAAAGCATCTTGTGTTTAGGCTACTTGAGTCTGGAAAGATTATTGAGGAAGCCATCACAACAGGATATGAGTGTTACTGCTACCCATGTACCACCATTACAAAATGGATGGAGAATGTGATAGGTTAGGGAGAGAATTCAGATTGCTCACACTCTAACTGCTCAAGGAAAAAGAGTTCTAACTTCATATTCTGTGACTCACTATAAATCATAATTGTCCCTTAAAAAGCCCCAACCATATATATACGGGAAGAAAATTAATAAGCTCCAAGAATGGCTGAAATGGCTCCAGGAAAGCAAGAAAAGAGTTTCTCAAATATAACTATTAAGGTCAGGACAAGAGTCAGACAGTCGATATCAACATTCTTAATCATACTCAAGAAGGACATCCTAAAATAAAATGGGAAAGAGTGGCAAGCAGCGACTGTGGAGGACGACTGGAAAGAACCAATTTAATTTAAAAAATCAGTAGCTCTCAGTTTTATCTAAAAGGTCCACTTCAATGGTCTTGATGAACAATGACTAAGAAGAAGGCATGGCACACACAGGGAGTACTGTATTTGCTACTGAATTTCTCCTCCCCAAAAGACTGCTAAAGGCTGCACTCCAAGCTCACCTTCAAGGAGTGCAACACAAAAAGTCAATTTCAGAAGAGCAGGGCATGGCTTCTGACATCTGACAGACAGCCTAAATGCATTTTATCTTATCAGTCCCACTCACTCCCGCTCTCTTCATTTTTCATTATTCCCCGATGCGGCCATCGTTTGCTCTTCCTCAATTCCCAGATTCCCACTTCGCTCGTGGAAAATTTTAAGAGACAAGCATGTTTTTTATTAAAGTCATATACAAGGCATCCCTGCGTCTCTCACTCTCTGGCAAGGATACATATTGGTTTGCTTTGTTTCGGTGGGGGCGGGGTAGATCAGTGGCATGATTTTTTTTTATTGTTGTTGCTTGTTTTATCCATATCTGGATGCCAAAATAATTAAACTTGGCAATATCCTCCTATTAGCTAATGATGTTTACAAAAAATTTTTCTTTGCAAATTTGCATTTACAAATGCAAAGCAGGGCTGCTGGTTTTTCTTTCCAGTGCATTTTGAATAAAACTTTTTAAGCTTTTTCAGAATATGACCTATATTACAGAATAAAATCATTTTATGCTTAATCCTAAACTATTATTTTTAAGGGGTCTGTGTGTGTGTGTGTGTGTGTGTGTGTGTGTGTGTGTGTACATGCTCACACACACCTGTATAAGTGTAGTGCCCACAAAGCTGTCAGTTCCTACTCCAGCTACATTAAAGGCATTTGTGGGGCTCTGAACTTGGATGCTGGGAATTGAACTTGAGTCCTCAGGAATAGCAAGGCAAATAATGTTTAGCTAATTAGCCATCTCTCTCTAGTCCCCAGAATAAAAAAAAATAGATATGAACAAAATTTATTTACATTGAGATAAATAAAAATTATGACCAAGGAGCTCTAAAGGGAAAGTGAAATAGGGAAATAATTAAATTACCCAAATAATCAGAAGGAATAGAAAGTTGAGGTAAAGTGAAATGGGCTAAGGTAGTCCAAGAGAAAGGGTGGTAAAGAATAAAGTGATACTTAGAGAGAGATGGAGAAAGAAAGGGAGGGTGGTGGGAAGAAATAAGAGAAGGAGGAAGAAAGAAAGGAAAAGGGAAGGGAAAGGAGAGCTAGAAGGATGATGGGGGGAAAAGAAGAGGAAAGACCGAGTACACGGGAAGGGAGGAGGGCACGAGGGCCGCTGCTACCAAATTACTAAGCAATGCCTCAGGATGCACTTACTGTCTTCCAACCAAGGGTTAATTTAATCACTGCCATCGGGACTGAATGGCAACAAGGCAATGTATAGTTCTATTAAATGGGACATAAATAGATACTGTGCCACTGTCAACTAATGTATTCCCAGAAATAACTGGGAAGAGAAAAGACCTGCACGGATAATGTTAAGATCACAGGTGAAGTCAGACGGCTAAGGCTGGAATCACAAAGCTACCATTTCCTGGGTTTGAAAGGTTGCTCTCCAAGCCTTAGTTCCCCAAGTGCAAGACTTGGTAATAATAGCTCCTTCCCCATAAAGTATGGTGGGAATTAAGTAATAAATTAATCTCTGACAGTTCCGGGTGTATGTATGTGCATATTCACACGTGTCACTCTTTGGCACATGCCTACTACCGTCATTCCCATTGTCAGCACTTCCAAATTTACAGTCCTTGACAAGAAGAGTATGCTCAAGGAAATCTGAGTAGACAAATCATCAGAACCATCCCAGAAACGACTGCCTATACAGAGACTTTACATACTCTAAATCGGAAGAGCATTTCTCAGATGTAAGGCGGGAGTGTGTGCGAGCATTTTGTTCTCTGTAAATTGACTGAACAAAGACTTCTTCTGGCAGGATGACTCTGTGTATGGAAACATCATTTTAGCAACATCATAGGATAATGAGCCATTTGTTGCTAACTTGGAAAGATAAGGTAGGGGCGAGAATGAAAAGCATTTTTAGTGTAGTAAGTACTCAGTTGAGTTTGTTTTTTTTTAAGTAACCTTTTCTAAATGACAGGTCACTGATACCAATGTGAGCTAATACTCTATGCTGGCTCCTATTTTCTCTAAATATAAATTCCTCCCTGGTGCAATAGAGTGTAGTATAGACTCTGCCTTTGCCCAAAGCACCCTCAAGCTGCTGTTTAAATTATTTCTGTTCATATGGGCCTTCTGTCATTCCAGCCTTTTGCTCTTGTTTGTTTGAACACATTGTGACTGATGCTATGAATATGACACACAGAGATAATAATAGGACATTGCTAACTGCCCTAAAGGAGAATATACAGTTGTTATATCCCATTCTACATGGTATGTGTTTACTACTCATCTCTTAGCCATTTAAACCTCTCTCTCTCTCTCTCTCTCTCTCTCTCTCTCTCTCTCTCTCTCTCTCTCTCTCTCTCCTGCTAAAGGAAAAACAGAAATCCAATTAGACAAGCTGGTTAAAATTTTTAATGGACTCAAGCAAGCTCTGAATCAGGCGTTCTCCTTTTAGCAAAAATATATGAAATTTATTTTAATGGTCTTGATGAAGGTAGTTCGTCTGCATAGAAGTGATTTATTTCCCATTACTATTTCCTCTGACATTCCAAATAGATGAGGCTGTCAGAGTAATTACATCTGGATAAATGAGAAATTGGTGTATTAGAGTAAATAAAAGCCAATTTAGTTAGCCAACACCTCAGTGTGACTATATCATAAAAACTGAATGCTAGCAATGTCTGTGGTTTTTGTTTTTTTGTTTTTTTGTTTTTTTTTTTTTAGTAGCTTCGGAAATCAAGGCTGTCCCTCGAATTCTCATTTTGCAAACTGTCATTTAACTTCATTTATCACTTGTCTCTAATTGCACGGTCACATGTATAAGAATGAGTATATAGGGAGAGAAAGTAAGAGGAAGTGTAACTTTGAACAACAAATATGACAAGAAGCTCATCACCTAGGAGACTCTATAAACTGCATGTATAAATAGGTTCAAATGCTCTAAGGAAAGAAAGCAGGATGGCACAGGCTAAACTTGGCCATCTCTCCAAAGCAAACACAGAAAAACCAATAGCAAACCTAACCAAAAATGTAAAGAGACCATTTCTACATTGGTTTTTTGTTTGTTTATTACTTTATTTTTTTACAATCCAGTCAATGTCCCCTTCCCAGTCAACTCTCCCACAGTTTCTCATCCCATTCCTCCTCCAAGAGGATGCCCCCCACTCCGAGCCTTCCCAATCCCTGGGGCCTCTAGTCTCTTGAAGGTTAGGTAATCTTCTCTTACTGAGGCCAGACCAGGTAGTCCTCTGTTGCACATGTGTCAGGACCTTGGATCACCTCCTATATTCTACCTGGTTGGTGGGTCAGTGTCTGAGAGATCCCAGGAGTCCAGGTTAGTTGAGACTGCTGGTCTTCCTATGGGGTTGCCCTCCTCCTCAGCTTCTTCCAGCCTTTCCCTAATTTAACCACAGGAGTCCCTGACTGCAGTCCAATACTTGGGTGTAAGTATCTGCTGCTGTCTCAATCAATTGCTTGTTGGGTCTCTCAGAGGACAGCCAACCATGGTGGGCTCCATAGCATCATAGCATCAGTAATAGTGTCAGGCCTTGGAGCCTCCTCTTGAGATGGATCCCAACTTGGGATAGGCACTAGACCTCCTTTCCCTCAGTCTCTTCTCCATTTTTTGTCCCTGCAGTTCTTTTAGACAGGAACAATACTGGGTCAGAGTTTTTGACTGTGGAATGGCAACCCCATCCCTCCACTTGATGCCCTGTCTTTCTACTGAAGGTGGACTCTACAAGTTCCATCTCCCCACTGTTGGGCATTTCATCTAAGGTCCTTCCCTTTGAGTCCTGATTTTCTCTCATCTCCTAGGTCTCTAGTACTTTCTAGAGGGTTCGCCCACTTCCCATCCCCCTCGCATATTTCCATTCATTCTGCTGGTCCTCAGGACTTCTCTCCTGTCTCCTATACCCTATACCTGATCAGGTTCCCCTTTTCCATCCCCTTCCCTTCTCCCACCCAATTGCCTCCCACGATTGTTTTCTTCTCCTTCCCAAGTAGAATTGAAGCATCCTCACTTGTGCCCTTCTAGTTGTTAACCTTCTTGAGTTCTCTGGTAAAAATACCCAATAAAATTCTAGCAAACTGAATCCAAGAACAAGTCAAAACCATCACTCATCATGATCAAGTAGGTTTCATCCCAGGATGCAGGGTTGATTCAACACACAAAAATCTATTAACGGCAGCAGCTCTCTGCTCCCAGACCCGGTGAGAGAGAGACCCAACCGCCTGGTCAGGTGGGCACTCCTGAGGCTGCAGAGCGGAAGAGACCACCAACACTGCTCACCCCTGCCCACATCCCTGGCCCAAGAGGAAACTGTATAAGGCCTCTGGGCTCCCGTGGGGGAGGGCCCAGGAGCGGCAGGACCCCTGCCACAGACACCGCCGGACCCTGAAGGAAACAGACCGGATAAACAGTTCTCTGCACCCAAATCCCGTGGGAGGGAGAGCTAAACCTTCAGAGAGGCAGGCAGGCCTGGGAAACCAGAAGAGACTGCTCCCTGCACACACATCTCGGACGCCAGAGGAAAAAGCCAAAGACCATCTGGAACCCTGGTGCACTGAAGCTCCCGGAAGGGGCAGCACAGGTCTTCCTGGTTGCTGCCGCTGCAGAGAGCCCCTGGGCAGCACCCCACGAGCGAACTTGAGCCTCGGGACCACAGGTAAGACCAAATTTTCTGCTGCAAGAAAGCTGCCTGGTGAACTCAAGACACAGGCCCACAGGAACAGCTGAAGACCTGTAGAGAGGAAAAACTACACGCCCGAAAGCAGAACACTCTGTCCCCATAACTGACTGAAAGAGAGGAAAACAGGTCTACAGCACTCCTGACACACAGGCTTATAGGACAGTCTAGCCACTGTCAGAAATAGCAGAACAAAGTAACACTAGAGATAATCTGATGGCGAGAGGCAAGCGCAGGAACCCAAGCAACAGAAACCAAGACGACATGCCATCATCGGAGCCCAATTCTCCCACCAAAACAAACATGGAATATCCAAACACACCAGAAAAGCAAGATCTAGTTTCAAAATCATATTTGATCATGATGCTGGAGGACTTCAGGAAAGACCTGAACACACTTAGGGAAGCACAGGAAAACATTAATAAACAAGTAAAAGCCTACAGAGAGGAATCGCAAAAATCCCTGAAAGAATTCCAGGAAAACACAATCAAACAGTTGAAGGAATTAAAAATGGAAATAGAAGCAATCAAGAAAGAACACATGGAAACAACCCTGGATATAGAAAACCAAAAGAAGAGACAAGGAGCTGTAGATACAAGCTTCACCAACAGAATACAAGAGATGGAAGAGAGAATCTCAGGAGCAGAAGATTCCATAGAAATCATTGACTCAACTGTCAAAGATAATGTAAAGCGGAAAAAGCTACTGGTCCAAAACATACAGGAAATCCAGGACTCAATGAGAAGATCAAACCTAAGGATAATAGGTATAGAAGAGAGTGAAGACTCCCAGCTCAAAGGACCAGTAAATATCTTCAACAAAATCATAGAAGAAAACTTCCCTAACCTAAAAAAAGAGATACCCATAGACATACAGGAAGCCTACAGAACTCCAAATAGATTGGACCAGAAAAGAAACACCTCCCGTCACATAATTGTCAAAACACCAAACGCACAAAATAAAGAAAGAATATTAAAAGCAGTAAGGGAAAAAGGTCAAGTAACATATAAAGGGAGACCTATCAGAATCACACCAGACTTCTCGCCAGAAACTATGAAGGCCAGAAGATCCTGGACTGATGTTATACAGACCCTAAGAGAACACAAATGCCAGCCCAGATTACTGTATCCAGCAAAACTCTCAATTAACATTGATGGAGAAACCAAGATATTCCATGACAAAACCAAATTTACACAATATCTTTCTACAAATCCAGCACTACAAAGGATAATAAATGGTAAAGCCCAACATAAGGAGGCAAGCTATACCCTAGAAGAAGCAAGAAACTAATCGTCTTGGCAACAAAACAAAGAGAATGAAAGCACACAAACATAACCTCACATCAAATATGAATATAACGGGAAGCAATAATCACTATTCCTTAATATCTCTCAATATCAATGGCCTCAACTCCCCAATAAAAAGACATAGATTAACAAACTGGATACGCAACGAGGACCCTGCATTCTGCTGCCTACAGGAAACACACCTCAGAGACAAAGACAGACACTACCTCAGAGTGAAAGGCTGGAAAACAACTTTCCAAGCAAATGGTCAGAAGAAGCAAGCTGGAGTAGCCATTCTAATATCAAATAAAATCAATTTCCAACTAAAAGTCATCAAAAAAGATAAGGAAGGACACTTCATATTCATCAAAGGAAAAATCAACCAAGATGAACTCTCAATCCTAAATATCTATGCCCCAAATACAAGGGCACCTACATATGTAAAAGAAACCTTACTAAAGCTCAAAACACACATTGCACCTCACACAATAATAGTGGGAGATTTCAACACCCCACTCTCATCAATGGACAGATCATGGAAACAGAAATTAAACAGTGATGTAGACAGACTAAGAGAAGTCATGAGCCAAATGGACTTAACGGATATTTATAGAACATTCTATCCTAAAGCAAAAGGATATACCTTCTTCTCAGCTCCTCATGGTACTTTCTCCAAAATTGACCATATAATTGGTCAAAAAACGGGCCTCAACAGGTACAGAAAGATAGAAATAATCCCATGCGTGCTATCGGACCACCACGGCCTAAAACTGGTCTTCAATAACAATAAGGGAAGAATGCCCACATATACGTGGAAATTGAACAATGCTCTACTCAATGATAACCTGGTCAAGGAAGAAATAAAGAAAGAAATTAAAAACTTTTTAGAATTTAATGAAAATGAAGATACAACATACTCAAACTTATGGGACACATTGAAAGCTGTGCTAAGAGGAAAACTCATAGCGCTGAGTGCCTGCAGAAAGAAACAGGAAAGAGCATATGTCAGCAGCTTGACAGCACACCTAAAAGCTCTAGAACAAAAAGAAGCAAATACACCCAGGAGGAGTAGAAGGCAGGAAATAATCAAACTCAGAGCTGAAATCAACCAAGTAGAAACAAAAAGGACCATAGAAAGAATCAACAGAACCAAAAGTTGGTTCTTTGAGAAAATCAACAAGATAGATAAACCCTTAGCCAGACTAACGAGAGGACACAGAGAGTGCGTCCAAATTAACAAAATCAGAAATGAAAAGGGAGACATAACTACAGATTCGGAGGAAATTCAAAAAATCATCAGATCTTACTATAAAAACCTATATTCAACAAAATTTGAAAATCTTCAGGAAATGGACAATTTCCTAGACAGATACCAGGTATCGAAGTTAAATCAGGAACAGATAAACCAGTTAAACAACCCCATAACTCCTAAGGAAATAGAAGCAGTCATTAAAGGTCTCCCAACCAAAAAGAGCCCAGGTCCAGACGGGTTTAGTGCAGAATTCTATCAAACCTTCATAGAAGACCTCATACCAATATTATCCAAACTATTCCACAAAATTGAAACAGATGGAGCCCTACCGAATTCCTTCTATGAAGCCACAATTACTCTTATACCTAAACCACACAAAGACACAACAAAGAAAGAGAACTTCAGACCAATTTCCCTTATGAATATCGACGCAAAAATACTCAATAAAATTCTGGCAAACCGAATCCAAGAGCACATCAAAACAATCATCCACCATGATCAAGTAGGCTTCATCCCAGGCATGCAGGGATGGTTTAATATACGGAAAACCATCAACGTGATCCATTATATAAACAAACTGAAAGAACAGAACCACATGATCATTTCATTAGATGCTGAGAAAGCATTTGACAAAATTCAACACCCCTTCATGATAAAAGTCCTGGAAAGAATAGGAATTCAAGGCCCATACCTAAACATAGTAAAAGCCATATACAGCAAACCAGTTGCTAACATTAAACTAAATGGAGAGAAACTTGAAGCAATCCCACTAAAATCAGGGACTAGACAAGGCTGCCCACTCTCTCCCTACTTATTCAATATAGTTCTTGAAGTTCTAGCCAGAGCAATCAGACAACAAAAGGAGATCAAAGGGATACAGATCGGAAAAGAAGAGGTCAAAATATCACTATTTGCAGATGACATGATAGTATATTTAAGTGATCCCAAAAGTTCCACCAGAGAACTACTAAAGCTGATAAACAACTTCAGCAAAGTGGCTGGGTATAAAATTAACTCAAATAAATCAGTTGCCTTCCTCTATACAAAAGAGAAACAAGCCGAGAAAGAAATTAGGGAAACGACACCCTTCATAATAGACCCAAATAATATAAAGTACCTCGGTGTGACTTTAACCAAGCAAGTAAAAGATCTGTACAATAAGAACTTCAAGACACTGAGGAAAGAAATTGAAGAAGACCTCAGAAGATGGAAAGATCTCCCATGCTCATGGATTGGCAGGATTAATATAGTAAAAATGGCCATTTTACCAAAAGCAATCTACAGATTCAATGCAATCCCCATCAAAATACCAATCCAATTCTTCAAAGAGTTAGACAGAACAATTTGCAAATTCATCTGGAATAACAAAAAACCCAGGATAGCTAAAGCTATCCTCAACAATAAAAGGACTTCAGGGGGAATCACTATCCCTGAACTCAAGCAGTATTACAGAGCAATAGTGATAAAAACTGCATGGTATTGGTACAGAGACAGACAGATAGACCAATGGAATAGAATTGAAGACCCAGAAATGAACCCACACACCTATGGTCACTTGATTTTTGACAAAGGAGCCAAAACCATCCAATGGAAAAAAGATAGTATTTTCAGCAAATGGTGCTGGTTCAACTGGAGGGCAACATGTAGAAGAATGCAGATCGATCCATCCTTATCACCCTGTACAAAGCTTAAGTCCAAGTGGATCAAGGACCTCCACATCAAACCAGACACACTCAAACTAATAGAAGAAAAACTAGGGAAGCATCTGGAACACATGGGCACTGGAAAAAATTTCCTGAACAAAACACCAATGGCTTATGCTCTAAGATCAAGAATCGACAAATGGGATCTCATAAAACTGCAAAGCTTCTGTAAGGCAAAGGACACTGTGGTTAGGACAAAACGGCAACCAACAGATTGGGAAAAGATCTTTACCAATCCTACAACAGATAGAGGCCTTATTTCCAAAATATACAAAGAACTCAAGAAGTTAGACCGCAGGGAAACAAATAACCCTATTAAAAAATGGGGTTCAGAGCTAAACAAAGAATTCACAGCTGAGGAATGCCGAATGGCTGAGAAACACCTAAAGAAATGTTCAACATCTTTAGTCATAAGGGAAATGCAAATCAAAACAACCCTGAGATTTCACCTCACACCAGTGAGAATGGCTAAGATCAAAAACTCAGGTGACAGCAGATGCTGGCGAGGATGTGGAGAAAGAGGAACACTCCTCCATTGTTGGTGGGATTGCAGACTGGTAAAACCATTCTGGAAATCAGTCTGGAGGTTCCTCAGAAAATTGGACATTGAACTGCCTGATGATCCAGCTATACCTCTCTTGGGCATATACCCAAAAGATGCCTCAACATATAAAAGAGACACGTGCTCCACTATGTTCATCGCAGCCTTATTTATAATAGCCAGAAAATGGAAAGAACCCAGATGCCCTTCAACAGAGGAATGGGTACAGAAAATGTGGTACATCTACACAATGGAATATTACTCAGCTATCAAAAACTACGAGTTTATGAAATTCGTAGGCAAATGGTTGGAACTGGAAAATATCATCCTGAGTGAGCTAACCCAATCACAGAAAGACATACATGGTATGCACTCATTGATAAGTGGCTATTAGCCCAAATGCTTGAATTACCCTAGATCCCTAGAACAAACGAAACTCAAGACGGATGATCAAAATGTGAATGCTTCACTCCTTCTTTAAATGAGGAAAAAGAATACCCTTGGCAGGGAAGGGAGAGGCAAAGATTAAAACAGAGACTGAAGGAACACCCATTCAGAGCCTGCCCCACATGTGGCCCATACATATACAGCCACCCAATTAGACAAGATGGATGAAGCAAAGAAGTGCAGACCGACAGGAGCCGGATGTAGATCGCTCCTGAGAGACACAGCCAGAATACAGCAAATATAGAGGCGAATGCCAGCAGCAAACCACTGAACTGAGAATAGGTCCCCTATTGAAGGAATCAGAGAAAGAACTGGAAGAGCTTGAAGGGGCTCGAGACCCCAAAAGTACAACAATGCCAAGCAACCAGAGCTTCCAGGGACTAAGCCACTACCTAAAGACTATACATGGACTGACCCTGGACTCTGACCCCATAGGTAGCAATGAATATCCTAGTAAGAGCACCAGTGGAAGGGGAAGCCCTGGGTCCTGCTAAGACTGAACCCACAGTGAACTAGTCTATGGGGGGAGGGCGGCAATGGGGGGAGGGTTGGGAGGGGAACACCCATAAGGAAGGGGAGGGGGGAGGGGGATGTTTGCCCGGAAACCGGGAAAGGGAATAACACTCGAAATGTATATAAGAAATACTCAAGTTAATAAAAAAAAAAAAAGTGAAACATCAAAAAAAAAAAGATTAAAAAAAAAAAAAAGAAATACTCAAGTTAATAAAGATAAAAAAAAAAGAAAGAAAAAAAAAAGAAAAAAAAATCTATTAACATAATCTACTATATAAACAACTCAAGGAAAAAAATCACATGATCATCTCATCAGATTCTGGAAAAGCATTTGACAAAATACAATACTCCTTCATGTTAAAAGTATTGGAGAGATCAGGAATTCAAGGCCTATACCTAAACATAGTAAAAGCAATACGTAACAAGCCAAAAGTCAATATAAAATTAAATGGAGAGATAGTTGAAGCAATCTCACTATTGGAGAGATCAGGAATTCAAGGCCATTACCTAAACATACTAAAAGCAATACGTAACAAACCAAAAGTCAATATAAAATTAAGTGGAGAGATAGTTGAAGCAATCTCACTAAAATTAGGGACAAGACAAGGCTGCCCCTCTCCTCATGTTTATTCAATATAGTACTCCAAGTTCTGGTATGAACAGTTGGTTTCAGCAATTTTCAGACCCTTACTCATTGACCCAAACCTACTTGGGAAAAGGAGTTTCTTTAGCTTGCAGAATACAACCGACACCGAGGTAAGGCAAGATAGTAACTGAAGACCATGACTGAAGTAGAAACATGGAAGAATACAGCTTCCTGGCTTGTTCTCCCCACCCTCTGCTTTCTCAGCTTCAATGACTACTGCTGCTTCACCAAAGAACAGTCTTTTTATATAGTGCTAGTTAATGCAGAGACTCATAAACTGTTCAAAGTGCTAAGAATAAGTAGCTATTAAGTGATCAACCATAAACAGGGCATGTAGGTTTCGGAAATGTCATAAAAGAGGAGACATCAAAAAAAACATGAACACCGGAGGTTAAAAAGTGGTGCTGCAAAACACTGTCTTCTGAACAGGACATGGAACTGTCACTCATAAATTCACTGCAACTGTGGTCAGGTGCAAAAGACCTGCACAAGATGTATCCAACAACATTGTATCATGGACATGGGAAGGGCGCGTGAGCTCACGAGCCTACCCCTCATCAAGGACTATTGGCAGCTAATGGTTGTGAAAGGAACTTAGAATGTTTTCTTTAGTGGTGCAGCCTATGCTCCAATAAATAATTTACCCATGCATGAAAGCAGCCCTCATTAAACTTACACGTGCACACAAACAAACAAACAAAGTAAGAAGGTGACTTTTAGGGAAAAGAAGGGTAGATAAAAGAGGGGGAGAGGGGTATAGAGGACTAAAATTCACTATATTTATATGAATATATATAAATTCATATATATATGAAATTGTTAAAGAATGAAAATAAAGCAGAGCAACAAACTTAGAACAACCATCATTTGACTTGAAGAGCATATAAAAATAAAATAGCATACTATTTTCAAATGTGTTCAATCTCAAAAGAGTAATTTAGATAAGTTAATGAGTTACTTAGTCTATGGTGAATTTGAATGAGAAGATGGAATGCATCTGAAGAAAATCCCTAATATGTCAAAGAAAGCTAATATCTTTGTGATGGTGGTTTGAGTAAAAATATACCCCATAGGCTCATAGGGAGTGGCACTATTAGGAGGTCTAGCCATATTGGAAGAGGTATGTCACTAGAGGGTAGGCACTGAGGTCTCAGAGTGTCACTGTCTCTCCTGCTACCTGCAGATACAGATGTAAAACTCCTAGCTATCTCTCCAGTACCATTTCTGCCTTGGTGCCACCATGCTTCCTGCCTTGATGATAATGGACTAAACCTCTGACCTGTAAGCCATCCCCAATTAAATATTTCCCTTTGTAATAGTTATTGTGGTTAAGCAATAAATTCCTACTAAGACACTTGTTAACATGTAACCCTAGTAGAATCATAAGAATTAAGGCTTCAAACACTATGGCCTTGAGGTTAAACCACTACAAAAATTCAGGTTCTCAAAATAGCCCCCCATTCTCTTTTTTGCCCAACATTTTTTCAGTCTCAAGCATTGGATCTGTGACCTTATGCATGCTAGGCAAACACTTTTCCATTGAAATACATCCCTAGCCCTCTTTACTCTTCAAGATGGAGACCATATAGCAAAAGCTGGTCTTGAACTTGTGGTCTTCTGGAGTAGTCATTGCAAGTCAGCATCACCAGACTATAATGGGTTCTTCTTTGACAGTGAGATTGAGTATGCTTCCTACTCCTTTATTCAAAGCCAGGTGAATTCTGGATCCCTTTCTTTTGCAATCTTTGAGTATCTAACTCCAAAGCTGCCATTACCTGCAACTGTGCTAAATATACTTCTCCCAAAGAAATTGTTTTCTTCCCTCTTTGTGGCGTTAAATGCTTAGCTATTTCTGTCAAGGTCGCACTCGTATTCACATTCTTTCTAAAGCGCAGAAAATACCATTGTTACAGACACAACCTTCACTGCATCAAATTGTAAGTTTGAGAACTTTTGACTCTGAGTTATTTGAGCCTGACTTTAAGAAAATATTATAAAAAATATGTGAACTGGGTTTACATATATAGTATTCTTTTGTAAATCCTTAAACTGTTCTTTCAATGTAAAATAACTCCTGAAATTGGCACGTGTGATTCCATGAGGGGCTGTTATCTTACTAGACAAGAGATCTGAACTTCAAATTGTGTTTTCATGGAATGTTCCTAAAGGATACAGTGTCTTGTAAGTGCTATGAAGCTTAGTGTATTTTTACTCTTTAAATAAGAATTTTAGCAATGCAAATTACAGTGTGAAGAGTGTTGGTGGTATGTTTAAAATATCATAATTTTGGAGACACTGGGAATATCTGGGAATACTGATTTAGTGTCAGAGAGTAACATGCCAAAATTGAAAACACTGAGAAATGTGTTTGTTTATTTGTGTGTGTTTTCACTATGTATTATAATTCTAAATTGTATCATTGCTTACAGAGAAGCCTAATTTGTGTTTTTCTAAAAGAAGATATACTTTACTTCCACACACAAAAATAACAGACTTCATAGAATTATTATGAGTATTCATAGAAATATTTACAAAAAGAAAATATATAGTGTTTTCCCTCTCCAGTATTTTCTAGAAATAAATGAATAATTAGAATGGCAAGCAAGATCCCATTGTTATCCTAATTAACACCACTTCCACAAACCAGGGAACTTGAAAGCTAGCCCTGGCCTTCTAGCCCCTAGAGCTCAGTAGGAGAATTCCAGACAGATCCTGAAATAAAATTAAAATTGATATTGGCATCTTAACTTGTTTTGTTCTCTATCAACCACTGCCAGTAACTATTATGACCTGTGCTTTCAAAACACTTCAGGATCAACAAAGGATGTCACTACTGCTTTGGAATGAGGATTACAATGACCCAAAGTTCCAACAAAGGAGGTGAAGCACACAGATGTCTAGGCACAATCACAACTGACCAAGGCACCTCACATAGTCAGTGAGGGAGCCAAAATGGGGTGTCACTGTCTTAGGTGACTCGCTTTTTACTAGAAGAACATCACCCATAACAAGAGAAGCTCTCTGTGAGCCAAGGAGAGATTTTGCTAAAGAGAACAATTCGTTTCAAAAGACTCATGATCTGATTATCTAAAGCTAGTCTTGAGGGTGTGGGCAGAGTGAAAAGGATCAAGAGAGGAGAAGGAGACCTGGGATAGCAATTCTCTCTCTCTCTCTCTCTCTCTCTCTCTCTCTCTCTCTCTCTCTCTCTCTCTCTCTCTCTCTTTCTCTGTGTGTGTGCGTGTGTGTGTGTGTGTGTTTACATATTTATTTGAATGGAAGAAATCTCTTCTTCTATTTCCAAAATAAAATATTTGTGCATACATACAATAAATATAACGCCTTCCCCAACTCTCTGTTAATTCCTAGTGCCCCTCAGGCTTGACTAAGGTTCATTTGTATGATCTCTAATGAAAACGTGACCTCCAACCATAGAAATTTCAAGAAACATACTCATCTTAAGTATGTTTTTGTCAGTCAAGAGTATTTTGAGAAAGATGCCGAGTTATCTGCTGAAGACCCCAATTATTTTTAAGATTACTCTTCCTCCCCTCCCCCAACATGTACCATGAGCCTCCAGATGCATCTCCCCTTTCGAATGCACAGCTCCTTTAAAATCTCACTCAAGTGGTCAACACACCCAGTTAACTAAGGATTTTCAACATTGTTCAGGATACTCTTTTATCAAAAAGGGTATTTAAGTATTGTCATAATTCTATTTGTTTTATTGTTTCATTTGAATGATGAGATGAATAAGTAAAAAAAGAAATGAATAACCTTCAGTGACCCTTTACCTTTCCCCCATGTCTCTATCCAGGCACCACATGATTTTTTTTTCTTCCCTACACCTATTGATCATACAGAAGAAATTACAGAGACAGATGCTCGCAGCCAACCATCCAACTGAACTCAGGGACTAAGCTAGGGGATGGAATGAAGGAGCCAAAGGGGATTGCAACCCCATAAGAAGAACATCAACTAACTAGACCACCCAGAGCTCCCAGTGACTAAACCACCAAACGAAGAGTTTACATGGAGGAATCCATGGCTCCAGATACATACATAGCAAAGGACAGTCTTACCTGACATCAATGGGAGGGGAGGCCCTTGGTCCTGTGGAGGTTTGATGCCCCAGCATAGAAGTGCTAGAGTGGTGAGGCAGGAGTGGGTGAGTGGGTGGAGGAGCATCCTCACAGAGGCTGGGAGAGGGTGGATGGAGTGGGGGTGGGGTTGTGGAGGGGTAAGCAGGAATGGGGATATCATTTGAAATGTAAACAGATAAAATGATTAATAAAACAAATTTTAAAAACTACAAACATACTTTCAGGGTCCCCTAGATAGTTCCACAACTGCCACACCTGATAACCCTACTCAGCTCTAAGAAGCCAAATAGATCTTTGTTCAAGTTCTATAAATGACAGTTAGGATTACTTCTTTTGAAGGGATAATGTTAAAAATAGGAGCTAAGTACTGGTTAGGCAGACTTAGGAATGGGACCCAGAGCCTTTGTAAATATGTTCTTAGTACTACAGTCACAAAAGCAAAAAAGAAACCTGGGTTCTCTTTTCTTTTCTTTTCTTTCTTTCCTTCTTTCTTTTTTCTTTCTTATTTTTTCTATTTGTGTTCATGTTTTCTTTTTCCCTTTTATTGAAAATAGACTTTTCTTATACTATATATCCTGATTGAAGTTTCCCTCCCTCTACTCCTCCTAATTTCTCCCCACCTTCCCTCCCATCTCTTCCTTTCTGCCTCTCATTAGAAAAGAAAGGCTTCTAAGAAAGAGATAACACAAAACATAACGAAATAAAATATAGTAAGATAAAATAAAAACTACCACATCAGAGTTGGACAAAACAACCCAACAGAAGGAAGAGAGTCCAAGAGGAGGCATAAGAATCAGAGACCTAATCATTCACACACTCGAACATCTCATAAAAATTCTAATCTGAAAGCTATCGGGTATAGACAGAGACCTGGTGCAGGCTCTGCTTCACTCTCTGTGAGTTGTATCCCCAGACCCAACATAAAAATGCCAAGCATGGTATCCCACACTTGTAATTCCAGGACTAGAAAGGGAGAGAAAGATAGATTCCTTGAGCTATCTTTTCCAATGAGTCTAGATTAAATTGGTGAGCATTAAGTCAATGACAAACCCTGTCATAAAGTATGTGAATCGTGTTCCTGAGAATGGCACCTCAGGTTTTCCTCTGGTCTCCTTGAGCATCACACACACACACACACACACACACACACACACACACACACAAATTCCAAAAGATAAATACAATACAATAGCATTCTTCTATGAGGGAAAGTGATGGGGAACTAGAAACCAAGGAAGGAGCAAAAGTATGAGTAGCAGCAGGCATGATAAAATACAGAAAACAGCCTTTCCGCTCAGAAAAATGGTGTTCAAACCCTCACTCTTCTACACATTAAAATATTAAATCTCCCTTACCTCCTTTTTCTCTTTTGTAAAATAGAGAAAGAATAACTATCAGTCATTTGGGCATAGTGATTAAAATCATGGTATCATGCAAGGACTTTAGAAATAGGTTCATCAAGAGGTAGATAAATTAGCATTATTGCTACATTTTTTATTAAATGTTATTTGAAAGTTAAGGACAGGGGCTACTGTACACATTAAACACATACCTGACCATCTTAGAGATAATAAATGGGAAGAAGAAAACAATTAAGTATTGGGATGAGGGAGGGGCAAGTGGGATGACATAAGGAATCAACCCCTAGGGAAGTTTGATATTTGGGTACCTTGCCCTCCAAACCCTAGGGTTCTGGGGGACAGCCAAAATAGTCATGTGCTATTCCAGCAATATCCATTACCCCACGACCTGTCTGTGACTGCTAATACTACCTGGTTCTCTCCAATTTCACTGCTTCCTTTTAAATACATTCCTAATTGGGGATGGGAACAAATTCTCTCCCCAAATAATATTTCCCTGGCTCTTCACTCCACCTCCATCACCCTTACCTACAACTGTTATTTCCAGCCTAATTTGTCAATAAGAAATGGTATGAAAGAGGAAAAATGACCAAAATGGTTTTCAGTGCCCTTTTCTCCCAGAAGATATGGTATAAGAGAAGGAAGGCTATGGAGAAATACAAAAGCTTGCATAGAAGGAGCACATCAAACAAGTCAGAAGCATCTGCAAGGGGCTCTGATTCTCCTTGTTCCAGAGACAGTCGCATCTTCCTCGGACTGCCAGCCTCATCCTTTAGACACAGTGGTGAAGGTCAGAGTGAATGGATTTGGCATGTTAGGTATCTGGTTACCAGGGCTGCACTCTTATCTGACAAAGTGAATATTGCCATGAACGACCCTTTCGCTGACCTCATCTAACATAGTCTACATGTTCCAGTATGACTCTACCCATGTCAAGTTCAACAGCACCATCAAGGCTGAAAATAAAAAAGCTTGTCATCGGAGCCGGATGTAGATCGCTCCTGAGAGACACAGCCAGAATACAGCAAATACAGAGGCGAATACCAGCAGCAAACCACTGAACTGAGAATAGGACCCCCATTGAAGGAATCAGAGAAAGAACTGGAAGTGCTTAAAGGGGCTAGAGACTCCATATATACAACAATGTCAAGCAACCAGAGCTTCCAGGGACTAAGCCACTACCTAAAGACTATACATGGACTGACCCTGGACTCTGACCTCATAGGTAGCAATGCATATCCTAGTAAGAGCACCAGTGGAAGGGGAAGCCCTGGGTCCTGCTAAGACTGAACCCCCAGTGAACTAGATTGTTGGGGGGAGGGCGGCAATGGGGGGAGGGTTGGGAGGGGAACACCCATAAGGAAGGGGAGGGGGGAGGGGGATGTTTGCCCGGAAACCGGGAAAGGGAATAACACTCGAAATGTATATAAGAAATACTCAAGTTAATAAAAAAAAAAAAAAAAAAAGCTTGTCATCAATGGGAAGGCCATCACCATCTTCTAGGAACTAGATCCCACTAATGCTGACGTTGAGCGTTGTGAAGTCTACCAGTGTCTTCAGTACCACGTTGAAGGCCGGGGTCCACTAGAAGAGTGGGTCTGAAAGGGTTAACATCCACACCCCTTCTTCTGATATCCCATGTTTGTGATGGGTGCGAATCATGAGAAGTATGACAACTCACTTGAGATTGTCGGCAATGCTTCTTCCTGCACCACCAACTGCTTAGCTTCCTGGCCAACATTATCCATGACAACGTTGGCATTGTGAAAGGACTCATGAACACAGTCTATATAATCACTGCCTCCAAGGAGACTGGAGATGACCCCTCTGGAATGCTGTGGCAGTATGGCCATGGGGCTTCCCAGAACATTATCCCTGTATCCACTAGTGCTGCCAAAGCTATGGATCGGAACAGAGAGCTTACTAACATGGTCTTCCATGTCCCTACCTCCAACGTGTCTGACATGGATCTGACGTGCCACCTGAAGAAATCTGCCAAGTATGACGACATCAAGGAGGTGGTGAAGCATGCATGTGAGAGCACACTAAAGGGCATCGAGGGCTGCACCACGGACCAGGCTGTCTCCTGCGACTTTAACCATGATGTCCACTCTTCCACATTTGTTATTAGGGCTGGCGTTGCTCTCCATGACAACTTTGCAAAGTTCGTTTCCTGGTATGACAATGTATATGGCTATAGCAACAGGGTGGTAGACCTCATGGCTTACATGGGTTCCAAGGACCAAGAAGCCCTGGACTAACCCACTTCAGCAAGAACAAGAGAGCAGAGAGAGGCCTGTGGCTGCTGAGAAGTCTTTGTCCCAACTCAGACCCAACACTGAGCATCTCTCTTACAGTTTTTATCCCAATCCCCCAGAATAACAGGATGGGCCCTAATCTCTTGAAGAACATCAACAATGTTCACTGTGTACACTCACTAGGGCGCATGCACACACACACACACACACACACACACACACACACACACACACATACACACACACAGTCTGCAAGGTGCCACGGCCTATTTGGAGACTGGAGTTATGCATTATGTTATTGCTACAGGAATAAAGCCAGGAACCAGGGTTGTTTTGCAATAAATTTTCACCTGCAAAATCATATTTATATACTCAGAAGGAAGAAAACACAAAGAACCCTTGTAAATCCTTCCTTCCTGTGTTAGTGACATTGTTTTTCTTTGTTCTGGAGCATCCCAGAATGACACTGGAAGAAATCTCCAGGTTAGCCTTAACTATCACTCTCTGCTTTTCTGCCAAACTCCTTTCTTTAAATGTGCATGCCTTGGAATAAACTTTCTTGTTAGCTATATTTCCACCAAAGCTGAAAAGTCTGAAAGTTGTTTTATTCTTGAGCGGTTTTATTCTCTCCCACTGGCTTCCTTATTATTCCTACTGAGAATTTTAGTGTTCTCTCTATTAAAACTCAATCTGCTGTTTTAGAGGTTAATGATTAACTTTAATATGTCTGCGCCTTTAATTGTCATCGAGATTCTGGAATTAAATCAAATGTAATGGAAAGAATAGAATTAGGACAACTGGGCTCTAGTCCCAGTGCTACCAATAAAGTGTCCGACCTTGGAAAAGCCTTCAACTTCTCTGGGACTCCATCTATAAAACAAGAAGGTTGGGAAATACAGTCTCCTAGTATTTGTGATTCTAAAACCCTGGGCTCCTAGAAAGAAGAAGCCCTCAAATTTTAAAGTTAACTGATTGCTGGTAGTAATTTTCTTGTTACTTAATTTGGTGTTAACAGACAAGAACTCAGTACAGTTTTCCTTTAACACACAACTGACTTTTGGGAAAGTCAAGAGAAGGAACAGGGTCCTTCTCTAGCAGTAAGCAGCAAGGCTCAGAGATGACAGCCATGCAAGAGAATGGACCAAGGATAACAGAATGTCAAAATGAATGAACTATCACTCTGTCATTCTCTTCTCTAGGAAATAAAGCTACAATAACAAGGAAAGATTGCAGCATGCAAAACTGTAGCATAGATAAAGCTATGAAACATGCAGATAAGGTTCAGGGAACGCTGCAAAAGAGAGGCTAGAAAGATTGTAGGAGCCAAAGGATCAGGGACTTTGCTGTGAGACTGTGTCCCCTAGTAATGTCAGAAGTTATATGCATAAAGTCTCACCAACATGGCTGCCCAAACTCAAGCTGAACAAGGAAGACACTAATAAATGTACCAAACTAGATCACAGAAAAGTCCACAAGGCTTCAACCTTACAGTAAGAACTACAGGCAAACTTTTAAAAAGGAAAAGGGAAGATGGAAATAATAGTGAAGCCACCCTGTGCTAAGCCACACAGGAAGACCCATGGGGTGGCTGTCATCAGTCACCAGAATACGTACCCTCTCTCCTTCAATTCTGCCTTGCCTTCCTTTAAAAACATACTGAATCATCTCCTCATCTGAGCTTTGTGGTGAAGCAAAATAACATTGGCCCTCCAGTAAAGGCTTCGCCAAGCTGAAGAAGAAATAAAATTTCTGTTTATGGAAAGAAGTGATGGGGGGGGTGATTGACTGTGGCTGCTGCACCTGTAAAAAACTAACAGTTTGCAACCCTTCAGATCTAAAAGGGAAGCACCTCAGGCTTGAGAGGAAGCTGTAAGCTGGAGGAAAGCTGGAGTACACCACGTTCTGGGGGCTGTTCCTTTGATGTGTGCCTTTGAGTCCCCTAATGGAGTCCATTTTAAAAGTGTAGGAAACAGGCAATGAACTCTCTTGCTCAACAGTTGACAGCCTTTGGCATGAGAAGTCTCTTCCCCTTTTATTGCCATGTTTCTTTATGGAGGCAGGGGTAATGCTAAGGGCCTAGGTGGGGAGTTGATGCATCTAAGGCAATTGGCAGGTATGATGCTCTCAGAGCCAATCAGATGTGGTTTCTTTTCTACAAAATGAGACGATGCTCAAGAATATAGATCGGTTGCCTATAAGCAGTGTCAGCATGAGTAATTCTATTCAAGGCTCCTCTGTAAATGCAGAGTTCCGTAAGGGTCTCTTTACCCTTAAAAGTGAATAGGATTGACTTTAGTGCTCTGGGCACGGATCTCAAATAGCCAATTCCTTCAGTTACTCTTGGCATTTTCCGGGGGTTGGGGGAAGGGTGAGTATTTTGGAAATTACAGTACAGTATGTGGAAAAGTTCCATTTTCATTGCCAGGTTGCTTTAGAGTCCTGTGCTTATTTGATGACACATAGAGATGGCATGTGTATGCACATGTCAATGAATAAACACATCTTTCCTGCCAATATGAGAATACTGATCGCACACAGTTGAGCAAACATAGTGGACCCTTGTGTTCAGGACTCACTCTGCCCCTCCCTGAAATGAAAGAGGGGTAGACTTCTCCCTCCCACCTGAATGAGTAGCTTAGTCACCACGTGACTTCCTTTGCCCCTGAGAATGTGAGAAAGTACCATACTTTGCATCTCGAGCCCAGTCTTTAAATGTGCTTACCTAGGCTTCCCTGGCTGCTTCTGCTTCTGACCTGCTTCTTGAGAAATCCTGGCCTGAGGTAGCCACTGCTCCTTCACCCAAGTCGCAGAATGAAAATCCTGAGAACAAGCTTGAACATCTACAGCCTGGAGCACAGCTGCTGTAGCCAACTGCACTGACCTGTGAAGAAAACAGCAATTGTTCGAGGTTGTAAGCCACTGAGACTTGTGAGGTGGGGCAAAGGGAGGAATGGCTGTTGTAAAGATTACTTCAGCAAAAACTGTCTTGAACAAAGAATTCTTCTGGAAAAAAAATATATACAGCAGCAACAGAAACAACTTCAAATTGAGTATTAGACATCCATGTCTTTAGACTTCTTTTTAAATGCTTCACTGTTGTCTCTTTGTTATACCTAATGATGCATTTCATTATGATATGTTCATGTGCGCATACATTTCAATCCTACTCATGCCTCTTGTTACCTCCTCTTGCAACCCACCTGCTGCCCACCCACTTTGCTTGTCACTTTGCCTGGCTTTGTCACTCATTAGCCATTTCAGCCCTTAAAATTGGCCCGGATCTTCCAAAGGAATTGCATTGAGCTCCTTCCAATCTTTTTACCTCCAACATTGCTACCCAGCCCTCCCAATTCTAAAGCCTCCATATGTTACACAGAATGGGTTGGCTTCTAGGCCAGTCATTCAGCAAAAAGAATGGTCCTCTCCTGCATCAGAAGCATCCTCACACAGGGTAGCATGATATCTGCCTCACAGTACTATTCCTCTGTATCACATTCTCACACATAAAAAGTCAAGTAACATGATGTTATAATGAGAGGCAGAGGGCTGGAGAGATGGCTCAGCGGTTAAGAGCACTGACTGCTCTTCCAGAGGTCCTGAGTTCAATTCCCAGCACCCACATGGTGGCTCACAACCATCTGTAATGGGATCTGGTGCCCTCTTCTGAGATTTGTCTGAAGACAGCTATAGTGTACTCATATACATAAAATAAATAAATAAATAAATAAATAAATAAATGAATAAATAAATAAATAAATAAATAAGAGGCAGAAAAGGTTTCAAACAATCCCTGACTTTATAATCTCCTCTCTCTCTCTCTCTCTCTCTCTCTCTCTCTTTTCCTGTGGTTGTGAGGAAAACAATTCGATGTGTTACCAATTAGCAAGGAAATTTCTCTCCTGTTTTCCTTTAAAACTTAAATTCCATTAAGCGATGAGTACTTGGCCATCAATAATTAAGACCTATCCCTGGGAAACACTCCCACCAAAAAAACTAACAGCGCTGCTTTCTGAATAATAAAGCAGAAAAAGATTTTTCCAAACCACAATGATTTTCTTTTTATATTTTTACAATCCTCCAAGGAAGAACAAGCAGCCACTTTAGCAAGCTCCCACAACACTTTCACATCCCTAGGTAGCATGATTACCACAAAATACTCTGGTAGCTTTGCCCAGTGTCAGCCAAGTACAAATAATAAATTGTTTTTTTTTTTTTATTAACATGAGTATTTCTTATATGCATTTCCAGTGTTATTCCCTTTCCCGGTTTCCGGGCAAACATCCCCCTGCCCCCTCCCTTTCCTTGTGGGTGTTCCCCTCCCAACCCTCCTCCCATTGCCACCCTCCCCCCACCAGTCTAGTTCACTGGGGGTTCAGTCTTAGCAGGACCCAGGGCTTCCCCTTCCACTGGTGCTCTTACTAGGATATTCATTGCTACCTATGAGGTCAGAGTCCAGGGTCAGTCCATGTATAGTCTTTAGGTAGTGGCTTAGTCCCTGGAAGCTCTGGTTGCTTGACATTGTTGTACATATGGGTTCTCGAGCCCCTTCAAGCTCTTCCAGTTCTTTCTCTGATTGCTTCAACGGGGGTCCTATTCTCAGTTCAGTGGTTTGCTGCTGACATTCGCCTCTGTATTTGCTGTATTCTGGCTGTGTCTCTCAGGAGCGACCTACATCCGACTCCTGTCAGTCTGCACTTCTTTGCTTCATCCATCTTGTCTAATTGGGTGGCTGTATATGTATGGGCCACATGTGGGACAGGCTCTGAATGGGTGTTCCTTCAGTCTCTGTTTTAATCTTTGCCTCTCTCTTCCCTGCCAAGGGTATTCTTGTTCCCCTTTTAAAGAAGGAGTGAAGCATTCACATTTTGATCATCTGTCTTGAGTTTCATTTGTTCTAGGCATCTAGGGTAATTCAAATATTTGGGCTAATAGCCACTTATCAATGAGTGCATACCATGTATGTTTTTCTGTGATTGGGTTAGCTCACTCAGGATGATATTTTCCAGGTCCAACCATTTGCCTACGAATTTCATAAAGTCGTTGTTTTTGATAGCTGAGTAATATTCCATTGTGTAGATGTACCACATTTTCTGTATCCATTCCTCTGTTGAAGGGCATCTGGGTTCTTTCCAGCTTCTGGCTATTATAAAAAAGGCTGCGATGAACATAATGGAGCACGTGTCGTTTTTATATGTTGGGGCATCTTTTGGGTATATGCCCAAGAGAGGTATGCCTGGATCCTCAGGCAGTTCAATGTCCAATTTTCTGAGGAACCTCTAGACTGATTTCCAGAATGGTTGTACCAGTCTGCAATCCCACCAACAATGGAGGAGTGTTCCTCTTTCTCCGCATCCTCGCCAGCATCTGCTGACACCTGAGTATTTGATCTTAGCCATTCTCACTGGTGTGAGGTGAAATCTCAGGGTTGTTTTGATTTCCATTTCCCTTATGACTAAAGATGTTGAACATTTCTTTAGGTGTTTCTCAGCCATTCGGCATTCCTCAGCTGTGAATTCTTTGTTTAGCTCTGAACCCCATTTTTTAATAGGGTTATTTGTGTCCCTGCGGTCTAACTTCTTGAGTTCTTTGTATATTTTGGATATAAGGCCTCTATCTGTTGTAGGATTGGTAAAGATCTTTTCCCAATCTGTTGGTTGCCGTTTTGTCCTAACCACAGTGTCCTTTGCCTTACAGAAGCTTTGCAGTTTTATGAGATCCCATTTGTCGATTCTTGATCTTAGAGCATAAGCCATTGGTGTTTTGTTTAGGAAATTTTTTCCAGTGCCCATGTGTTCCAGATGCTTCCCTAGTTTTTCTTCTATTAGTTTGAGTGTGTCTGGTTTGATGTGGAGGTCCTTGATCCACTTGGACTTAAGTTTTGTACAGGGTGATAAGCATGGATCGATCTGCATTCTTCTACATGTTGACCTCCAGTTGAACCAGCACCATTTGCTGAAAATGCTATCTTTTTTCCATTGGATGGTTTTGGCTCCTTTGTCAAAAATCAAGTGACCATAGGTGTGTGGGTTCATTTCTGGGTCTTCAATTCTATTCCATTGGTCTATCTGTCTGTCTCTGTACCAATACCATGCAGTTTTTATCACTATTGCTCTGTAATACTGCTTGAGTTCAGGGATAGTGATTCCCCCTGAAGTCCTTTTATTGTTGAGGATAGTTTTAGCTATCCTGGGTTTTTTGTTATTCCAGATGAATTTGCAAATTGTTCTGTCTAACTCTTTGAAGAATTGGATTGGTATTTTGATGGGGATTGCATTGAATCTGTAGATTGCTTTTGGTAAAATGGCCATTTTTACTATATTAATCCTGCCAATCCATGAGCATGGGAGATCTTTCCATCTTCTGAGGTCTTCTTCAATTTCTTTCTTCAGTGTCTTGAAGTTCTTATTGTACAAATCTTTTACTTGCTTGGTTAAAGTCACACCGAGGTACTTTATATTATTTGGGTCTATTATGAAGGGTGTCGTTTCCCTAATTTCTTTCTCGGCTTGTTTCTCTTTTGTGTAGAGGAAGGCTACTGATTTATTTGAGTTAATTTTATACCCAGCCACTTTGCTGAAGTTATTTATCAGCTTTAGTAGTTCTCTGGTGGAACTTTTGGGATCACTTAAATATACTATCATATCATCTGCAAATAGTGATATTTTGACTTCTTCTTTTCCGATCTGTATCCCCTTGACCTCCTTTTGTTGTCTGATTGCTCTGGCTAGAACTTCAAGAACTATATTGAGTAAGTAGGGAGAGAGTGGGAAGCCTTGTCTAGTTCGTGATTTTAGTGGGATTGCTTCAAGTTTCTCTCCATTTAGTTTAATGTTAGCTACTAGTTTGCCATATATAGCTTTTACTATGTTTAAGTATGCGCCTTGAATTCGTGTTCTTTCCAGGACTTTTATCATGAAGGGGTGTTGAATTTTGTCGGCGTCTAATGAAATGATCATGTGGTTTTGTTCTTTCAGTTTGTTTATATAATGGATCATGTTGATGGTTTTCCGTATATTGAACCATCCCTGCATGCCTGGGATGAAGCCTACTTGATCATGGTGGATGATTGTTTTGATGTGCTCTTGGATTCGGTTTGCCAGAATTTTATTGAGTATTTTTGCGTTGATATTCATAAGGGAAATTGGTCTGAAGTTCTCTTTCTTTGTTGGGTCTTTGTATGGTTTAGGTATAAGAGTAATTGTGGCTTCATAGAAGGAATTCGGTAGTGATCCATCTGTTTCAATTTTGTGGAATAGTTTGGATAATATTGGTATGAGGTCTTCTATGAAGGTCTGATAGAATTCTGCACTAAACCCGTCTGGACCTGGGCTCTTTTTGGTTGGGAGACTTTTAATGACTGCTTCTATTTCCTTAGGAGTTATGGGGTTGTTTAACTGGTTTATCTGTTCCTGATTTAACTTCGATACCTGGTATCTGTCTAGGAAATTGTCCATTTCCTGAAGATTTTCAAGTTTTGTTGAATATAGGTTTTTATAGTAAGATCTGATGATTTTTTGAATTTCCTCTGAATCTGCAGTTATGTCTCCCTTTTCATTTCTGATTTTGTTAATTTGGACAAACTCTCTGTGTCCTCTCGTTAGTCTGGCTAAGGGTTTATCTATCTTGTTGATTTTCTCAAAGAACCAACTTTTGGTTCTGTTGATTCTTTCTGTGGTCCTTTTTGTTTCTACTTGGTTGATTTCAGCTCTGAGTTTGATTATTTCCTGCCTTCTACTCCTCCTGGGTGTATTTGCTTCTTTTTGTTCTAGAGCTTTTAGGTGTGCTGTCAAGCTGCTGACATATGCTCTTTCCTGTTTCTTTCTGCAGGCACTCAGCGCTATGAGTTTTCCTCTTAGCACAGCTTTCATTGTGTCCCATAAGTTTGGGTATGTTGTATCTTCATTTTCATTAAATTCTAAAAAGTTTTTAATTTCTTTCTTTATTTCTTCCTTGACCAGGTTATCATTGAGTAGAGCATTGTTCAATTATACGTATATGTGGGCATTCTTTCCTTATTGTTATTGAAGACCAGTTTTAGGCCATGGTGGTCTGATAGCACGCATGGGATTATTTCTATCTTTCTGTACCTGTTGAGGCCCGTTTTTTGACCAACTATATGGTCAATTTTGGAGAAAGTACCATGAGGAGCTGAGAAGAAGGTATATCCTTTTGCTTTAGGATAGAATGTTCTATAAATATCCGTTAAGTCCATTTGGCTCATGACTTCTCTTAGTCTGTCTACGTCTCTGTTTAATTTCTGTTTCCATGATCTGTCCATTGATGAGAGTGGGGTGTTGAAATCTCCTACTATTATTGTGTGAGGTGCAATGTGTGTTTTGAGCTTTAGTAAGGTTTCTTTTACGTATGTAGGTGCCCTTGTATTTGGGGCATAGATATTTAGGATTGAGAGTTCATCTTGGTGGATTTTTCCTTTGATGACTATGAAATGTCCTTCCTTATAGTTTTTGATGACTTTTAGTTGAAAATTGATTTTATCTGATATTAGAATGGCTACTCCAGCTTGCTTCTTCCGACCATTTGCTTGGAAAGTTGTTTTCCAGCCTTTCACTCTGAGGTAGTGTCTGTCTTTGTCTCTGAGGTGTGTTTCCTGTAGGCAGCAGAATGCAGGGTCCTCGTTGTGTATCAGTTTGTTAATCTATGTCTTTTTATTGGGGAGTTGAGGCCATTGATGTTGAGAGATATTAAGGAATAGTGATTATTGCTTCCTGTTATTTTCATATTTGGATGTGAGGTTATGTTTGTGTGCTTTCATTCTCTTTGTTTTGTTGCCAAGACGTTTAGTTTCTTGCTTCTTCTAGGGTATAGCTTGCCTCCTTATGTTGGGCTTTACCCTTTATTATCCTTTGTAGTGCTGGATTTGTAGAAAGATATTGTGTAAATTTGGTTTTGTCATGGAATATCTTGGTTTCTCCATCTATGTTAATTGAGAGTTTTGCAGGATACAGTAACCTCGGCTGGCATTTGTGTTCTCTTAGGGTCTGTATGACATCAGTCCAGGATCTTCTGGCCTTCATAGTTTCTGGCAAGAAGTCTGGTGTGATTCTGATAGGTCTGCCTTTATATGTTACTTGACCTTTTTCCCTTACTGCTTTTAATATTCTTTCTTTATTTTGTGCGTTTGGTGTTTTGACTATTATGTGACAGGAGGTGTTTCTTTTCTGTAGGCTTCTTGTATGCCTATGGGTATCTCTTTTTTTTAGGCTAGGGAAGTTTTCTTCTATGATTTTGTTGAAGATATTTACTGGTCCTTTGAGCTGGGAGTCTTCACTCTCTTCTATACCTATTATCCTTAGGTTTGATCTTCTCATTGAGTCCTGGATTTCCTGTATGTTTTGGACCAGTAGCTTTTTCCGCTTTACATTATCTTTGACAGTTGAGTCAATGATTTCTATGGAATCTTCTGCTCCTGAGATTCTCTCTTCCATCTCTTGTATTCTGTTGGTGAAGCTTGTATCTACAGCTCCTTGTCTCTTCTTTTGGTTTTCTATATCCAGGGTTGTTTCCATGTGTTCTTTCTTGATTGCTTCTATTTCCATTTTTAATTCCTTCAACTGTTTGATTGTGTTTTCCTGGAATTCTTTCAGGCATTTTTGCGATTCCTCTCTGTAGGCTTCTACTTGTTCTCTAAGGGAGTTCTTCACGTCTTTCTTGAAGTCCTCCAGCATCATGATCAAATATGATTTTGAAACTAGATCTTGCTTTTCTGGTGTGTTTGGATATTCCATGTTTGTTTTGATGGGAGAATTGGGCTCCGATGGTGCCATGTAGTCTTGGTTTCTGTTGCTTAGGTTCCTGCGCTTGCCTCTCGCCATCAGATTATCTCTAGTGTTACTTTGTTCTGCTATTTCTGACAGTGGCTAGACTGCCCTATAAGCCTGTGTGTCAGGAGTGCTGTAGACCTGTTTTCTTTCAGCCAGTTATGGGGACAGAGTGTTCTGCTTTCGGGCGTGTAGTTTTTCCTCTCTACAGGTCTTCAGCTGTTCCTGTGGGCCTGTGTCTTGAGTTCACCAGGCAGGTCACTTGCAGCAGAAAAGTTGGTCTTACCTGTGGTCCCGAGGCTCAAGTTCACTCGCGGGGTGCTGACCACGAGCTCTCTGCCGCGGCAGCAACCAGGAAGATCTGTGCCGCCGTTTCTGGGAGCTTCAGTGCACCAGGGTTCCAGATGGCGTTTGGTGTTTTCCTCTGGAGTCTGAGATGTGTGTGCAGAGTGCAGTCTCTTCTGGTTTCCCAGGGTTGTCTGCCTCTCTGAAGTTTTAGCTCTCCCTCCCACAGGATTTGGGTGCAGAGAACTGTTTATCCGGTCGGTCCCTTCAGGTTCTGGCGGTGTCTCAGGCACAGGGGTCCTTCCGCTCCTGGGCCCTCCCCTACGGGAACCCAGAGGCCTTATACATTTTCCTCTTGGGCCAGGGATGTGAGCAGGGGTGGGCAGTGTTGGTGGTCTCTTCTGCTCTACAGCCTCAGGAGTGCCCACCTGACCAGGCGGTAGGGTCTCTCTTCCACGGGGTCTGGGAGCAGAGAGCTGCTGTGGGCCGGGATCCGCGGGTGTGGGACTCCCGGTAAACACAGGAGGTGCCCGGTCCTAGAGGAATTCTGCCTCTGTGTGCCCCAAGTTCACCAGGCAGGTCTCTTGCAGCAGAAAATTTGGTCTTACCTGTGGTCCCGAGGCTCAAGTTCGCTCGCGGGGTGCTGCCCACGAGCTCTCTGTGGCGGCAGCAACCAGGAAGATCTGTGCTGCCATTTCTGGGGGCTTCTGTGCACCAGGGTTCCAGGTGGCGTTTGGTGTTTTCCTCTGGCATCCGAGATGTGTGTGCAGAGTGCAGTCTCTTCTGGTTTCCCAGGCGTGTCTGCCTCTCTGAAGGTTTAGCTCTCCCTCCCATGGGATTTGGGTGCAGAGACAAATTGGTTTTTTTTAATATATTGGCATAATGGCCCCTGGAATGTAAAAGCCACTTGAATTTGATTCTAAGCAAGAAGAATGTGTGTTCTTCATTTTCTTATCAGAGGGCAGGCCGACTCTGATCCAGACACATCCCCACCACCCACTGTACTCTGCAAACACCAGAAGAGGAAGTAAATTCTTGACCTCTGTTATGTACAACAAATTCCGAAAGTATGGATGATGAAAGCATATTTGGCCTTAGTCTGTTGGACCTCTTATGAGTCCCTGACTCCTAAAACTATGAAAGAGCTTTGCAAATTGAGGGCTGGAGAGATGACTCAGTGGTTAAAAGCAATGGCTGCTCTTCCAGAGGACCCCAACTCTTCACAGGTGCTCTCCACTTCTCCTTCCACCCAAATCTACACACTTTCTCTCTTTAGACAGGAGAGAGAGAGAGAGAGAGAGAGAGAGAGAGAGAGAGAGAGAGAGAGGAGAGGGAGGTAAGACTCAAGAAATATACACAAACAAAACCCATAAAAACTCAAACTTGGAAGCTATAGGATACAAGTAAAAGAACAGTAAACCAAAAAAAAATGCTTTTAAAAAACCAATATGAGAAAAAAACTCTACAGAAAATATCACTGAATTTGATTTGTGTTGGCCATCTACTAATGGGCATGGGTGGGGCTTACCCTTAGGTGTGGTTATGTGAGACTTCATCAGAGAAAGCTGTGTTTTCCTGTGCAAACACATGTCAATTGGAGATAGCTTTGAGAGACTTTTTCCTTTTAAGTGAGGGACACTGTATATTATTAACTTTTGCATGAATTTGACAGGTTACATAAGGACAGACTTACATTAACCCATGGTTTCAGAGAATCTCTATCATGGCAGGAATCTGCAGTATTATTATGAACCATATGTTGGACAGTCGTGCAGGGTTCTTTCTGGAATGTGACAGAGACTGACTTTGCTGGTTAAAGCAGTCCCCATAACCTAGGAGAGGAAAGGCTATGCAGTTTCTTAAAGGATGAACGAAAGCTAGCCAAAACAGAATCAGTAAGTATAGAGTACCTGACAGTGTGAGGGTGTTAGCATTGCCTGGCGACCCTGAGTGAAGATGTCCTTATTGTCACCTTTCAATATATTTTTGTCCCAAAGAAAAAGCTGTAAAAGTTAAATCAATAACTAGGGGTTGTACTTTATGAACCTATATTGGAACTGATTCACTAAATTGTCATGTAACCAACTTCACTTGATGCCCTATTAAGTAGTTAATTCTCCCTCAGAAAGCCAGTCCTTCACACAGACACACTGTCAAGGGAATTGTGATGATGATGGTCATTCAGAATGGCCTCTAAATGTCTGAGAAATACAAGAGCAAAGGGACTAGGGAACTACAGCACCAAAGAAGATAAAGTCAGCTTTTCCAGTTCAAAAATACCATTGCTACACATATTACTAATTATATATTCAACTACATCAATGTTCTCCACTTATTTCTTTTTCTTCTATGGGGTTGGAAGGTCTCATGTAGTCCAAGCTGGCTTGAAATCCCCTATGTAACTGAGGATAATCTTCACCTCCAGAGCCTCCTGCCTCAGCCCCTCAAATGTTGAGATTACAGGTATATACCGTCTTAGTTTGCTTCCTATTGCTTTCAAAAACGCCATGACCAAAAACAAGTCAAGAAAGAAAGGGTTTATTTCAGCTTACACTGGTAGTCCATTGTGAAAGAAAATCAAGGCAGGAACCTGAAGTCAGAAACTGAAGCATATGCCACAGAGGAATGGTCTGACTGGCCTGTTCCTAATGGTTTGCTCAGTCTGCATTCTTTCTTACCTAAGCCTACCTGCCCAGGGATGGCACCACTCAAAGTAGACTGGACTCTCCCAGATCAGTCGTTAATTGAGAAAAATGCCCCCATGGGCTTACATGCAAGCCAATCTAATAGGGGCATTTTTGGAATTCCAATTTCCTCTACCCAGATGATCCTAGCTTGTCACCATGCTCTTCCCTTCTCCTCTGATAGCAGGGAGTGGAGTTAACAAAATAAGACTGAGTTCCTCCTTTGTGTTTTTCTCATTTCCATCAATAAGCAAGCATCACTCTCTAATCCTAAACTTTTACCCTTCTATTTAATCCCTAGCCCCCTCATTGTGTGAACTTACAGGCATTGTCTTAGCATCCTTCCTGTCTCTGCTATAAAATATACTAACAAAAGCAACCTAAGGAGAAGGGTTTATTTTATTTCATAGTTTATGATATAATCCCTCATGGTGGAGAACTCTCTGTAACAGAAGCTTGAGGCCATACCATAGCCCACAGAGAGGGATAAATTCAAGCTTGCTTGGATTCATCTCTTCTCCATTTTATACAGTCCAGGGTCCCCTGCTCAAAGAATAGTCCCACCATAGCAAGATGGGTTTTCCCACAGAAAATAATACAATAAAGATAGTTCCTCACATGCATGACCAGAAACCAATCTCTCAGTTGATTCTAAACTGCCAGATTAACAGTTCACATTAACCATCACAAATGCTAAGCCTTGAATCATACAGTGGTGCTTTTAGAATTCATCAAAGATCTTTGTGGATGACTGAAGCAGTACCCACATTCTTTTAGACTGAGTGTTTCTTTCTCAACTTCCCCACTTCCGGACTCCCATGGAAAAGCTCAGATACTCCAAACACTCATTAAGTATAATACCAAATCCCTGTAATTCTATTCAAATGGTTGGCCATAATGCTCAGATCTAGCTAACCAGATTTAAACTTAAGTCACCTTGGTCTCCTGTATCTGGTTAAAGGAAAGGTTTAAATGGAGCCAACCTTTGCACCCTGTGCTCTGCCTTGACAGAAACCACAACCTAAGGAAAAGTCAAGAGACTGACAGACAGCCTCGGCAGTCACAGCCCTTGAACAAATGTCAATAACTAGTGGATTCCAGATCTCTCACTTTAAGTGTGGGGAGCAAAAAAAATACAATAGTTTACACTACTATTGGTTCTATTTGCTGCTATTGTGGTGAAAGAATGCTTGGCTGACGCGTTTCCTGACTCACTGGGAGAGCTCAAGTCTAAGTAGCCAACACTAATGCCCAAATGCATTCTATGGAACTAGTTGAGTGAGAGCTATCAAGCTACTAGATGCTACTGCCATTTCTGTGCCAGAAACAAACTCTAACTGCAATGAACACCACAGTATCAGCCCTGACACTTGGTCACATCCATAACTTTGCAGCCCCACAGCCCATTGCCAGACACATATTCTACAGTGGTTGGTGGAATATGGATCCCATACATGTCTACCTACAAGTGAAGGCTAAGCTATTTGGCATTTTCATCTTTTATATTTATTTATCTTTTTATTTACTCTATTTATTTATTTTATCTTTTGTATTTATAAGATAGGATCCACCCAGGTTACAAAGGGCTGCTGTGTTACCCAAAGGGATTGTACTTCATCTTACCGGTCTGGTTAAAGGTCTCTCGATCATTCTTTGTTCACTGATCGCCAGCCGCTGTATTTTGAACATGATCACTACTAATGCCTCTGAAATCCTACATTCTAATCCAGATCCCTGCTGTGGCAGCTCCTTCCATATATTGCTTCTACTTCCTGTTCTTATAAAATGGACTTGGAAAATAATGGATACTCTGTAGGCTGTTGAAGGTGTAAAATTGACAGAATTTCATAACTCAGTTGGAATAACACAAGAACACGAGTCAAGAATGGTACCCAAGTTGTGGGTGTGGAATTAAATATGAGGGAAAGATTAAGAAAGCCTCACCCTGTTGGTTTACAAATACGCTGGAACATATGGCGTCATTCTTTAAAGAACTGAAAGTGTGACTGTAGAACACAGAGACAGACAGACAGACTGAAGGATGGATGTAGGAGTCATCGACTCACAGGTGATGATTGAACTCATGACTGTCTCATCCGCCTGCATCTCCTACCTCAGTGAAGGGCACTCAAGAAGCTCAGAATTCACACTGAGGCTGAATCTCTTTCCTATGAAAAATGGTTTCCGGCTACCAGGAGCCAGTTATGTCAGTTGATAAGAGCTGCCTCCTGATTTCTATCCAACTTTCCTTCAGCTACCTTCGTGTGGCTCTCACCATCTCCACTGGGCAGTCCCCCATCGGCCTCTCATCGCATACAAGCACACACTTACAAAGAGACAGAGAGAGAGAGACAGAGACTCAGGGAGAAACAGACAGCAACAGAGACGAAAAGAAATTATGCTAATCCGTGAAGCAAAAAATGTCGTCATTTCTCCATTACAAAAAAAATTAAGTGTCCTTCTCAATTAGATGCATAAGAACTGATCTCTCTGTGAGACTCCAGCTACATCTAATAGTCTGGTTTGCCCAAAATAGGTTCAGCTTAATGGAGACTATATTCATTTTAGTCTTTATTTTATCTTGCATAGGTTTTCTTGAAAAGAATGTTGAGTTTCAACCTACATACAACCCTTCGTATATCGGAAAGGGAATCCCCTTCTCAAATCTAGTGTAGGAAAATGATTGCCTCAATTAGCAAAGTGTCCATTTGTATTTATAGACATTGCAATTTTTAGAGTAGTAATGTATTTCTTTTAAGTGTATAACAGTGCTTTTGAAAATTCACTCAGTAAAGGCATACTGGTCATCACAATGAGTTTTCACACGATAGATACCCTTGGGTTCCTCTTGTTTATTATTCATCTGTATCATTGTGCTTGTTGGTACAGACCTTCTTCTGCTCAGCAAGTGTTCTACAGTGTTTGTATAGAAGTGCAGAGGTCTTTAAGAAACCTTTCTCCAAAGATCAGGATCCAGCAGTCAGCCTAAACCAATCTATCCTCAGGGACACTGTGGGAGGTAAAAGGCTAAGCACTTGAACTAGAGGCTATGAGGGAAAAAAATGAAAAGGTTAAGCCTCTTGAATCAAAGACCTTGGTCTCTTATCAGCTGAGGCAGCTTGCTTTGATGATGCTACACAGAAAACATCCAGCCCAGAGTTATTTTTTGCACTCCATTGAAAGTCCTCACTTCCTTGCAAGATAAAACTAATGCACCAACTAATGATTGAGCTTGATGCCTGCCATGAAACACGAGACTATTTATCTTCAAGAATCGGATTCAGGATTGTTACAATTAGAGGCTAAAATGCTCTGAGGACTTGTGATTGAACAACTTAAAGGCTGAATCCTTACAATCATCCTATAAAACAGAATCTATTGTCACCTTCATTTGTACATGGGGAAACTGAGGCTAGATTTAATAACTTCACCAAGACCCAAGTATGATAAGTGATAGCATTTGCAAGGTATTTCAAAGGACAAATCGAAAGTTTAAGGAAATCAAAACCTGCTCAGTTAGTAGCAAATATCTTCAAATGAATAAAGGAGTGAGCGAAAGGCCTAAAGAATAAAAATTGCTATGGTGAGAGAAGAAAGAAGGTACCTCAGTATCCTCACATCAGCATGAGGATGCTATTCAAGGTAACACTCAGCTTCTGTGAATAGGAATACAGACAACGTTCACAGCATTATACACAGCACAGCGTGTTTCCTGCCACACCTAGACAGAACTTTGCTCTACCAGAGACAGAAAACACTCTAGTCTCTAAGCAGCACTTAGCCTAAGAAACAAGAATGCAGACTCATATGCATTGTTGCAAACTGGCCATTGTAATAAATTGGGTTAAGTAGAATTAAGAGATTCACTCATCCATCCAATAAGTATTCATTTTCTATCATATGCCAGGACCTCGAGCTAGACAGAGAGAATACATAAGGGGGAAATATTCAAATTGCTTAGGAAGAGCTAAAGATGGGGTTAGGCTAGCACCTAAAAATGGAGTTGAAGGGATGGCTCGGTGGATAACATGCTTTCTGGGCGATTGTGAGAGTTGGGATTCACAGATCCATGTAAAATCTGAGAGTAGCATCAAAGATCCATAATCCCAGTGCTGAATCTGGGGACTGAATAGCCTGCCAGTCTAGCCAAATTAGTGAGAGACCCTGTCTCAAAAAAATAAAGTGAGTCAGGACAGAGAGATGGCTCTGTGGTTAAGAGAGCTGACTGCTCTTGTAGGAGACCGGAGTTTGTTTCTGATCACCCACAACCTGTTCACAACTTCCTGTAACACTAGCTCCAGGTGATCCAACACCCTCTTCCAACCTCCGCATTTGCCTTCACACACATATACATGCAAGTGTGCACATATGTGCACATGCATATACTACATATTAAAAATTAAGAAAAACATAGTTACATACATTTCCCCACATGTTTAGAAGTAGAGTTTTATTTCATTCTGTTCATATTAATGGATGATTTTGAAACTTAACCAAAAACTTAACTCACTAGCTAGTAGAGAGAACAATAGAGAGAAGGAGCAGAGAGATGAAGAATGCGTGCCTGGCAGGTTCTTTGAAAGAAAAACCCAGGTCCCTCTGAGAAGCAGGTTGAGAAATACCAACAGCATCAGAACACCAGAGAAAATGCATCTAGACAAAGACACGGGGCAATTTCACCTCAGATGTTCAACACATCAGTTGCTTCCCTCTCTGTTGTTTCCTCCCCTCAAATTGGAAAGCTCTTGGGACCAGAAAAGCAGGATAAGCCTCATGAATGATTTGCAGAGAACTTCGATGTTCTCAGCACATCTGTAAAGCAGTTCCTGCGTATCTAATTAGCATCAGTGAACTTGCCTGACAAAACTCCACACCTTACTCAGTCTTAAAATGCAAGAACTCCGAACTATGCATAGGACCGTCTTTCATATTATATCCCAGTTCTATAATGCTTGCCGCTCTTGCAGAAGAGCTGGTGGGGTCCGTTGCCAGCACCTACATGGCTGTTGTTAACAGTCTACAACTCTGATTCCAGGGGTTCTATTGGCTCCTGCAGGCATCCACAGGCATTCACACAATGGTACACATACGTTCATTACAGGCAAAATACTCATGCACATAAGGAGTGTTTTCTTTCTCTGTAAAGTGTTATATTGGGCTCTCGTAACAAGGAAAGATGGAGACAAAAACTAGAGTTGACAACCAAGCTCTGCTCTTGCTAGGTTTTGTTTTTCTTTACAGGTTTGGTGTGTGTGTGTGTGTGTGTGTGTGTGTGTGTGTGTGTGTGTGTGTGTGTGTTGCTTTTCTTTACATTTTCTACTGCCTTTGTGCAAGGCATTTCTGACAGATACTGACTGATAAAGGTCAGACATCTGACCTTCTCCAGCTCTTATGCACTTAGCAGAACTGACACTTGCATGCATGCAATAGTTATTGTTATTATTGTTCATTGTTTAAACTCTTCTTCAAATGAAAAAATGTTCCTCTTTCACCTCAGGAAAAGTGGAGCTTATTAGAAAAGAAATGAAAACTGACTTCCTTGAGGAGTCAAATGGCCCAAGGAAGTCAACTTACTCTAAAGTAAATATCATACCAGCTATTTTTTATAGATAGATATTGGCATGTTTCATAGCTTCTAAGAGGTCATATAATAATAGCATTCAGTCTTTGAGTACTTTTCTCTTCATGTTCTCATACATCCTCATGGTACAAGGCTGGACCACTAACCACTGCTGCAAAGGCAGTCTCTTCCTCCACTGAGGAACAGTTCACTCATGTTCACTTTAAAGAAAGCCGTGACTGCTTTTACTATGGGGCCCCAAGGAGGTGACATCCATGGTTTTAAGCCTATTTGGAGAAAAGCGCATAGCACATTGGAGAAGCATGATAATTCTTTAATGCCAGTAAGCATTTTTTTGGATGAACAAAATGGCAAAAATTCCAAACTTTGCCGACCATAGAGCCCAAACTGAAATTGTTCAACTACCGAGCTGCTATATATTGTAGTCCCAAAGGATCCACAAACAGTATAGAAAATGAGGGTGGCCTAATTAGACCAATTCACCAGACTTTGTTCACCATAGCATAAAGAATGAATGTAACATTAGAGAATTTACTTTTCTTTATATGTGAACTTTCCAGTGACATTAAACTCTCTTCTTTAAACCAGTAAAGGTTATAGTTAATTTCTAGCTAATTAAATTTCCTAATGAGGGCATACATTTATATTGATCAATCTTTTTTAAATGTTTTATTTATCTTTATTTTATACATATAAGTATAAAGTGGTTTACCTGAATATATGTACACGCAACATGCGTGTACAGTGCCTGTACTGGAACTAGAGTTACAAACTCTAGTGTGATGTGTGAAGTTGTCTGGAACAGAATCTGTGTGCTCTGTAAGAAGAGCAAGTGATATTAACTGCTTAGTAATCTCTTCAGCCCCAAGATCCACCTTTCTTGAAAATCATAATCAAAACATAACTTTTTTTTCCCTTGCCTCACAATTATCATTAAAGAAACTATTTACAATTTAACTCACATCCTCTGAGAATTTGGGGCTGGAAGGCCATTGAACTCACACTCAAGAACTTGAACTATGACAATTTCATAGCATTCTGATATAGTTCTATAAACGTATGTTCAGAGCTCATCAGATAAGAATATAGCTATATAATCCACTTTGGTTGACAGGCAAAATGCCAAATGGTTTACTTAAACACCAGAAGTTTGTTTTCTTTTATAGTTCTAGAAGCTGTGAATCCATTGCCAAGATGGTCATGTTCTCATTTTGACTTTGCAAAATGGCCAACCTCTTTTACCCTCATACAGAAGATGGGGAAGGGAGAGAAGCTTTCGCTTATCCAATCAAAGCCCTGTATGATATAGGCCCTAATGTCATGCCCCCATTTACCCCTTATCACTTCACTAAGAACCAAATCTCCAAATGCAGTCATTAGCATATGAATGAGGTCACTGGTTAGTCCCTAGCACAAGCTTCCCACCAGAAGGGACCCATGCTCATCTTTGGACAAAAGAAATCCTACAGCCATGTTTAAAGCCAAAGAAGGATGGAACTTTTTTCATATTAATAGGAAAAGGAAAATATCAACAATGGAATAATATCTCCCCAGAAACACCAGAGGATTTTAAGCATATTTGTGACATGTTCCATCGTAGAAAGATCTCTCTTAAACTATGCTGGAGAATGGGGTAGATCCTTACAATCAAAAGGTTGTGTTTGGAGGTGTCTAAACATAAAGCTGGTAAAGGTGCTCGCCACTAAGCTTGACCATCTAAGCACCAAAGTTTGCTCTCCAGAACCCACATATGTGAAGAAGAGAATAGATTCCTACAAATAGTTTTGTAACTTCCACACATGCATGAGCACATTCACGTGCATACATGTGCACAGAGAGAGAGAGAGAGAGAGAGAGAGAGAGAGAGAGAGAGAGAGAGAACAAACTTTTAAAGGCTGTTCTGAAATTCTTCATATATTCTTGAAGAATAAAAACCTCAAAATAGGGCAGGAATGGAAGAAAGAAGTGCTTAGAGACTTTCAGAGAGTGTAACAACTTCACTTTCTTCTACCAACGAAGGTTCAAGAAATACACATACTGCAATGTCAGACCAAAGTATCAGAAATGTGTCTTAACAACAACTATAAGTTCCATATCACCATAGCTTGGTTCTTTGACTCGAAAATATGTTTGACTATCTAGAAACACAATATAGATCTTTTAAACTGAAAACGTGCTCATTTGACTGTCTGGGAATAAAAATCTTTATATAACATTGAAATAGTTCGCATTACTCTCAGACTGTTATTATGAATACTATTTGCATAGCGATCTTTAAACAATAAACATTTACTGTTCTCTCAGGCCAACAGATACAACGGCCTATGCATTCTTCTCTTTTTCCCGTATTTTTCAAAATCTCACTCCACCAGAAAAAAAAAAGACGGAAGAAGATACATTGTTACCAGAACATAGAACTTCATAAAAGTGAGCCCCCCCAAGAATTATAAACTCAAGATGCAGCCACTAAACTATAAAAGTACCTTGAAAATTAAATTGAACCTATCTTACATGTGGAAAAAAAAGCTACAGTCTAAACACATCCAAGGAAAGAATGTTTTAATAGAGTGGAAATTATTTGCATATTTTTTTCTTAATTTTAAGAACAGCCAACGATTTGGAATGTTAGCCTACTGCTAGCTTTGCCCTAGACCAAACATTGTACTCTGGTTTATTTAGTTATGTGATATTCCCCATAAATTAATATTTGTCGTTAATGTTTCTATAGTGATCTCATCTGAATTTGCTTAGGGTAGTTCTAAATAAGTCTGTCTTCTTGTAATGAAAATTGTGCTTCCAGCTTATATGGGCACCTTGATTTGGATTCTCCCAGCAGCAAAACCTGGGGAAATAATGTAACATAAGCCCTTAATTTCAGGAATAACCTTAGGAACAGAAATCAGAGATGGGAGATATGATATAAGAATAGATAGAAAATGCTCCATGGCTAAAAGCATTTCTCTAAAATCTACTAAGGACTTATAAGACTCAGGCGATTGGGTCTTTTAGAGTTGCCTGCCTGAAGGACAGGAACATGAAGCTCTTATCAATGGCCCTTTACTATTTGGTGTCCTCAAGGGTTCTCTCTATGTATTTCTACCTTTATCTCCATATTTCTCCTGTTCTTGGGCATCTCAGTGTGCCATGGACACTGATGTCATTATGCAGCAAGGCAGGTCCAGGGAAAGGCGAAACCCATCATTGAATGAAAAGGAAGGGTAGGCGGGGAAACATCTAAGAAGGAGAGAGGAGAATCTAGAAAATCTAGAAGGAAACGAACAAGCAGGATGATCCAGATCTGGGTGGAATAGTTCAATTTTATCTTGTCTAGGTGGGTGGTTTATATCTTTATTAACTGGAAGTGAATTTATCATGTGGATATATTGTGGATTGAGAATTTAACATATAAATCTGATTGATAAACTACAAGTTTCTAGAACTTTGATTTTTACCGGGCTACGGGGGATGTGAGCAAAATTCCTGACAGATAGAGAGATAGCCTGGAGAGGGTAGCTATAGAATGTCTGGGGCTAGCGTGATATGCTGCCACACTAGAACAATCTGTGGAACTCAATGTGTGTGTCAGGCATGGTTAACAACCCACCAAGGGGACAGTGTGAGCAAGCGGCTGGCAGAGAGAGAGAGAGAGGAGAGAGGAGAGAGAGAGAGAGAGAGAGAGAGAGAGAGAGAGAGAGAGAGACAGAGACAGAGAGAGACAGAGACAGAGACAGAGACAGAGAGACAGAGAGACAGAGACAGAGACAGAGAGACAGAGAGACAGAGGCACAGACAGAGACAGAGACAGAGACAGACAGAGACAGAGAGTCCAGTCCTGCAGATCTGCGCAGAGTAGAAACGTGCTGTAGCTGCCAATCCATTTTTGATTTTTACCACAACAATATGGCTTATACTTGAGGCTGAGTACCCTTATCCTAGCAGCTCAAGAGCAGCATGGCTACACAGAGCTACCTAGAGCAACAAGAGTTGAAAGTAAAAGTAGTCTAGTGGGGTTGTGACACAGAACCAGAGGATCCTTGAGTCTCGGGCCTCACAACGTCTAAGTAGCCAGCAGGCACAAAGATGAAGACGTTTTGTCTCGGTTCTCAAAATGTTGCATCTACTCTTTCACTTGGAACTTACCTTCTCCATCCTCAAAGTCGACAAGGAAGTAATGAAGGTGTCCAGCTGAAAGAGGCAAGTTCTATCAAAGAAGATTAGCAACACCAAGCGTGAGGGCCTAATTAGGATAAAACAATTCCTAAAACCACTTTCTCTTAGTGTTGGAAAAAATTATAGCTTACAGGATGAAAGTAAGGCAGGGTGTCAGGAAAGCATGAGGGACTTGTAAGTGTGGGCATGAGGCAGCTTGACCATTGGTTAGAGAGCAGATGCGTGGTGAGAACATGAGGAAGGTTGGACCTCCTTTTATCCCTTCAGTGGATTTAATCCGTGCTTATTCCAATAGGCCTGAAAGGAAAGCAAATCAAACTTCTAATTCCACCATCACTGCCTGTTCCTCGTGTGACCTTGAGCAAGGTGTTTAATTTCTCCAAACCTCTAAGCCCTCATCAATAAGAGATAATAATTTCTAATCACCAGGACTCTCATGAAAATTAAAAGAACAGGAGAGGTAATACACTTAAAAAAAACTGTATGTCCTTGATAAATGGCCAGAAGGGCTGTTTTAACATTGACAAGCACAAGCTTGAAGACACCCAGGAAATGCTCAGCATGAAGTTGAGAGCTTGCCTAAAACATTACAGTGAAAGGCAGTGACCCCTATTCTCAAGTAAGACTTAAAAGGTGAACAAGCATGAAGGGCATTTTTCTCTAGAAAATTCACATAGAATGAGATGAACTATTTCCCTGGCGAAGCCCTGTTTCAGGTTGAAGATGAAATGCTGGAGTGCGCACCTCTTGTCCTGTCATGTTAAGATCAGCTTCGACCTTCCCACACATCAGGACACCATCCTATGCCATGAAAGTAAGAATCCTTTCTGTGTGTGATGCTATGAGACTGGCCTTCCCTGACAATGAATAACTTAGTTCCACTCCAAGCAAATACCTAATAAGGAAAATTTGCTGTGAGAAACAAGAGGCCCATTATATGAAATCACAGATGATGGAATCATAACACAGTATAGCGAATGTGAGGCACTTTTACCTGTTGTACTCTCATCTTTTAAACTCAATATATTGGACTGACAAGGCTCCAGGTTAATATTGGCTCTTTCCTACTGCCTCTGCACAGGAAGAGTGACTACTCCTTCCCAGCCAGCAGTCATTTAAAATGATAGCCTCTAAACTGCTAAAAATGAGTGACAGATAGATAGATAGATAAATAGATAGATAGATAGATAGATAGATAGATAGATAGATAGATAGATAGATAGATAGATAGATAGATAGATAGGCAGGCAGGCAGGCAGGCAGGCAGGCAGGCAGACAGACAGACAGACAGACAGACAGACAGATAGATGTGTATTTTTTAATTTTATTTCACTTAACTGAGAAATCATGTGAGTTCATCAGAAGATTCTGACTTCAACTCACTTCTCTGGTGGCATTCCAGGAGAATGGACGTCCAAGACCTATAAAATGGCTACATTATGATGAACCAGACAGGAGCCCACCAAGATTGTTATGCTGACCATAGCTGATCATACCTAATCTCCTTTGCTTTTATAAGACAGAAAGGTTAGGAAATCGCTTCTAATATTAGGCAACTATAGGGGGAGCAGAGTGATCAGTTGGTCTAGATGTAAGCTATACAATGAAATTTGGACCCCATTCCCTGACAGCTCACTAGCTCTCACACCATATGTCTGAATCATAAACTCCTTTCCCCTTCTACATCCAATCAGCATCTGTGATGGTTTATATATGCCTGACTCAGGGAGTGGCACTATTAGAAGGTGTGGCCCTGATGGAGTAGGTATTGCCTTGGAGTAGGTGTGTCACTGTGGGTGTGGGCTTAAGACCCTCATATTGGAATTCGGTATTCTTCTAGCAGCCTTCAGATGAAGATGTAGAATTCTCAGTTCCTCCTGCACCATGCCTGCCTGGATGCTGCCATGCTTCCACCTTGATGATAATGGACTAAACGTCTGAACCTGTAAGCCAGCCCCAATTAAATGTTGTCCTTATAAGAGTTGCTTTGGTCATGGTGTCTGTTCATAACAGTAAAACCCTAAATAAGACAGTGTCTAAGGTAATTAACCCAGATTATCAACATTGCTTAACTTTCCTTTCTTTCCCTCACCTACTTACCTCAGAATCCTTTTACCATCTATCAGCACTGCTGTTGCCTCCTAGTGGGGCCTCTCATCATGAAGCATGATCTCAACCCAACTGTAGGCTTAAATTTTTCAAAGCCTACTTTAATAAGGGTTTACAAATGCTTTGGCCCCCACTTCTAGTCCACTGTCCAAAGGTAGGGGAGAAACGATGGTAAATAGGACAAGGGGATGTGGGTCTGTTTACAAGTAGTCCCTTGTGGCCATTTCAATCTCCATTTGTCAGGATACCAGCAGTCCAGTTCAGTAATGTCAGGATACCCACAATAAAGTTCAAAGGTGTCATCAAACAATAACCAGCAAGAGTTGCAGGATCCAGCAGAAACCTTTAGGCTGCAGCAGAATCTGCATGAGTCACCCAGAGCGAAGATGCCACACCAATGAAGAGTTGAGTCCTATTTATACTCTCTCCACATGTCATGTTTCTTTCCATGGGTCTTGCCTTAGCAAAACACCACTTGAGTCTACATCACATGACACAAACAGAAACTTCCACTTCACCTGACCCTCTAAACTTACTCCCCATGGTCACCAGAGCAGCCTTCCTAAAACTCAAGTTTTCTCTTACCATTGTTTTCTTTAAAGGAAATTGGTGACAGTCATTCCTTAAAGGACAAAGACTAAATATAATCTGAAAAAAACGATACTCTGATCTCACTTGTGATGCCTTATAGGACCTTCCCAGAAGAGTAACCCCGTGTACTACTTACAATTCATATGTCTCCTCCTCTGACCTGAACTGAGTTTCCTCCCAAATCCCATTGCTTATCTGCAGTTTACTCATCACTTGTTAAACCATAGGCCTCTTTGAGCAAGGACATTGTGTCATTGTCCCCATGCCTAGTATTCTGTTTGGTATGTGGCTACCCTGGATTACAAGTAGTGTTAATTGAGAAGAATCACTGACTGAGCAAAAAATAAATAAATCAATCATATGTCTTATGGTACCAGAACTATATGTTAACCAAAACCATTTTTCGCTTTATTACTAGCACTCATTATTAAAACTCTATTAACTGGGTCATTACCGTAATCTCAGTTTCCAGTTTCTATAATCAGACATTCAAGTTCAAACTCTGCTTCCTTTCACTTGCTAACTCTATGAGCCCTGGATAATTTACAAAAGTCTATGTGCCAGGGGATCCTTCATCTATGCAAAAGTGATGATGGTGACAGTCTCTCCCTCATGGGGTCACAATGAGGTTAAACAAATTCATCAGCGATGATGCCAGCATGGAGCACATAAGTAGCACTTGGAAATCTTGAGAGTAAGTAATAATATGTTAAAAGGGGTTTGTCTGAATGTACTCAAAACTGGCAACAAAAGTCCAAAGCTGTGGGCACAGCAGCTGTACAAACCCCCACATTTTTTTAAACAGATCTGCCAACACCTGAAGCCCAGGAACTCCCTCAGAGATCATAAGCCTAACTCGCATTCCTCTACCTTCCACCACCACCACCATAAATCTCTCTTCCTTCACAGTCCATAAATGATAGTGCTTGAGGGGGGTATGCTAAGAGGGCTCAGAGTCACCAGTGATGATGGTCCTAGCTTCGCCATGGTTTCCAGAATCTTCAATAAGATGTTGGACCCCACGTCCAAGGAAATGAACAAAAGGCTTAGGGAGAATACCTAGATGGTACAGGCATTCCCTGACAAGTGTCAGAGTCCATGGATCGGGATCTCTGCCGTTATCATACACAGTTACTGGGAACTTCTGACCTAAACTTTTAGTAAGAGGTGATAGTCGTAAAGTGATCAGTGCCCACTTAAATCTGTAAAGTTTTCCAGAGAAGTCCATTCTATCAAGGTGGAAAGGGCTAGGTGACAGAGTGCCTGTGAGGGAAGGGGTAGAAAGTGCCTCATCTGAGCATCCTGCAGCAAAGATCTCAGCATCTCCTGCCTACGAAAGAGCACAGAAAAAAGTCAGAAACCTTGGGGCCACCGAATGAGAAGCTACTTTTCCTAGAGGGGAGATGGAAAGATGGCCCAATCCCAGGCATCAAGAAGCAGGGTTGCCCTCCCTGGACAAACGTACAGATGGAGACTGTCTGGTCTCTCTCACTTCACCAACCATGGAAGTCATTGAAATGGGGCAGAACCACACTAGGCTTCCCTGCTTAGCATCCAGATTGTTATCGTGAGATAATCCAAAGCCACTAGTGTTTATAAAAAGATAAAGGAAGGGGGATATGTTCTATGGAGGTGCAGTCAGGTATGAGGGAAAGGGGTGCCTCAGTGGCCCATGCTGAGACATCCCTTCCCGCTGAGGGACCAGCCATGGAAGGTATAGTATAGAATAGAGTTTATTCAGGGCATGGGGAGGGGAATCAAGAGGGTAGTAGAGGCAGAGAGAGGCAGAGGGAAAGAATAGAGAAGTTGGGGTTGGGGATTTAGCTCAGTGGTAGAGCGCTTGCCTAGGGAGCGCAAGGCCCTGGGTTCGGTCCCCAGCTCCGAAAAAAAAAGAAAAAAGAAAAAAAGAGAGAGAAGAATAGAGAAGTAGAGGAGTAAAGGCTGGCCATGTGCATGTAGAGAGAGGGGGGAAGCGATTGGGGAGAGAGTGGGAGCAGGGTAAGAGCAGGAGCAAGAAAACAAGAGAGAGAGAGAAGGGGGCAAGCAGCCTCTTTTATAGTGAGTCAGGCCTACCTGGCTGTTGCCAGGGGGAGCTTAGACAGAATGCTAGCAACCAGACTTTGAAAGGCAAAGTTAACCCTTCAAAAAGGCACTTCCAGCCCTCACTTAATCAATCAAGCTACCTACCACGGTGAGGAAAGTAAAGAGCAGATTCAAGAGCTTTAGATCCCAGACAATAGATTAAGTTGTGCCAGAGGAAGGTGGCAATAAAAGATTTGAGTCACATTAAAGACTCAAATTTAAATGGAGCTCTATTTTAATACTTATAGCCATCTAAGAAACTATCTTTGGGATTTATGAAACTCTTGCCATTGCATGGTTGCAGGTTTATAGAGAAAAGTCATTTCGTGTTTATGCCCCAAAGAGTAATTACAATGAGAGCATCGGCATCCTTGAGAAAACTGCTCGTTAACAAGAGAAAAAGCAAGGTGTCCAAGCCCAGGGCTACACATAGGTCCAAAGAGGACAAATGGAGTCTGGAATGTGTCTAGCCCTAGAGTTCTATGTGGAGCAAATTAGGGAAGATCAAGGTGGGAACTAACCAGGGAAAGGCAAGGAAATTATCAACAATAGAACTGCAGGCCCCACTAGTTCTAATTAGCAACAGTAAGGGACAAAATAGGTTGACGGAATTTAAAGGCAGTGTTAATGTGCATCCCTGGAGTCACTGGGGGTCTGCTGGGTTTTAACTTAATGGAGATAATGTATCTTTGAAAATTATTATTGCCTCTCGGCTTCTTCTGGCTTCTCTGGTTACCCGTGTTACTCTGAAGTAAAAAGCTAAGCTTCATTTTCCTTCCCAGTCTTCGAATGTGGTGAGAAGGTCCTGGGGGCGAAAGGGGCGGGCTTTCATTCCTGCATTTGACACCAGAAGCCCAAGCCAAACTGGTAGTTAGGAAAAACTCTATAATCTCTAAAGAGGGTGAGCAGGATTCATCCACTTTATGCTAAGCAGCCGTGCAGCTTCCACGAGCATGATAAGGCTTTCGGGATAAAATAAAAACAGGGTGAGAATGCTAAACAGAGCTCAGACTAGAATGCTGTCCACACCCCTTTCCCCCCACAGTATGCAGCAGCAGTTTCTCTCGAAGAGAATTGCCTTACAAAGGGTCAACTCTGTAGGTGTTTTCCAAGTGGTCCTGCACAGTGGCACAAAGCTCCTGAGACAAGCCGCACAGGTTCCAGAGAGATCTTTTCAGTCTGTCCTGAAGGAAGTAGGAAAACTCATACAAATCCTAAGAACCTGAACATGGTCCTATCCCAGGGCAAGTCTTCTCTACCCTCTGGTGCTCGAGTCTGCAAAGCAGCCACCAGGGCTGCCTGGTTGGGATGAAATACCTTCAGGATGAGCGTGCAGCTCAACATCCCTCCACAGGATGCCCTCAGGGAAGACAGCCTTGCAACAACAAAAGAGGAGGTGCTTGCTTTTTAAGGGAGTTGATTCCAGAGAGATGCCAGTGCTCTGCCATCTGCGATGCCCTAGGGTAAGTTGTGATGTCAGCCCAGATGAATTCAGCTACAAGGCAGTTACTTGCACACCCAGAAGGAACATCAGCCCCAGTTGGTCACTTGTCCCTCTGTTCTCAAATTACTCTACTGTTACCATAACACAGGAGTCGAGTTCTGAAAGATTCTTCTTGCTCACAGACCCTCCTCAGACTCCCAACCATTCAAGTTCCAGGACTTTTATGTAACCTCCAATGAAGAAATAATTGAGAAAATACATTTAAGGAAGACTTCACCCCAAAATCAACCCTACTACATTACCCAGACTTAAAGGTTTGCTGCTTTACTTTTATGTTATTTTAAGTAGAAGTAAATGCCTCTGCACATAATACAATAGAATTAAAACATAAGTTAGGAAATCGAGTCCGCATCGAGCAGACGTAGTAGAAGCTTGGGAATCAGTTGCTTGGGTGTAAGCTCTAATTCCACTCTCCCTGAAAATAGCTAGGTTCTAACAGGTGAATGGTACAGTAACCGACTTTAGAAAGTTGTTTAAGAAATAGATAAAGGGGCTGGAAAGGTTATTCAACAACTGGGAGTACATACTCTTCTTACTGAGGACTGGAACGTAATTCCCAGCCTATATCGCTCTACCTCCAGGAGCTTCAATATGTCCTGACTTCCATGGGGACAGGCACCCATGTGCACAAACCCACACACTGACATACTTACACATACACAGTTAACAATAAAGTCAGCCTTTTTAAGTTGTCATGCAAACAATATAAACAAATGTGGGTCCTAGCACATATAGAGTGAACACCTGTCTAATGTGAGTGTTATTGGATACATTTTTGCTTTTTTTATATAATACACAACAGCTGGGTTTTGTGTGTGTGTGTGTGTGTGTGTGTGTGTGTGTGTGTGTGTGTGTGTGTGTTGCCTATGAAGTCCTTAAGAATTATCAGTGTTCCTTGTGTCCCACCAACACAGAAGGATCAGGATCAAACCTAGAAGGCTGTCTGCGTCAATAGCACTCTCAAAAGAATGCAATGACTCAATGACATTGCCAGTGTCTTCCTGCAAGAAGCCGATGTGACAGCATGGCAGGGGCCAGCTTGAATACCTGAAGGGGCCAGGGAAGGTTGTAGAGGTCTCGGCCATGCCAGCCTCACAGCTGTCCTCAATTACCACAAACAGATGTTGGCAGCTCAGCTCATTAGGAATGCAATCCAATCACCTTGGCAGTCTTATCCTCTTTCTGGAAACTCTGGAGACAAATTTCCCAGGCCCCCGTTCCAGCAATCATGTCAATGAAGGTTATTTTCCAAGAAAAGGCTCCGTGTGGCCAACCTCCATGGGATTAGAGCAGTGATTCTCAACCAGGGTTGACTGAACTTCCCCACAAGATGTTTGGCAAAGACCAGAGATGTGTTCGAGTGTCACGCCCTAAATGAAGAAGAGGCTTCTACTGGTGTGGGGCAGATAGCCCTCAGATGCTGCTAAATATCCCACAGGCACAGGATGGCGTCCCCACCAAAACAATAAAACACCATCTACCCTAAGTGTCACCAGGGCTAAGATAAAAAGAATAAAAAGTAAAAATAAATAAATAAAAACTTGAGTTAGGGGGGAATTGTCTGGACCCAGTGAGATGGGAAGTGTTGGGGGTCTGTAGTCCAGATCACAGACATGAGTAGATGGTTTGTATCCCGAAAGAAGTACATTGATGTGCCTTTTCTCCAGAGTGGGTGCAGAGGGAAAGGCAGTTAAGGATGCACACTTCCTAAATAAGGGCTGCCAAGGTAATTGCCCAACTCTATATCACAGAGAAAACAATGAGTCCTGTGGGAAACTCCGAGTCTAAAGATCGAATGCTTAGCTACAGGGAATATATAGTTCATCCAGCACTTCTCGACTTCTGTCAGGCTTCTCTTGCTTCCTTCCCTTATCAAAATCCAGGAGTCTCCATCATTGCTTTAGCTCAAAGTTCTTTCCCAATGGCCCAGCCCAGTGCCTTCCACACAAGACAGGAGGCAAGCACCTGTTGAATGATGTCTGATGACATGAGCGAATCCAGCATGGATACAAATAAGGCCATGCAGAAACCCGAATGTGTCTTGACCTCGTTTATTTGTTTAGCTCCCACTGCATTCAAAGATTCCAGTTTTAAATGAGAACCTATACTATGCCGAGGCACTTTTAAATCTGACCATGTATCTTTAAGATGGGAGCTCTTAACCTTGTTCATGAATGAAGAAAGTAAGTTTGGTAAATGTATCGCCCACCCTGACCAGCAAGGAAGACTCAACATCATCGGATTCTTCTCAACATCCTTTATTGCAGGAACACCTAATTGTTGATACAGGGACCCCGGGGAACAAAGGCACTCGCCTTAAATACAAGACAGACTGTGGCTGTAAACTTGTCCTCTGGGGATTGGTGGAGTATGAAATACCTTATTAGCATGAATATCACCCTGGCCTTGTAGATGCTGGGGGTATGCCAACACATGCGCTGTGGGTGTTTACCACAAACGACCACCGGATGTCGGAGCCATCTTTAGCCACTCCCTACAGGTAAAGATTGTAAAAGCTTTCAATATTGCCATGCTGCTTAAGAGGTAGAGTTGGAAAGGAAGCACAGGTCTAATTTGAGAATCCTCGGCTTTTGTCATTGAGTATATTATAACCATATCTAGAAAATGCATGTGTGTCTGTCGACAGAGCTCACAATGAGGTGAAGAGCTAGGATATGCATAATTTGAATCAACAGAACATAATCCCACTGCAACTCGCAGGCATATGCTTGGAAATGTGTTCGGAACTGCAAAAACGGTGAGAGAACTCAAGGCAAAAAGTGGAAAGAGGTGAGGTTTCTCAGGAAACTATATTCTGGGGCTAGTTAAAGTCATGTGCATTGATGGGAATTTGAACCCCAGTTCCAGTTTCCCCAGATGAACTGGTCAATGCTGTTGACATCCTTGAATCTAGGCCATCATCAGTTCATTGCAAATAACTAGTTACGGTGCAACCAGCAAAGGAGGTGACAGCATTAGTTTAATTTACCCATGATTCAAAAGTCTGGCCTACATTGCACTCAAGCTTCTCTGAAGATCAGTTTTCTTACCGCAGAGTAAGGATGATGATGTTCAAGTCACATGGTTATTATAGGAATTCGACCTGAAACATTTATAGGATCCAGGAGAGGAATACACACAGAAGTCCACTCACCATGCACTTGAGTATTTGCAAGACACAAATCAAGTCAATAAACTATGAAAAGGTTAGTCTCTTATCTAGACAAATACATCTTTATACCAAGGCCAGGCTTGGATTAGAGATCTCTTACTCCTCAGAGCGGTGTACTAGCACATGACAGCACAGGCTAGGCTGCCTCTGCTTCTAACTGCTTCTCTTTCTACCCCCACCTTTGTTATGAACTCATTGAGACTTCACACATCTTCAAATGGGCAACCTGGTCCAAGTTCTCTCCACACAGGCCTCCTCCCTACAAACAACATTCTTCAGTTACTTCGTGGGTCTGTGGATACATGGTCTTAACTTTAGTCAAGAAACTCAGACAAGCCACAAACTAGAGTCTTTGGACAAAGAAGTCCAGTGTCCCGTGTACCTGGTACACTTCAGATCTATGCCCTGAAGACCTCCAAACTCATGGACTAATAAAGTTGCCTGGTTCCCAAAATGGACAGGCCCTGATGATCCTAAGGGAACATGGCTTCTCAGAGCAGCCAATCTCTAGTAGATGCTCTGCGCTTAAGTATTCCTGCACCACAGAAGGGGAAAGGAGAAGCTGAACAGATCCTGTGGATGTATTAGCAACTCCATTTAGCACCTGTGATGTGATGGAAAGATGGAAGTTTATGGGGACACAAGAAAGGAAAGGGCCTCTCATCCACATGGTCCTGGATCTGGCTTACCGCTCTTGCTCCGTGAATCAAGAGTTTCAACAGGGCAGGGGAAGGTGATCAGAGATGCATCTGGAGAGATGGTTCCGTAGTTAAAAGTACATATTGCTCTTGCAGAAGACCCAGGTTTGGCTCTCTGCACCCCACGTAGCCTGGCTCACAACTGCCTGTATCTCCAACTGGAGGGAATCTGACAGCCTCTTCTGCTCTGCATAGATACTGCACTCACATGCACACATGCAAGCACACATGCAGACAAGTACAGACAGCGCACACACACACACACACACACACACACACATACACACTGTTTGTTTGTTTGTTTCTCTGTGTATCTCTGACTGCCCTAGAACTCACTCTGTAGATCGTGCTGGCCTCAAACTCAGAAATCTGCCTTCCTGGACCTCCCAAGTACTAAGATTAAAGGTACGAGAGACCACTGCCTGGCCTAGCTCTGGGAGTGCAGCATCTGGCTTTGGTCATTGAGCTTCACGCACAATTTTTTTTAACAAAATAGGTTCACCATAGGGCTGAGGTATGTGTACTCATTGTGCAAGCACGAAGACCCAAATTCAATCCTAACACACACATCAAGAAAGCCTCGTTTGGCCTCAGAGCACACATGCCTACGATCTCATCAAGGGGGATGAAGACAGTAACCTTATTAGAGACTGCTGTCTAGCTAATCTAGACGAAACAGTGAGTCCTAGGCTCAGTGAGGGATCTGTCCCAAAGCAATAGCTCAGAAAGTGATTCGGCAGGACACCTGCCATCTTCCTCTGACATCTACATACATGCTGGATCATGTACACCGGCACATGCACATATGCATACATCATACACTTTTTTTAATATTTAAAGAATATTAAAAAAGTTTCCAACATAGTCAATTGGAATCTTCCCTACACAGAAATTAAATCCCCTTTCTAGAACAACACAAACAGAAGAAGCATAGTGACCAGTGAGCCAGGGTCAGGCTAAAAATACATGTCATAATTTCTTTATATGACCTATCTATAGCAAAATCATTTTGATTTTTAAAATCTTATTCATAGTTTGTCTTAATTATATTTCTTCCTCAAATGTAAACCTGCTCAGTACCCTTGGAAAGCATCCTCAAATTTCACTTAAAAAAAAAAAACCTCCGTCCTCAGCTCAAAAAAAAAAAAAAACAAAAAACCTTTCAATAAGGAAATGAGTAAAGCGTAATATTTTTTCCTCTGCTTCCTTGATTCTATACATCACTTCCTTTTACACAGCCTAATTCCAGAAGCCCCAGAATTGCTTATACAGCTGTTACTGAGGTACAGGGATGAATTCCCCTCCTGTCACCAGCCCTGGCACCCTTCAAGCGCAGCAAGGTGGTCCTTTCTCCTAATCAATAAACTCTCTAATTTGGCTTCCCCAAGCCTTCCTAAAATTCCTTTTGGTGACATTAAAAATCTCCGGTGTTCCCGGGTAGAGAGACCACTGGCATATTGTAACACACCTATGTCACAGACAGGCAGATACATGTTCTCTGTTTTTATTTCATCAGGAGAATTGGAACTGTGTCTGGAAAGTAAACTTTGTTCAGACCTGGGGGACCCCGGATACCATGCCAAGGCATCTCATTCACATGGGAGACCCCCTGACTCGTGAGCATGAAACTTGTGAGGGAGGATGAACCTTGAAAAGGCTGCAAAAGCAGCCTGAGGACTCAGCCCCAGCGAACAGCTCCCAACAGTAGACAGCAGAGACCTTAACCATGACTTTGATAGTGGAAAAGAAAGCAAACGATGGTTGGGAATTTCAGAGGATGAAAAATTGTGGATCTTGAGCAGGTTCAAGGATAAAAAAAAAAGGTGATTGAAACTCCATTTGTCTTGGGGAGCTAAGGACAGAAAAGTACTTATGGGCAGAAGCAGGGACATTTTGAGGAAATCTGGCTTTCAAGGAAGGGGATGAAGTCAGCTGGCTTAAAGTGTAAGATCACAGACTGAGTGTGCCAGCTTCTAAGCCCTTCTGTGCCTCTGCCTGCCTCTAGAGTCCCCCAGAAATCGTCCCCACTGGCACCACCACAGAGTCCCTGGGAGCAGAGAGAGACCGTTCTTTTAATTACATAATCTCTGAATAGACATTATTCTTCAGTCTGTCAGTAAAGCCAACCATTAGTGTATTGCCACGAAAACTACTCTTTTATGATACTCCTAAAGCTTAAACTAGGTTTTAGGGCCCACGCTAATAAAATGTATGCATAATATTTGCTTATCTCCCACCCTGCCCTTGCACCAGTACCTGGAAACTCTGGGTAGTAAAACGGTATTATTTCTGAACTTTTAAAACCAGAACCAGAAAGTAGAGAACTCTAATACAACAGTGCCATCTAGTGAGTGACTTCTTTCTTAAAAAAAAAATATCAAATTTTTTTTTAAAAAGGCACGGACTTATCCGTTCCGATCTAAAATGCACACAAACAGGACCAGTGACCAATACAAACCATCAGACTTCAAAGTAACCCCTGTTACACTATCAAGTTGTCAAGTTTGGGAGGAAATCTTTGTGCACCCCACGTAAATGAGAGAAATTAGTGGGAGTCCATGGTTTCTCTATGTGAAACGTTAGATAGCAGGAACCTAACACTGATAAATGAGAGGATCAGCAATAGATTCTAATCTCCTGGTGCTCGGCTCAATATCTTCTCTGGGACTTGGCGCTGACGGAGCTATAGCGCAATCTGAGAAACCGCGTGCCTGTTCTAGCCTAGGTGACGTCAAGGCAGTGCCCACTCAGGGGAAGAACCATCTGAAGGCAGCATCTCAGAGAAAGCCAATGTGGCTTCCAACCTGTGGTTGGTTGAGTTCTTGTCTGCTCTGCTCTTTGCCTTGATCTACATATTTCCCAAAGGGAAAGAAGACGGGAAATTTCTTTGAAAGCTGGGTATTCCCATTTTTCACTCAACAAATGTTCAGCCCTACTGGGCTCTGAGTACCACTTTAGGTCCAAAACATGAACAAAGTTTCTCCCCGATGAAATAAATGTAATAGGAAAAGCTCTTAGGAGGAAAATAACACTGAATCATGGCAGGATGAGACATCATGGTCTGTTTTAGCTATGACAGAATGCAGCGCCTCTCAGAATGAATTTTGATTTCATGAAGAGAAGAGGGAGAACAAGTCTCTACATTAAGGAACATTCCTGGTACCTGCCCAACTGCTACCGAATAGATTCACCTCAGAAAGGTGAAGAATTGGTGTTTGCCCACTAAAACCAGCATCCTATCCCCTCAACCACACCCCTCCCTCCACTGAGGCCCCCATGCCAACATCCTATCCCTCGGGTCAACCCCACCGCAGTCATCTGACCCTAGCAATCTTACCACCTCCATTCAAGGAACCACAGTGAGATGCAAGGTACAAAACGAAGCCAGTCCTCCGGTTCTCCCCCTCCTTCCCAGGCCCATTTCTCATGGAAACCTTGAGGCCTCTCCTCTGGACAGATCCCTGTTCTAGATAAGATGGCAGCATCGTCCTTGTTCCTCTTGGGATGCTTTAGGGTTTGTTGCCTATCAAGTGGGCCCGTTCTCCTTGCACTTCATCTCTGAACTTCCTGTGAGCCAAATCTCAGCTGCCTGCCAAGATCTGCCAACCTATTTGGGTTTCCAGACTCGTACATTACACTATCAAAAAAATTATTTTTCTGCTCAAAACTTTTTATCTCAGGCTCTATAATCCCACACTCTGGCTGAATGGTATAACTTAAGCAGATTTCTTTTTTGAAGAGTTTCCCAGAGTCCTCAATTTCCTATAAGAATATAAAATTGTGATACGGTGCCTGCCATGTTTCACAAAATTACTTGACTGTAGAACTTCTGCTCTGTAGTTTTCTTGGTAATTTGCTTTACGAAAAGTCTAATTTTAGACCTATCTGTGCCTGCTTGTACTTCAGACCTTCCTTATGTCTTATGAGGGTTTTCCTCTTAGCAAGGCCTGCCCCTGCTTTGATCACATAGCCACATGACTAATATTACCCTATCTCTCAAACTCCACTCTGCTAATATCTATACCAAAGCCTCCAGGACACTCTGTCACTCCTCGTTTATTTAGTGGTTTTCTCTTTTAGCTTTTTCACATGCTCGTCAGACCAAGAATCTTGTTTTGTTTTACATGCGAGGTCCCAGAGCAAATTTGGGGAGCTCGCCTAGGAGGCACACAATGTTTAATGCAGGAAAGGAAGAAGATAGGAAGGGAGGTGAGGGAAAAGTGGACCTTGATGACAAAGGTACAGGCTGAGGAGGATGACTCGGTCCAGAAAGTTCCTGCATCACCACAAACATGGGGACCTTAGTTTGACCACCCCCCAGCACCCACACTGAAAAAGCTAAGCATGATGGCTTCCCTACAGGTAGAGACTGGACGATCTCTAGGGTTTGCTGTCTTGTCGGTAATTCACATTAAACTGATTCTATTGAATACCTAGATATTAAAAAATATATACCAAATAGTCTCAAATCATTACAAACATATTTGTGGCTGCTCAATAACTCTAACCACTGGGGAGATGCACGAAATGAAATAAGGGAACCAAAGCCAGAATGAACTTGGAATTCAACAGAAAGACAATAATCGTTTTAAATGGGGGACACCTTATGGAAACAGGGATAATGTACCCACTTTGTAAAGTCACACTAGTAGCACGCTATGGCTATCTGGTTATCTAAACGCAAGCCCCTCTCATAATTATTTCTGTTGTTAATAAATGCCATCCAGTTCGGATAAGGCTATCGACATGCTAATGTGAATTTAGAATTTGAAAGAGAGAACTAGCCGATAGTCATCACCGGGTGTCTGAACTTCTCCCAATTACTGCCCCCAATTATACCCACACCTATTGCTGGCATGTTTAATCTCTCTCTTCAGGCCTTACCGACAGCTCCAGAGAGGAAGAATGCTAGCTACTGCACTGCTCAGCAGAGTGTGGGTCCAATTTAAATAATTAGAAGCCCATTTCATTTCTTCTCTCTCTGCTGTTAAATGCACTTGAAAGGAAACTGCACGCCTGGGCTTGATGCCTTTAACTTGTCCAAGGATGACTTATTGACCTTCTCTGAGCCTTTTTTCTCTACCACCTCCTCTCTCTCTGTCCTCTCTGACACAGAGGATAATTTAAAGCCAGTGCATGATAATCAATAAGCCAGGGTCATCTCTATTGCCTGACTTAAAGGTCTTTGATTGAGTAAATCATTAATTTCTGCTGTCTGTTTTAGCCTTCCCATTAACCATGTGACCTGGATGAACCTCTTATTCTTTAAGTAGAGGAGGACAGGAGCCCCAAAACCGGTTCAGCTGCTGAAGTGACCTGAGATTCACTGTCTCCAGCTCCCCAATAAAAGTAACTTCACCCATCTCTTCAAGCAGTTAGAAGTCACTTTCCATTTGGCAGAAGCTTAAGTCAGAATTGTATTGCTTGACATGGAGACGTTCACATTTGCTCTTTTCATTGACTACACACCCACACATGCCAGACTTTGTAGGGTGCAAGTGAGTCAGTGCATTTGCCATTGTTCTGGTTTTATTCGGAGAACAGTTCCAATGTATTTGTGACAGACAATAATCCCGGATCGAAGCCTCCTGATTCCATGTATATGAGACTCCTCAACTTCTGACGTTCTCTGGGACCAACACCGTGGAGGTGAGGAGGACAGGGGTCTGTGTTCTTTGGATCTGCTGTGTTCTTTGGGTCAGCTTTTTAACCAAGCTGAGTAATTCCTGGGCACACAGATATTTGGGGGTCTCTGGTCTAAAAGGAAAATAAACAACCAAACAACTGCCTTGGCTCTCAAGTAAAGATATAGCAAGGAACGGATAAAGCAACAGGAGTCTTGCTTTGGCAAAATAGGGAAGAGCAGGAAGCCATTAGGGTCTGTTAGAGGTGCCCATCATCTGTGAAGGTGACTAAAGGGTCAGACAGGAAAGCAAAGCTAAAATTCCATCAACAGGAGCAGCAGTGACCAGAGGCCCCATAACAGGAGTTCAGTGGTCTTTGTCCCTTTCATTCCTTTATATGGAAGTTGGGGACCAAACCAGAAAAAGGTAGGTAGAATTGCCCAGTATTTCAGAGCAATTTATAAAGGCATATATTGGAGGTGTTTAGAGAAAACAAGAGGACCAGAAGTATCCAACAGCCAGTGCTGTCTATGACTACTTCATGCCATGCAACTTCGAGTATTAACTTGATTGTGTGATTAATGTATTGTCGATCAGGTTTACTTGTTCAAAATAGCAGGGTTGCCCTCTTGGATCAGAGTAAAACAAATAATGACCCAACATAACAGTAGTTATGCAGCATAATAGAGTATTAACAAACTAACTCACAAGTAAAGGAGAAGCAACCTGCCCAAGACCAAGCCACTTCTGAGTGAGAGGGTTGGACAAAACTCTAGACAAGACTGGATGTCTCAGCTGGTCTTTCAGATTATGCCAGAATCCTGAAGAAGTAAGCAATCCCACTGAAGAAATGAACTTGCCAGTGAGGGTGAGGGCAAACAAGCAAAAAGCAAAAGCTTCCTTCTTCCATTACTTTATGTGGGCTGCCATCAGAAGGTGTGGCCCTGACTAAAGGTAAGACTTATCACCTCAAAAGATCCAAATTTAGGGAGGGTATCCCCACATCACATAATTTAATAAATAAGAATCCCTCACAGGTGTACCCAACCACTTGAGTTTCCTTTAATTGCAGATGTAGTCAAGTAGACCACCAAGAATAGTCATCACACAGTGCCAATCTGGATTTTAAGGTGGGCTGTAGATTCAAGACTGGTAGAATTACAAGAGGAGATACTGAAAACTGGAGAGGCAAGAAAACGACAGCATATGGGGATAAAGACAAAGGTCAGAGTCTGGCAACTACAAACCAATGGAATGTGAGGAGACAGCAACAGAAAGAAGCAAGAAGGATTCTTCCAAAGGGCTAACAGAGGAACTTGGCCCACCGACACTTTAATTTTGAACTTCTTGCCCCAGGAATTGAGATAGCATCCTTGTCTGTTCTTTTAAGACACGTGGGTTGTGGTTGTCTGTTATGAGTAGCCCTAGAAAACTAATATACCTTCCCAGAAATTCATCTTAACACCTGCCCAGAAACGTTCCAATATCTAGCATGTTCATAGACACACTACTATTATCCTAACATTCTAAGACACAAAAAGAGCTACAGAAAGAAGTAACTGTTCACAAAGGATGCAGTCAGATGAACAAGATGCTCTGGGCTCTGCTGGGGGCTCATGGAAGCAAGCATCTGGCAAGAGTCCAGGCTTGCCTAATGTCCCTTCTTGTCACTTCATTTCCGTCCCATTAGTGTCACTGGAGGACATGACTTTCATCTTTATCACCAAAAGATGATACTAAAAGAACAAGCCTTCATTGGTCAAACAACTCAAACCTTATTGCCTCTCCCCTTTTCCATGGATTCTGTGTAGGCCCCATTTTTCATAGTTTTTGTTTTCTTTCCTTTTATTCCTTCTTCTGAATCAGACAGATGGAGAAACATTTGAGATGTCCGAGAAGTCAGTCTTGTTCAAACAACAGCTGTTTCTACAAAACAGGCCTGTAAATGTCACCAAAGGATCCATACACCTTGAAATGGAGTTGGTCCCAGAACTCATGACTCAAACAGCAGTAGTGATGCAGAGACCCAGACTACTGATGTCCCCTTGCCTTTCCCGATCCTCAACACCAGCTGAACATCCTGTGAAAGCCAGGAACGGCCAGTAAGCTTAACACTGAAAAACCCTGCCCCCTTCCCACGTAGGCCGTCTGTACACTCAATCATCATTGATGGGATCTTTCTCACAGCCTTCTTCTTTTCCAGCCTTAAATCTCCATTCAGTGATGAAAAACTGATTCCCTAAACTACAAGTTCTGACAAGATGGATCTGGCTTCATTGCCTTCAGGACCATAGCTTTGTGTTAATTTAATCACCTTTCCTGGAATGCAACAAATTTAATTCCTCACAGAAGACAATGATCAGAACTAGCCCCTAACCTCTTCTTCGCTGTAGGTGGGGGTGCGGTCATCCCAGGGATCCTGGCAATGGTTTGCACAATCATAGGCCACTTAATGGCACGGGTACACTCTGAGAAATGCATTAGGAGAAATGCATTAGGAGGTGATTTCTTTCACTATGTATGCTCACACAAACTACTTACCCGGTCTATAGTCCACTGCTCCTAAAATCATAGTGACAAAAAAAATAGCCTAAGATTAAATGAAGGAAAGAGAAAATGATGTGATCAAGATATGGTACAGGCTGGGAAGACTTACCAATAGTTAGGCACTCGCAGTTCAAGCCTGACACCCTGAATTCAAAACTCAGAACCTACCTAAAAATGGAAGGAGAAAACTGACCCTGCAAAGTGGTCTTCTGAGCTCCATACTCACACGCTGTAGAACCAGCATGCCCAAACATGCCAATAATAAAGATAAATATGAATATAAGGACATGGTAAGCAGAAGATAAGAGTCTACGCACAGTAAAAAATTCTTTGAAGTAGGAATACACTCGAAAATGACAATAGAAGTATAGCAACTTGCATAAATCAGTAGATTTATTTATTTGTTTTATTTATTTATTTATTCATGCATCAAATACAATGCGTTTAATGTAGTTTGTATGTGCTATGCATTCACATGACAGGTCAGGCAATTGCTATGTTTATTCTGTTGTCGACACCTACAAAAACATCCTTCAGTGCGACATCATGGTGTCTATGTCCCTAGTGATAGGAATTTTTCACATCTTTTATAATCTTAAAGGGCCACATCATTATACAAGAAAGAGGTCCATCAGTTACTAAAGCATACTGAGCACATAATTGCATTTTAAATGTTATAAATGGACTAGCAGAGTTAGTCAAGAACAAAACAGCAGAATGACAAGGAGGAGCAGTTCTAACAGCCATCAGGAATTCTTCCAACTCTTAACACTTCACAGAAGTGTAGCCACATGGTCCCCAAGGTTTTATGTATATTCCAATCGTTTGAGAACCTTTTAAAAGACTTGATGCCCAGTTAGTTCATCAGCCAGAATAGCTGACAGCCATGCATCGTATAGCTGAAAAACTCCAGGTGGTTCCAATATGCAGTAAAGTTTGTAGTACATTGAGATATCATTGCTACACAGCCTTACCCACCATGACCTCATCTGATCTCATAAGCTAATCAGAGTCAAACCTGATTAGTACTTGGTTGGAAGACAAATTGATTATCAAAATGACCAAATATTTAGACCCCGTCATGGCTCTTGGATGCTGCAAAACGGGAAACAAACTTACATCAGAAGCAGATTTTCAAAGACAAGGGGCTTTGAGGTTCTTAGAAAAAGACATTATGCAAATATTGGCAATTATTATTGCAAGTTGGCAGGTGTCTGGGACATATATTTCCTTCTCTTTCATCATCCAAATGAGGCCAACTATCCCAGGGATGTGGAATCAACTATCATTATGCCTAATGGGTACCAAGAATCAAAATGCAGGTGCTGCGAGAGGTTGCAGAGAAATCACTGAGTTTACTTTTACCACTGGGACCACCTTCAGCACCATGCCTTATCTGAAGCATCCCCCCCCCCACCGCTAACACCTCCTGCAAGGTTCTGAATCCACTGCTATTCACTTACAGCTTGGCAATGTGTGTTGCAGAATGAGCAGCCTTTTCTTCATTGACTGGTGAGTAGGGAGGAAAAAGAATAAGTCTTATCCTTTTCTCCCAGGCACATCTGCCTCATCAAGCAAAATGAGAGTTTAATATTAATTCATTTGTCTGAGTCTAATTCAACATCAAACATAACTCAATCTAATGGTAAAGTCTAGAACTGCTGAAATACCATGCTGTAACCTCCTGAGTCTTGTTTTGTTTTTTTTTTCTCTCTTCAGCAGTAACTGTAGCAATAAAAGATTTGGGGATAGCATAAATATTTAAGGACCAAAATAAATCTTTAAATGTTGAACAACCCGGTTCTGTAGTAAGTAAACAGGAGGCTAGTCCCGAGATGGCAGCTCATCGAATAATGATAGAAACAGCAAGACCTTGGTCATTCCTCTTCGATCAGCACAGCGCTGGTGCCTGTCAGCTTTGTGGTAGCTTAACTGGCCAGTTCCAGCAGATGGTGTTTTTATGGCCCCACATAAACAGTATTAAGTCATTTTAACTCTTTCTCCATAACTCTTTCCAATCGAGGATGCCCTTGTCCACCTCCCATCCTCTAAAGATGCTCACAAGAAAGAATGCTAACATTTACAGAACACCTATTATGTGCCAGACACTTTTCATGGGGATTTATTAACCTCAATTTACAGAGAACCGCTACTAAGGGCAGAGCCAAGATTTAACTGATGGTTTGACTTCAGGGAGGCAGCATCTCTCACAGTTGCCCTCAAATTCAGATTGGCTATTTCCACTGATGACACACACGTGGAGGAAAGTCAGCATCTGAAAAAGGTCTGAAGAACAATTGTCATCCTAGTCCACAACCTAGAGCATCCAAATCTGTCCGGCTTGTTCATGTTTGAAATTATCTCTCCTTTGGGTTTTTATGTGTTGTTTGATATATTAGTTATTCTGTCTGCTTGGCATTTGTAAGATGTATTGTCTATTCAAGTGTAAACCTTTATTACCTGCTGTTGTATAACACCATTCCTTGGGAGACCACCAGAAGTCTAGCTTGGTGAAACAATTAATTCTGCTGGGTTTACTTAGAGGAAAATGGGAGAGGGGTTACTTGCAGGAAAGAAATGACTCAAAGACAGCTATACCACCAAAGCCCACATCCCACATCCAGTGTAGGTGTCAGCTCACAAAAGCAGCCTGGAGCACAGTGCACAGCCTGCAGACAACTCAACAGCCTGAGAAGCATCCTTTGCATGTAGTTAAGCTGATCTCTGCTTCTACCAGGCAGTTGGGCTCGTCTGAGAATGTCTCTCAGCAGGTTTTATTGCCTTACATATGGTTGTAGAGTACAGATCCTAGTGAATTTGGTCAGTTTCAGGGGCATCCTGAAGCTACTGGGTTGTTTACTTCTTGAGTTCAACCTGCTTCCTTGCAGGAAGAAATGTTTCGCATCCCCTTGCAAGACCCTGTTGCTTTAATCTCCCTTGTAGTATCCTTATCTCTTAACAAGCTTCATTCCAAGGTGAGTAGTTTTATTTTAAAGGAAATTAATACATAGCACCTTAATCTCACCTACCTAATTAATTTTACAATACATTGATTAAACTCCTATTTAAGAATTTCAGGAACTTCAAGCACATTTTTAAAGAGGTAAAGTTATGGCCCATGCAGTTGATATATGTCGAGCATTTTGCTCAATTCATTAATTGATGGAGGAGAAGGTGTAATATATAAACCCAATTAATAACCATTAGAACAAGCCTGTTGGTTCACACTCAAAATTGACTAATGTCTTACAGGACAGAGAACCATGATCTTTGGGGTTACCTCTTCCCAGAAACAGCTATTATTTTCACCTCCATTGGATAAATTTAATGTGATCCAATGCCCCATAGAGCTGAAAAAAAAAACAGTCTATGAAAAATGAAGTCAAATTGGGTCTAACACAGGGAAGGGTTTGTTTTTGTTTGTTTGTTTGTTTTTTACTTCTTCCTAAGTTTGGATAATATCTTGAGTTTTAAGACACTGAAGAAGACATACTATAATGTGACTAGAAAGACCTGGAGTTAAAGTTTTGAAGTTATGAACAATATGTATTTTGCATTGCTGTGACTATCATATCTGATGTAAGCAACTTAAGGGAGAGAAGGTTGATGGTTTGTGATTTCAAAAACTTCAGTCTTCACAGAAAGGAAGGTATGGCAGAACAACTCAATTTGTGACTATGGAAGAGAACGAAAGTGTGGCTAAGTCCCTTTGGAGAAGACCAGGAAGCAGAGAGCCAGGCATCAACCAAAGATCAGGCTACAACCTACAATGACCAATTCCTAGTGACTTTATCCCTTTAGGACCTACAGCCTCCCAAAATAGTACCAGCAGCTGTAACAAAAAAAATTCTTCAAAAATATGAGCCTGAGGTTGGGAATATAACTTAGTTGGTAAAGTGCTTGCCTAGCATAAACAAAACCCAGGGTTTGATCCCAAGTATCACACAGACTGAGTGTAATGGCACGTGCCTTTTATCTAAGCACAGAGAAGAGGGAAGTAGGAGGAGTGAAAGTTCAAGGTCATCCTCAGTTACATAACAAGTTTGTTCCAGACCAATCTGAAACATATGAGGTCCTGTCTCAAGGAACCACAAAAAGGAGCCTAGGGAGAAGACTCCATATCCAAACCACAACAGATAGATTCATCATCAGAAAGGCATCATAAGGAACTGATCATGTAGGATAAAGAATACATGCATTTGTGCCGGAATCAGTCAAAGTAAGACTGATACTAATGCGAAAGTAAGATGCAAACTGAACTAATACAAGAAAGATGAGTTTGGAACAGGAAGTCAAATAGAGATTACAGGTTGTTCTTGAGTGAACATGAAGAAAGGCAATGTAGATGCAAAAACATCTTGACTGTACACACAGAGATGAATCTATACCACTACCACAATGGTTCTCAATCATGCCAGCACACTACTGTTACCTGATGAGCTTTTTAAAGTCCTTATTCCCCAAGCTATATGTAGACTGGTTAAATCAGGCTTCCGAGTCATAGAATCAAAGTCCCAGTGGGTTGTAAAGCATCTCACATGAATTCAGTTGGTCACCTATGGCTACTTAAGTATTATGGAAGACACCGAAGACATTTCTTCAGATCCCTACCCCCCACCCTGCTGCTCTCCTTCCACTCAATCAGAAACTGTACATCAACAAGATCCCCTGTCTGAATACTGTGCACATTAAAATTTGAGATACTAGAAGATATCCTGTAGATAAGAGTCATCTGGGGCACTTGACTAACATACAGCTTCCCAGACTCATCCCTTACAGACCTGGTCATCCTGAGACACAGTCTAGACCAAAAAAAAGGTTAACTGTTGTTCTCAAAGAAATTTGAGAAGCATTGAAAAGGCTTCTTCGTATTTGTGGGACAATTTGGCTGATAATCTTGAATATCAGGCAGAAGGAAATATGGCTGAATTTAACATGAGTCCCTTTCCTAGTCTCACATTGAATGACCTGAGAAAAGTTTTCAAAACTACTCCGGAATCCCATCCCCAGAGTCTATGTGATCCAAGAGGAATTCCTAATTTTACCGTACAGTTAGAGTCAAGATTCAGTTTTTTTCTTGAAAGAGAAATACCTATGAAGAAATGGTACTCTAGACAGTATTATCTGGAAAAAGTAGAAGATCCAGGAGGAATCTATTAACTGAAGATTGTAGGTGATCAAGCAGTAGATGTGGCTGGAGCATGGAGATAAATGGGCTAATTGTGAGAATAAATACCAGCAGTTAATAACTAAGACTTGAGGGCTGATGGAATAAGGAAAAGAGCTATTAAAATTCACCTGTAAGTTTGCTGGAGGGAAAAATATGGCCCCTGAAAGACAGGTGAAAAGGAAATGAGTTTAACGGATAATGTGTTTAGGTTTAGAAATAATGGTTTGTTATTAAAGCACAAATAAAAATAAGTGAAGACTGAAAAGAAGCAGAGGCCACTTATTTATGGAGTCAGGAACTACGACGTGAATGGAAGTGGAAAGACAGGAGAGGGTCGCCTGAGGCCCAACCCTGTGCTGAGGTTTATTTTTAAAAATTTTTCATAATTATGGTGGAGAAGGAAACATTTTCTCTAGTGGTATAGCCACTGGGAAGGTACCCAAGCTCCTCTACCAAGTCCCTCACCCATGTTACTGTAAGAAGCTCTAACTTAACTAACTGCACCACAGACACACACAAACGCACATATGCAGTCGCCCCAAGTATTATTAAGATAACTATTCGAGAAGAGCAAAGGGTTCAACAAAAGGAGGAAGAGATTTCAAAGTATAAGGGGAATGCATATGATCAAAATGCATTATTTGAAAATATAACAATAAACCCATTTTATCTATAAGTAATTTATGGTAATAAAAGAAAAGAGGGAAGGGAGGGAAGGAGGAAGATAGGGAAAGGAAGGAAGGAAGGAATATTGCACTTGAAACAGCATGGGCAAGCTAAGGGCTGACTAACTGTGTGGTCAGGACATTCTCTATGACCTGTTTGAGAAGGATGTTTGCCTTTTCCTAGATTACTCTATGTTGGAGGCAGGAACAGAAACTGGGGACGCTGACAGTCATTGGCCAAGCACTAACTGTTCTGAGCCAATTGCTACAGAGTTCGTTGATCAGAATTTCATAACTCCGGCCATTGTCCATGCCCATGTTCACTCAACCAATTCCTCAGCTGATAGCCTACAACCTGAGGTCCCCACTTCCAAGATCTTCTGTAAGTGACTTTCCGCGGTTTACCGTATTTGCTATAGTTCAGCCACAGCTCCACCCATAGTTACCATTCTCAACACTTCTTTAAGAGAGAGAAACTCTCATAAAACTTAGATGTTCTAATTACTTGAGTGTGGTAAGATCAAAAAGTCAAAAGGCAGCTGCCATTGACAGTCTGTGATACTTGCTGATCCCAAAAGGAGGCAAGCACCTGGTTATCATGTTTTCCACTAAAAGAAGCAGGAGATACAAGGTAAACAGGCAAAGACTTGACCATTCTGAATAATTTCAATAGTCTCTGAAGCACAGACTATTTCTGGCTGCCTGGTAGCCAGCCCTAGAGTGATTAGGAAAGAGAACTACAGTGCCGAATGTGAGATTTACTTTATTGGAAGAATGGAGGTTCAGAGTGTTCTTCTCTGCTTGGATTACATTTGCAAGTGTTCTGGAGTCTTCTCAAGGGCAAACCGTTAGCCATCTCTAAGAATATGCCAGTGCTGCATATACCCAAAAGATGCCCCAACAGATAACAAAGACACATGCTCCAATATGTTCATAGCAGCCTTATTTATAATAGCCAGAAGCTGGAAAGAACCCAGATGCCCTTCAACAGAGGGATGGATACAGAAAATGTGGTACATCTACACAATGGAATACTACTCAGCTATCAAAAACAATGACTTCATGAAATTCATAGGCAAATGGATGGAACTGGAAAATATCGTCCTGAGTGAGGTAACCCAATCACAGGAAAACACACATGGTATGCACTCACTGATAAGTGGATATTAGCCCAAATGCTCGAATTACCCTAGATGTACAGGACACATGAAACTCAAGAAGGGTGACCAAAATGAGAATGCTTCACTCCTTCTTTAAAAGGGGAACAAGAATACCCTTGGGAGGGAATAGGGAAGCAAAGTTTAGAACAGAAGCAGAAGGAACACCCATTCAGAGCCTGCCCCACAAGTGGCCCATACATATACAGCCACCAAACTAAGACAAGATGGATGAAGCAAAGAAGTGCAGACTGACAGGAACTGGATGTAGATCTCTCCTGAGAGACACAGTCAGAATATGGCAAAACATATTGCTGCGAATGCCAGCAGCAAACCACTGAACTGAGAATGGGACCCCCATTTAAGGAATCAGAGAAAGAACTGGAAGAGCTTGAAGGGGCTTGAGACCCCTTATGAACAACAATGCCAAGCAACCAGAGCTTCCAGGGACTAAGTCACTAACTAAAGACTATACATGGACTGACCCTGGGCTCTGACCTCATAGGTAGCAATGAATAGCCTAGTAAGAGCACCAGTGGAAGGGGCAGTCGCTCTAGGGTCAGCAAGGCTCCCAGGCTCTTGATGTCAACATAACAGAAATCCAAAACTAAAGGACATGGTTAATAGCAGGCATATAATTAGATATATAAATTCAGAGCCCTCACCCTCTATTACTGAAACTTCACAGTATTCGTAACAGCAACCAACTTACTTAATGTGATATTTCGGACGACCACACTTGACAACACCACGAGTCATGCCAGCCTTGCTGCCTGGAGTGTTAACTGTAGTGCTAAAACACAGAGCCCCTAGCCCTCTCTCCTGACAGGCTTTAGCATGAAGCCTTTCATTTATGAATCTTGCTACTTGAGAACAAATCAAAGAGATACTCCCATTTTCCCTCGTAGCTAGGACACTTGAGAGTTGCTTAAACCCTCCGCTGTCTATCATAACCTCCTTCTCCATGGTACCTGATCTGGAGAAAATGGTGCTTTTGCCTGTTTCCTCGGGCCTCGAGATTTCTCATTTATGCAGTTTGCCTTAACCCTTTATAAGTGAAAGCCTGAGTTACACATAGTTCATTTACCTGAAGTTCATTTCGAGATATATATATACTTCTAATGCGTAAAGGCTAGTATTGACTTTAGGATATGCTCTGACAAACTCCTTATTAAAGGAGGGCAGTGAACTTTTCTCAACAGTGGGATAAGGAGGGGGGAACAGTTGTGTGTTGTTAAATAAGCAACATGGCTACCACCCTGATTTGAATATGGAATGTCTCCCAGTGCTTAGCCCCAACGGTAACACTATCTTGCAAGGTCCTGGGAACTTTCAGAGGTGGGGGCCTTACTGGAAGAAGGAGGTCACTGGGAGCATCCTTTGAAGGTTATACCTGAACCCTGAACACAAGTCTTTCCTCTCTGCCCACTCCCCATCCCTCTCTCTTGTTCTCTTTCTTCCTTTCACCTGCTTCCTATGCCCCAAGCAATAACTACTTTCTGCTATGAGTTCCAGTGTATCAGGATGTTGTGAGCAAAAGTATGAGGCCAAGTAACCATGGGATGAACCCTCTGACACCACAACCCAAATTAAACCTTTCTTCCCTTAAGTAGTTTTATTGGTACTTCGGTCATGGTGATGCAAAACTGGCTAATGCAGGTAACTATGTATTTCTAATTGTGGCATGATTCCATGGTATCAACAGAAAGTAAGAGAGAATCCCCCAAAACTCAGAAAAAGAATGTTCCAGGAACACAGTGGAACCCTGGAACACAGTGGGGAAAAAAGAATGGATAATAAGATCAGCAGAACAAAGGCAGTTTCCTTTATTGCAAGCCTATTGTGTGCCAGGCACTGTTCTCAGCATTTCCCATGTATTACCCATCTTCACTCAGTTTCCCTGGAAACAAAGTTTCCTGGTTACCTTTGTGGACCATAAACTTCAAATGGGTTGTCTGTCTTCACTCCCTTCCAGGTCCCTCTGTACAGCGTAATTCCTTTCTCTGTAGAGTGCAATCCCTTTCTTAGAAGTCCTCTTTTTTAAAATGCAACCAAACCTCTTCCATCTGTAAAAAGTCTTTGATTTATTACACTTTTTTTTCCTACCTGATATCTGAGAAGACAGATGAAGAACAGAATTGAATATGTGTTGAATACGAGGATCGGGAGCGAGGTCAGATGCAACTGAGCATGGAGAATGTAGAAGCCAGCCCTGTCCCTGTACAGCAATACTGCCCTCAGGCTTTATCTCTGGCTCCAGACTCAGGAAACAATAATGATTCCTTTGCTTGAATTTGCTTGGCCCCTGACTATCTGAGCCAATGTTTTTCCTGTCCCTAAACGATAACTGGCGAGGGAGAAGAGGGAAGAAGAGACATCTCTTTTTAGAGTGCAGTGCGGATCTGAGCTGAAGTGCACATCCTTTCTCTGGGGCTTTGCTCTGAGCAGAGAAGAGCTTTGCAAGCAATGCCTGGTGCGACATCACAGCAGCAATTCAAGGTAAGTATCCAGTAGCATTCTCGCCACTTAATCAAAGGGTGACAGAGAAGCTTATGGCAATCTGAAGGAATCTGCCAAGGCCATATTCAAGTTCTGAATGCCTTAAGGAGGCTAAACCTTAGACCTATTCATGGAAGCATTGATTTAGTACAGAACACTAGAACCATCAACTGAAGCTTGTTAGAATAAGTACAAGGTGAAGCCGAGCAGAGGAGTTAGTATTTGCCATTTCAAAATCAAATGCAACTACTTTTATTATGAGATAGGTTATTGTGTAACCCAAACTGGCCTCAAACTCTTTTATGTAGAAGATAGCCTTGAACTCCTAATCTTCCTCCCTCCACCTAGCTAGTGTTGGGAATGCCATACCTGGAAGCTGGTGCAGCTTTTACAGAGCCTTCCTACTTCAAGAGCTAGTATAGCCTTCAGTCAGTGGGGATTAAACTCTAAACATACAGTGCTTTCTCTGCATACCCTATCTTACCAGTCCTTCTGGGAAGAGCTTAGCAATGGGAAAGCATTCAGTGTATGGCGCACTCCACGGGTCTCTGGATGTCCCGATGCTGTGTCTAACCTAAGCTGGCATCTGCACAAAGACAATATTTCAGGAGCACAAGAAATATGTAGGCTAATAGCTGAGAAATTGCACCTGTTCTCCGTACACAGCCAAAGTGCTCAATAGAACTCACAGAGAGAAATCCTTTAACCTATTACTGAAATCCAGTCAACGATAGCAAATAGTAGCCTTTAGACAGAGCCCTACACAGAGCAGGAAATTGTATCTCTGATACCTGGAGATTTAGCTAGTGAAAAACACAGTATTCAGGAATAAGGTGATAGATATCAGAAGCCTGTTTTGTGGCAGGTGGTATAACTGGCTAAACTCTCTGGAAGCAGGAAGAGGCGTTTCTGATAGGTCTAGAATGACAGGCTTCTTCCATCTACAAGACATCAGCACCATCTTTAACACAGAAGGCATTTGCACTCCATGTTGTACTGAACATATGGTCTGGGTCCCAATTTTATGGGATCTTACAATCTTAGCTATGCTACGCTGACATTAATAGACTTAAAAATACAACCATCTACTGCTATAGCCATAGGTCGGTGCCTTGTTCAGCCACCATTAAAGAGGCTTCCTCATGCAGCTGATGGGAATTAATATAGAGACCCACAGCAAGACATTATGCAGAGAGCGAGAGGCCTTGGAACATTCAGTCCTAAATGGGATGGCCCCATTACATCCCTCTTCTCATGGCTCAGGGTACCCAAGGAAGAGCAGGTAGCAATAGTGTTAGAGTCAGAAGAGGTAAAGGGGACCTAGAAAGCAAGGCCCTCTATGCACAAGATGAACACACATAAGAACTCACAGAGACTGGGTCACCATGCAGGGCTTACATAGTCTGCACCAGATGGGATTCTAAAAGCGATAGAAATGGCTACAGGCCCTCATACCTAAGTAGAATCAATATTCACTTAATAATCACTTTCAAATGAAAAGTTAAGTTTCCTCCAAGGGAGTCTCTCTGGAAAAACAAAGTATTCTTAAGGATAGGCTGTATGTCCAATGGTAGAAACTAACAGGAAACAAACTTGATAGCATCTATGGAGATTCTTTGTCTCATAATGCCATGTCGGGGATTTTCCTTTCTTTTCTAATGTTATCTATTTTACTTGTATATTTTTCCTCTATCTTTTAACCCTACAAGTCTTTTGCATCTATGTCATGGCTTCTAGTTTAATGTTTTTATGGGATTCCTGATTGTGTGAATGAGTAGGTCTCTGTTTATATATGTTTCTTTTTTTTAATTTGTAATTATATTTATGTACAGAAAACTTAAGCGTACATTTAGCCCAGTTTAGTGGCGAGTTCTTTAGCCTTTGCCTTTTCCGGCTTGGCAATGCCAGCCACAGACTTAGGACCCAGGATGTTGCCTCCCCAGTGGCGGCGGATCTCGTCATATCTGTCATCATAATTGGTCCTAATAGCTTCCACCAGCTTAGCCAGAGCACCCTTGTCTTCCGAGTTCACCTGTGTGAAGGCAACAGTGGTTCACGTCTTCCTGTGGACCAGGCGCCCCAGCCTGGCCTTTCCCTTGATGATGCAGTAGGACACCCCCATCTTTCAACAGAGGGCAGGCAGGAAAACCACCAGCTCAATGGGGTCTGCATCATGGGCAATCACCACCAGCTGAGCCTTCTTGTTCTCCACCAAGGTGGTGACTGTATTGACCCCTGCTCGGAGGACAGGAGGTCCCTTAGTCGGGACGTCCCCTTTGCCAGCAGCTTTCTTCTCAGCACAGGCCAGCAGCATTTGCTTCTTCTCTTGCTTTGTCTCTGGCCTGTACTTGTGGGCAAGCTTAAGCAGCTGAGTCGCTGTTTGCCTGTTCAGGGTCTGGGGAAACTGGTTAATGGCAGGAGGTACTTTGAGCCACTTATAGAGGATGGCTCTTTGCTGCTGCAGCCTGATGTAGCGGGGCCATTTGACGAAGCGCGTGAGATCTCTTTTGGGCTGGATGTCCTGCCCAATGCCGAAGTTCTTAGGCCTTTTCTCAAACAAAGGATTGACCACCTTTTTGGCCTACTGTTTCTTGACCATGACGTTGGCCAGGGCCACCTTCTTCCCCTTGGCCTTCTTTCCTTTGGGCATCTTGCTCGGCTAGAGGAGAGAGCTTATATATGTTTCTTATACCTTCTCTTGGGTTCTTTTCCTTCTGTTTATGTCCTATTCCAATGTATTGGTTTTGGTTTTATTTATTTTACGTTATTTTATTTTATTATTATCCCTTAGTTGCCTGTTTGTTTTCTGAAAGACATGAAGGGGTGGATCCAGAAGAAAGGGTGGTGGGGAGGCAGTGAGAGGGGCAGAGAGAGGAGAGCCATAATCAGGATATATCATATAAAAATATATTTTCAATAAAAGGAAGAAAAAGGAAAACTTTAACTGTCCTGAAAACCTAAACCAGCATAGGAAATTATAGGAATCCAAACTCAGAATCAAAATAATTGAGTGATGGAAGATGAAGGCGGTATCAAAGGTTTCTTTTTCAGAATGATAACAGGATAGGACATGAAGCGTACAGAATGAGAGAGCCCCGAAACCCTCTGTTGATTATTCAGTATTGCCATGTATTCGGAAGTGTGGTGTCAAAACATTTGTGTGACTGAAGAGTCACTAAATAGCCTGACTTTCATGCAACTACAGCAGACTGAAAACCACTTTCTCAAAAGAGATTGTGCTTCAGGAGTCCTTCGAGTGCTGGAAAGAAGAAATAAATACAGTTACTCTTTGCGAAGAAAGAATGTTATGTTACATCAGTTGTCTGCAAGGGAATATATAGACCATAGGGACTGAGAGGAAGCCGGGATAAGTAGGCTCGATAAAAAAGAAATATGATATTTGCAAGCAGGAGGGAAATTTTCAGATTAGTCACAGTTTATCCTGGTACAAAGAACAGAGCCATCTATTCACAGAACAACGTTACCATTGTCCTTTCTCACCAAAGGGGACAGACAGTGACACATCTATGCACCTGCCCTATTTGATTACAAACTGCCAGTGAAGGAAAGTGGGGGAGGGGCATAAAGAAAAGGAGCATCACACAAACTCAGATCTCTTCTCCCATGCATCCCTCACTAATACCAGAACAAAAATAAGCCAGGAACCCCTCTACCAGAGCATGGGTTGGGTGTATTCATACATGCATATTCACACTTTAATGGCCACATGGAGTGACATGATTCTTGGGGCTCTCTCCTATTTTTCCATCTATGAGCAGGTCGCTCATATTTCCTGATATACTTTGTGGAGCCCCCCGTGGTGTCATAAAAACTACTCTCTGCTTCTTAAAGAAGAAGAAACCAGATCCTCTCTCTTTCCTGCCCCTGAGTAACCTCAGGGAAAATGACTTGAGATAGATCAAATAGCTTGGGATAGACCAGTGGATAATGATTGCCAAAACGGATACAGCTTTGAGGGTCACAACAATGCCACTCTTTATTATTATTATTATTATTATTATTATTATTATTATCATTATTATTATTATTTCATTATAAGGACATCATTTAATTGGGGCTGGCTTACAGGTTCAGAGGTTCAGTCCAGTATCACCAAGGTGGGAACATGGCAGCATCCAGGAAGGCATGGTGCAGGAGGAGCTGAGAGTTCTACATCTTCATCTGAAGGCTGTTAGGAGAAGACTGGCTTCCACGTGGTTAGGAGGAGGATCTCATTGCCATCCCCTACAGTAAAACACTTCCTTCAACCAGGCCACACTTCCTAATTGTGCCACTTCCTGAGCCAAGCATATTCAAGCCACCACACCCACTCTCTGGACCCCATAGGCTTGTTGAAGCCATTCTTAAAAGGAGTAAATTAGCAAAATGCAAATTAAATGTGTCTTCAGTATCTTTACCTCCAATACTACTCCCTACACCAACACCCACACCCACTCCCACACCCACCCATCCACCCACAAGTTTGCTTGGTTTTTGCTGGTCTTTGAAGACTAGTCTTTGATGTTGCTCTTAAATCTGAAAGTTCTCAATATCCTTCCAACAAATTTCCTTTTTGTTTACATAAGCCTGAAGAGGTTTCTTCAAGTTGCAACTAAGAAGCCTTACATCTGAGAGACTACCAGAACCTTTACTGATGCAGATGAGGATGATTGCAGCTAACAATCAGACTGAACATGGGGACCACAATGGAGGAATTAGAGAAAATACTGAAGGAGCTGAAGGAGTTTGCAACCCCACAGGAAGAACAACAATATCAACCAACCAGACCCCATCAGTGCTCCCAAGGACTAAACCACCAACCAATGAGTACACATGGAGTGAACCATGGCTCCAGCCACATATGTAGTAGAGGATGGCACTGTCCAGCATCAATAGGAGGAAAAGCCCTTGGTCCTGTGAAGGCTCATTTCCTCAATGTAAGGTAATGCCAGGGCATTGAGGTTGGAGTGTGTGGACGGAAATGGGAGCATCCTCAGAAAAGCAGGGGGAGAGGGTATGGAAGAGGGGGGAAAGGAGATAACAATTTGAAATGTAAATCCATAAAATATGGAAGAAAAATAAAATGTAAAAAAAAGAAATGTAAATATATAAAATATCCAATAAAAATAAATTAATTAATTTGTAAAATACCAATAACAACAACAAAAATAGATTCTACACTGTCCCTCTCATGCCGCTCTAGACCTTGGCTCCGCATATTTAAGGAACCATCCTCTCCGTGGTCCAGCTCCTACTCATCTGCCAAGAAATAGGTCCTGCAATCAGAGGAAGCCCCCTAGTTCTCTCTTTGTGCTTCTTTGTCTGTGGTTCCTTGACTGACATGCTTAAAGCTTGCCGTTTCTCTGAAACTCCGGCTCATCAGATATTCCCGTAACACAGAATTCATCATGCCATTTGGGTGCTCTGGGAGACACTGAGGAATGCACAACCTAACAAAATGCAAACTTTTCCAATGCTTTAAACCCAGCACATCCTTACCCTGCACCCAGAGCTGGTTTATTTAGCTTTTGTGGGACTCGAGCTTTCTATTTGTCAGGTTTTACTGTGTTGATGCTTCCCTCTCTGGCTGAGGTGTTTGGAGTCTTAATTAGATAGCGAGTATAAAGTGCTTTGACAGCACCAGATGAAAACTGCTAGAGAAATCCCTAGAGGGTTTCTTCATTTTGGGTGAAAAGACACAAGAAAATTAGAGAGCCTTAACAGTTGAGCTGAGGTTTACAAGTAAACTTTCAGTTTTTTTCTGATGTGCTTGTGTGCGGTACAGTATGAAGTTTGAACTTTTATTATTATCTTCCTAATTTCAGCCCTAACTGAAAATGTAAGAGCTATGCTAAAATCCCCGGTAGGCGTCAAGGTCTCCCTGATGGGTGTGTGAGATGTAAATAACCTAATTATTGAATAAGGATCTCCATCTTTTGAGCAAAGGGGGATTCCTGCCAGGACTCCTATGTTTTGTTAACATTTCCAAGGGGAAGTTTGGGGTTCAAGTCTGAGCAGAGTCCTACAAGGAAACAGTCCCTAAAACATATGTTTCCTGAGTAAGGGGTTCCCTTTCCTGAGACTGAACCACCACTGTTATTAGTTTCTTAAACAATGAGCTGATTAAATTGCTTCTCAGGAAGTCAAATCCTTCGCTCTAAGGCAGACAGAAGATGGTAGTATAAACAGCGGTAACTGTGGCTCAAAATGCTTTGTGTTTACAGTGAAAAGCTGTGAGGAGGCAGCTGTCAACACTGAGCCTAACTCCTCAACCATGAGCTCATACCTGGCCCAGGAGACGGAGGCCCATGATTGAACCCTGGGTATGTGGGATGTGTTTTACTAACTGAAGCAAGGCCTATCAGATTGGAACAAACAGATTCTCAGTAGGCCTGCATTTCCAAGGAGGAAGCCCAGCCACAACTGGAGCCATGATGAAAAACTAGAAAGCTTTCTCAGAATGCAAAGCCTAGCCGATCTTTCCGTTCAACCCAAACTATACAGAAGGCTATGCATGATCTTAGGCCAGATTTTTCTTTCCATTTCTTGCCCTGTGGAAAAGACTAGCCCCTTCTTTTACTTTGTTTTTAATGTTCAAATTCCAGATTTGAGAAGAATTCCAAAAGTCTCTTCGAAGGGAATGGGAGAGCTATATATACAATGAGAATAGATCTCCCACAGATATTGATTCATCGAATAACAAAAAGCAGTTTATTCGCCAATTCATAAGAAAGCTTCCTTTAAGATGAGGGGAAAGAGAGACAAAGGAAATCGAATAGCTCTTTGGACAAAAGGTTAACATGGACACCTTAAAACCTATAGTAGCAGATACTTAAATGGAGATAACAATGTTGTAGATCATATTTGTTTAAAGAAAACTGAACAAACCATGCTTATAATTTCAAATGACAAAAATCTTTACTAGATGTCATATACAACTCTGAAGTAAAGGGAAAAAAGACAATATATCTGTATAAAATAGTAGTATTCTTTATGACAATTAAAAGAGAGAAGATAGGGTGCAAAGGCAATCTGCCTGTGGTGTCTAGCACCCCGTTGATAACCAGAGTTGAATCAGCTGATCTGGAAAGCTAGACAGGTGTCCTCTTCCTCCCTCACCACGTTCCATGTGCCTCCTTCCTGGGGCTGTGTATTTGATGGCAAAGGAAGATCTTCTCAGATAGAAGAGGGCCAGCCGCTGTTAAAGATATCTAAGCAGCTGCTAGATCCCCTGCTAGAGTCTCCAAACAAAGCCCTCAAAGTCCAAAGGCACAAATGGTAAATTAAATGGCAGTAATGTTGATCGAAACCCTCTGTGTTTGAGGAGGTAGCTCTCAACTCTGAGCCTGACTCCTTAGCCAGTGGCTCATACCTGGTAGAGAGAAAAGGCATTGGCTAACCCTCGGTGTTATCCAGGATGTGAAGAAATGCTTATTTGTGCATTCTATTGGAAAGTGGGTGACTTCGTGCCAATTTTGAAAGGGTGGCGACCAATGAATTTACTCTCCTAAGCATTTATTCCAAAAATATTCAACATAAAAATAAGTCAATATTTGGTGCACCAGCTGTTTAATTGTTGAGAATCCGGACATACCCTCCAAACCCATCAAGAGGGAGTCGGTTAAAGAAAATCTGTAAATGGATTGTTGCCCTTGCAAAGACGGACAACGTGCACTACTAGAAAAAGATGCACAAGACCAAAAGGGGCTGTATCTACATGAATATAGCGTGACTCCACTTGTGAAAACAAAACTGTGTTTGCGAGGTGGACTCCCTGACAGTTTGGAAAGAAGCAGAAGAATGCTCGCTCCTTGAGCTTTTCATCAGAGACTAAACTCCATTTTCATGTGGACTCTTTCGTGCTCTCAGTTTTGACTGTGAACTTACTTTTCTTTTACCAGGAAAAAAAATCCAGTTTAAAAGCAAAACAAAACAAAAAGTCTCACTTAGCACTTGAAATCAACTGCATCGAAAGTTATATTGAAATAAATGTCCTCGCCTTGTAGACAGTTCCCCGGACTCTGAGGATACAAACTTGAAAGTCAAGCCACACATTTCTGTCTGCTTCATATCTAGGATGAGCAAAGGAACAAGTGACTGCCCACCTTGGTGAGGACGTTAGGGATGGTCTCCTCCTTCAAGATACCAAATGCCTTCATTAGCAGGATTCCAAACCTGCCCAGACTGAACTCACTATCATAAACCACAGTCCTTGTGATTCAGAGAAAAGACACCTCACACCCAGAGGGAGGGTCTACTCCCCTTCCCCCAGGAATTGTACATAGCCCTTTTTTTTTTTTTGAAAAGCTTTGTCAGTCGCTCAATGAAACATTCACCTTTGCAGCTCATCCCTCCAACAACCTGGGTCAAGGAATGCAGGTCTCATATATGAGCCCACGCTCCACAGGAACTGCAGGTCTATTAAAGCCACAGATACTGAGTAATTACAAGGAAGAGGGAATGGGAACACCTGAGGCTTTCATGATAGGCAAAGGTGTCTCCCCTACAGTTGTATAACAAGTATTATTCTCCAAGCATCATTGCCCCTTCCTCCAACCCCTTCTTTAGTGTGAACACCCAGCCGCTGCCAAAGAGCATGTTTGATAATTCTATGGAGAGCTCAGAGGTAGAGTAATTTCCCAGCTTTCCACACTTCCTGCTGGCATGACTCCTGTGTCGACATTATCCTCTCCCACCCCCTTCAGCCCACAGTTATAGGGTGTAAAAATTGAGGTCAAGGAATGACTTATCATGTGGAGCCGAACCTGCCGCTTTACAACTCTGAGCTCTGAACAGTCTTTACCCAGAGACCCTTCATGGGCACGCCCTTTATTGTGAAGATCAGCACGAAGGACTAATGAGAAGTGTGGCCTGATCCCACAGGGAACAGAGTCCTGCACAGAGATACAAATCAAACGTTTATTGAGACCCAGGTAGAAATTAAAGGTGAAGACAGTTCTGGAAGGTTAAACAGGGGAACATGTCAGATTCTCTCAGCAGCGGGCCCAATGAACTCAGCTACAGTGAATATCTCTGGTTCTTCTTTAGTATGTGAGTTAGCTCGCTGGGCCTCCGAAGGGGTTCTCCACCCAAGAGGAACAGGAAGCAGCTTCTTCTCCTTCACAGTAGCAACCATTCAGCCATACAAAAATACCCAGCATGTCACAAATGCAGTAGGAAGTGGTGGCAGGGGCCTCTTGTTATTTTCCAATAGCAGTAGATCTGTGTAGTAGATTAAATTGCTCACTACAACCTTATAAAAGTAAATTAAAGGAGGAGAGATTTAATTTCGGCTCATGATTGAAGGGCTCACAACCCCTGGTGGTGGGGAAGGCATGGTGGGGTTCATAGCCATCAGAGAATGTGACTGACGTTCTTCACATCTAGGGAGACCAGGAAGTAAAGAACAAACAAGAAGGGGGTGGTCCTTAAAACCTGAAGGCCTGACCTCAGTAGACCACTTCTCCCACTTTTTAAAATCTCCCAAAACAGCACCACCAGCTGGTGACTATGTATTCAAAACATGAGCCTCTGGGAGACAATCAAGTCACAACAAAGACTGAAGAAATGGAAACCAGTCTCTTGGAGTTCCATGGCCTGATCTCACATAACTCACAGTCTCTCTAGGATAGAGTTACATTATTTTTTTAAAAAAATGAAAAGAAAAGAAAGTTACCACCTCTTTTTTTTCTTTTTTTCGGAGCTGGGTACCGAACCCAGGGCCTTGCGTTTGCTAGGCAAGCGCTCTACCACTGAGCTAAATCCCCAACCCCTACCACCTCTCAACCTAGAAATGAAGTAATTTAATTCAAAAGTAAATCTGCAAACAAGTGACAACAATATGTGCAATTTGCTCCAACATAGCAAATTCAATCCTTCCCTGCTCTTGGGAAGAACTACTAACTACTATCTCTGTGATTCATAGTCAAGAAAGAGGGGGGCTGGCTAGTGTGCAAGGAGCTTTTAAGTTTTTTATATGTTTACTTCAAGGAAAGCTAAGCCAATAACAAGTGAAATACTTGGCTTCCAAAAGAAGAGGGATGTAAATTTCACAAACCTCATTTTATTTGTCCACAGAAAATATCAAAAGATGCCCCACCATGCCACAGGGGCACATGTTCCACTATGTTCATAGTGGCCTGATTTGTGATACCAGAAGTTAGAAACAACCACAGAAGATGTCCCACAACAGAAGAATGGATACAAAAATGTGGTTCATTTATACAATGGAATATTGCTCAGCTATTAAGAACAAGGACATCCTGAGTTTTGCAGGTAAATGGATAGAACTAGAAAATATCGTCCTGAGTGAGGTAACTCAGACCCAAAAAGACAGGCACGGTATGTTCTCACTAATAAGTGGATATTGAAAAAAAAAGAAAGAAGAAGTACAGAATACCCAAGATACAGTCCACAGAACTCATAAAGGTCAACAAGCTGAAGGGCCCAAGTAAGAATGCCTGGGTTCCACTTGGGAGGGAGAAGAAAGCAACCACAAGGGAGAAGGAAGGGAGGGACAGGAGAGGGAAAGGGGATGGGGATGGGAGGGAGAAGGGAACATGATCTGGTATTGGGTGGGGTGAAAGGACTGAAGCCCTGAGGGCCAGCAGAAAGAATGGAAACAGGCAACCTTGGGAGGAAGGAGGTTGGTTGGACCCTCTGGAATGTATCAGAGACCTGGGAAGTGAGAAACTCTCAGGTTTCAAAGGGGGAGACCCTAGATGAAATACCTACAGTGGGGTGAGGGAACTTATTGAACCCACCTCCAGCAGAAAGGGGGCATCAAGTGAGGGATGGGGTTGCTCTCCCACAGTCAAAGCTCTAACCCATAATTTTTTTCTGTCTTAAAGAAATGCAGGAATGGGAATGGAGAAGAGCCTGAGAAAAAGGAGATCCAGTGACAGGCCAAAGTGGGATCCAGCTCAAGATAGGGGGGTGTGGGGGGCATAATGATACAGAGCAATATTCCCATTCCCAAGGGGAGAAACAGGAAGATGACAAGGAAAGACTGAACCAAAGAAAGACAAACTCCAGTAGGACAAACATTAATTCTGTAGTTCCATGTGTTGTGTTAGAAGCGGCTCGTAACAGGACAGATCACACCAGGCCATCACAGCCCCATGAAAAAAGGTTTATTGAGGAAAAACAAAGAAGAAAAGGAGAAAAGGAAGGGGAAAGAGGTTGGAGTCTCTGCCTTTTATTTGGGCCATGATGTAATAATCACGTGCACCACCATGCACAGGTTCATGCCAGCAGTGTGTGGTAGTTGCCATGGCAGCAGACACAAGAGGGTCCTTGTTGCCTAGGGGTGATATCATCTCTGGATTCAAAGGTGACCGTAGAGCCATTTCTAGTGCTAACACCATGTCTAGCAACTACAGCGTGTGGTACTATCACCTGAACTCCAACAGGTTATACATAACATCATCTCCATCTTTAGAGCCAGTTCCACTCATTGCCTGTAACTTTTCTTGGCGTATTTCAACATCACAGGATCTCTGTTATTCTCTACCATCAAAGCTTCATGCACTGACCTTTCAGGAGATTCATGTAGGAAACACAACTCTGCTACATATATTTCCTAGTCTCAAAAATCTTGGACCCTCCATAAATTCATTCATTACACCTTCCTACAAAGCCACTACCGTGTGGATGATGCCAAGCTCTGCCACCAAATCAAGAAGTAGCCAGGTCCCCTTGAACCCTACTTGCTACAACCTATGGGTACCTGGACAGTTAAACCTAAGTAAACACTTCCTTAAGCAGACTTGCCATTTTTAATCCAGCCTTTCTCAAATTGTCAGGACATAAGCAAATTTGTAGACAAATTCTTCAACATTATATAACATGAATGGCCTCTAACTCAATTCCTAACAAAGCACTTGAACTCTGTATTTGTATTCGTATTTCTAGCATTGTTTCTATCTTTTTAAGCTCCTACCGGAATCACCCATTAGATTCTGCTGACAATATCTAGGAGTTCTCTAACATGCATCTCCAATTGTCTCAACATTCATACCTCAAAACATCTCCGAAAGTCCAAGAACTACATAGTTAGACTTAGTGAGAGCAACACACCTACTCCTGGTACCAATTTTCAGTGTTGGTTACTTTGAACAACATCGTCACAAAATTCCTGACAGAAAGTTTTATTTAGCTTCACAGTTTCAGTCCTTCGGGTGGAGTAAACATGGTGGAAGAGCTCAGTTCAGGACAACAGGAGCATGTGTCAGGAGCATTACACCAATCACAAATCAAAGAACAGTGATCTACTCCTGCCAGGGAGGCCCCACTCCCTAAAGTACACACACACACACACACAGAGAGAGAGAGAGAGAGAGAAAGAGAGAGAGAGAGAGAGAGAGAGAGAGAGAGAGAGAGAGAGAGAATATGCTGGGGAATAGCCTTCGGAACCTGAAATTGTTAAATTGTTGTGGTGGACATTTCAGACTGTGCATGAACCAGTAACAAGTACTTATCATTGCTATCAAGTATTATGCATTTTATGCGTAATTACACTGCTTTGCATAGGTTTGTTTACATTTCCACAAACATTTATGTGTTATGATATTGCTATGGCTACTATGTCACTAAAGCAATAGAATTTTTCAGCTTTGCCACAATTTTGCAAAATAGCATCACCACTTCCTCTCATTGTTGTATATACAATATGTTGTTGACCAAGCTCATCATTATTTGACACTATTATCAACAGTTTACTGGAGACGGTGAGATAAGAGAAAACACTGGATACAGGGGGGAAAAACATGCAGCTCCTAGACTTGGATATCTTTGGAATTTAAGCCTTCTATACTCTATGAAATCTTTTTCCTCAGGCAGAAAATCATCCCCTATGCTTAAAATACTGCTTGCTCTGTAATGATCAAGACCATTGGCCAAAGTTCAGAAAGGCCCAGGTAAAGACCTACCTTGAAAGTGATCCTTTTCCTTTGTTTCCCACAAGTTCCAATAGGCATGTTAAAAATGTCAACTCCTCTTAAAGAAACCAAAAACTTCCTAGAAGACTAAGAACAGATTCTCTTACCATCAGGAAGACTGAGCCATGATTAGCCTGAGCTATTTCAACCCCCACAGCATGCATAGCTTGTTGATTAAGGTTACAGTCCTGAGCATTGGCTTCCCAAGACATAGCTTGCTCTCCTCTAAGTCTTGTAGCTCTTCCTGTTCTCTTACCATTCCTCAGACATTAACACACCTAAAGCCATAGCACAGCTCTTCACAGCACAGAAAATAGCATTGCCCTAAACGCATAGCATGTTCCGATACCTGACAACACAAACATTCACAGCTTACTTCCTTAGATCCACAGCCTCTACAACACGTTTTCTGATAATAGTGTCATTGAAATTACCAAACAAAAGTGTTTGTTTGACTGGTATTTTCAGAGAGCAGAAGCAAGTTGCTTCTAAAATCCAGTCCAGCCGTTATATTATATATGAAAGAAAAATTGCTTAGAGCATAGAGGCACACCAGCTTATCTTCTTCTGTCACTTCTTTTTATGTTTTGAGAAACTTAGGGACAAAGTTAAGCCAAAATTATGACGCCTGGCACTCAGTGTTTCTCATCTGGTCAAGAAAGCCAAACCCACTTTTCTGTAGCAGAATTTCTCTGTTTTTCCACCATGATTTGCTCCACAAATAGTTGCCTTTCCCTTTGCAGCTGATAGCTGAACTTTCAGGAAAACCCTAGGCTTCCTGTTTTATGTTGCTTTGGATCCCAAGAAGTTTATAGTGCTGTGCAGTCTTTAAAATGTCCTGACATTGGGAAAGGCAAGGTCTCCCTATCCCTGAATACAAAATGCCTCGTGTAAATGTCCATTCTCTTTCCAAATGAATCACTTACTTTGACACAAATTATGTAGAAGGAGTTGGGGAGGAAGACTCAGAGAAACAAATGAGCAATGTCTTAAAAAGCTTTCAGAATCAAATGTAAAATTCATTAAGAAAAGTAATGGAAATTTTATGGCTGGTGCACAGATAAATTCATTGCTGCGTCTAAATTCATCAAGCATACATACGAGAGTGTATACCAAAGTAACCGGAACTAACAGCCTCTGAGAAACTCTAACCAGCTGCAGATTCAAGGCAAACTAGTTGCAACAAAACAAAGATCTCCCCCTCCTTCTCTTTCTTCCATATTCCTGATTGAATGAAAGGCTAAGCTTTCTCAGCTCTGAAGATGCTGAGCGACTTATTCTGCCATGACTGCCAAGCCACCCTCTGCCGATCTGGCCCAAGTAGGGTCAGAACTAAACACCAATGAGAAGTCTTTGGATATAAGCGACTCCAATTGTGTTCACGTATCTATAAGGGTACTCTTGGGGAGCACTTGAAAAGAAAGATTCATTAATACTTACCATCATCTTACTCATGTGCATGGATGGACTAAGGAAAAAAAGATCGAATTTAATTAACTTTCTGTTACTTTGTAAGACAAGTTGGAGAGAAAACCCTTGACCACTACTATCATTCTAGTTTTCTGTAATGGTTACTAAACAAGGTCATCCAGTAGATGGAATAGTAAAACCAAAGGTATTCTGGATACATCACTATAATTATTTATTTGAAAAAAAGAATATAGAAAATTTCACAGAATCTCTAATGCCCCCCCTCAAAGACCCATGTACTGAAAGCTTGGTCTCTCTCTAAATTGATTGTGTGGTGTATATGGGTGGGTGGGTGTGTCCAGAGATCAACCACAGATCCTGTTCCCTGGGAACCATCTACTTGTTTTTGAGATGGGGTTCCCCATTGCCCTGGAACTAGCATGGTCTAGCCCTGGAACTAGCTAGCCAACAATCCACCCCCCAGGGTTCTCCTAGCTGCACTTCCCCAGCTTTGATAGGGTAAATGCATACCACCATGATAGGGCTGTTTTCCTGTGAGTACTTAGGATCAAAGGCAGTTCCTTGTGCTTACAAGGCAAGCACTTTACAACTAAGCTGTCTCCCAGCCATCCCTCTTTGAAAGCCAGATTATCCCAAGCATTTGCCACAGTGACAGAAATTAGGCTCAAGTCATGTGCTCCTGAAAGCAAGTGTACTGGCTGGTTTTGTGTGTCAACTTGACACAAGCTAGAGTTATCACAGAGAAAGGAGCCTCCCTTGAGGGAATGCCTCCATGTGATCCAGCTGTAAGGCATTTTCTCAATTAGTCATCAGGGGCAGGGAGGAGCAGCCCATTGTGGGTGGTATAATCCCTGGGTTAGTAGTCCTGAGGTCTGTAAGAAAGCAAACTGACACGGGTTTAGTGCAGAATTCTATCAAACCTTCATAGAAGACCTCATACCAATATTATCCAAACTATTCCACAAAATTGAAACAGATGGAGCCCTACCGAATTCCTTCTACGAAGCCACAATTACTCGTATACCTAAACCACACAAAGACACAACAAAGAAAGAGAACTTCAGACCAATTTCCCTTATGAATATCGACACAAAAATACTCAACAAAATTCTGGCAAACCGAATCCAAGAGCACATCAAAACAATCATCCACCATGATCAAGTAGGCTTCATCCCAGGCATGCAGGGATGGTTTAATATACGGAAAACCATCAACGTGATCCATTATATAAACAAACTGAAAGAACAGAACCACATGATCATTTCATTAGATGCTGAGAAAGCATTTGACAAAATTCAACACCCCTTCATGATAAAAGTCCTGGAAAGAATAGGAATTCAAGGCCCATACCTAAACATAGTAAAAGCCATATACAGCAAACCAATTGCTAACATTAAACTAAATGGAGAGAAACTTGAAGCAATCCCACTAAAATCAGGGACTAGACAAGGCTGCCCACTCTCTCCCTACTTATTCAATATAGTTCTTAAAGTTTTAGCCAGAGCAATCAGACAACAAAAGGAGATCAAGGGGATATAGATCGGAAAAGAAGAGGTCAAAATATCACTATTTGCAGATGACATGATAGTATATTTAAGTGATCCCAAAAGTTCCACCAGAGAACTACTAAAGCTGATAAACAACTTCAGCAAAGTGGCTGGGTATAAAATTAACTCAAATAAATCAGTTGCCTTCCTCTATACAAAAGACAAACAAGCCGAGAAAGAAATTAGGGAAACGACACCCTTCATAATAGACCCAAATAATATAAAGTACCTCGGTGTGACTTTAACCAAGCAAGTAAAAGATCTGTACAATAAGAACTTCAAGACACTGAGGAAAGAAATTGAAGAAGACCTCAGAAGATGGAAAGATCTCCCATGCTCATGGATTGGCAGGATTAATATAGTAAAAATGGCCATTTTACCAAAAGCAATCTACAGATTCAATGCAATCCCCATCAAAATACCAATCCAATTCTTCAAAGAGTTAGACAGAACAATTTGCAAATTCATCTGGAATAACAAAAAACCCAGGATAGCTAAAGCTATCCTCAACAATAAAAGGACTTCAGGGGGAATCACTATCCCTGAACTCAAGCAGTATTACAGAGCAATAGTGATAAAAACTGCATGGTATTGGTACAGAGACAGACAGATAGACCAATGGAATAGAATTGAAGACCCAGAAATGAACCCACACACCTATGGTCACTTGATTTTTGACAAAGGAGCCAAAACCATCCGATGGAAAAAAGATAGCATTTTCAGCAAATGGTGCTGGTTCAACTGGAGGGCAACATGTAGAAGAATGCAGATCGATCCATGCTTATCACCCTGTACAAAGCTTAAGTCCAAGTGGATCAAGGACCTCCACATCAAACCAGACACACTCAAAATAATAGAAGAAAAACTAGGGAAGCATCTGGAACACATGGGCACTGGAAAAAATTTCCTGAACAAAACACCAATGGCTTATGCTCTAAGATCAAGAATAGACAAATGGGATCTCATAAAACTGCAAAGCTTCTGTAAGGCAAAGGACACTGTGGTTAGGACAAAACGGCAACCAACAGATTGGGAAAAGATCTTTACCAATCCTACAACAGATAGAGGCCTTATATCCAAAATATACAAAGAACTCAAGAAGTTAGACCGCAGGGAAACAAATAACCCTATTAAAAAATGGGGCTCAGAGCTAAACAAAGAATTCACAGCTGAGGAATGCCGAATGGCTGAGAAACACCTAAAGAAATGTTCAACATCTTTAGTCATAAGGGAAATGCAAATCAAAACAACCCTGAGATTTCACCTCACACCAGTGAGAATGGCTAAGATCAAAAACTCAGGGGACAGCAGATGCTGGCGAGGATGCTGAGAAAGAGGAACACTCCTCCATTGTTGGTGGGGTTGCAAACTGGTACAACCATTCTGGAAATCAGTCTGGAGGATCCTCAGAAAATTGGACATTGAACTGCCTGAGGATCCAGCTATACCTCTCTTGGGCATATACCTAAAAGATGCCCCAACATATAAAAAAGACACGTGCTCCACTATGTTCATTGCAGCCTTATTTATAATAGCCAGAAGCTGGAAAGAACCCAGATGCCCTTCAACAGAGGAATGGGTACAGAAAATGTGGTACATCTACACAATGGAATATTACTCAGCTATCAAAAACAACGGCTTTATGAAATTCGTAGGCAAATGGTTGGAACTGGAAAACATCATTCTGAGTGAGCTAACCCAATCACAGAAAGACATACATGGTATGCACTCATTGATAAGTGGCTATTAGCCCAAATGCTTGAATTACCCTAGATGCCTAGAACAAATGAAACTCAAGACGGATGATCAAAATGTGAATGCTTCACTCCTTCTTTAAAAGGGGAACAAGAATACCCTTGGCAGGGAAGAGAGAGGCAAAGATTAAAACAGAGACTGAAGGAACACCCATTCAGAGCCTGCCCCACATGTGGCCCATACATATACAGCCACCCAATTAGACAAGATGGATGAAGCAAAGAAGTGCAGACCGACAGGAGCCGGATGTAGATCGCTCCTGAGAGACACAGCCAGAATACAGCAAATACAGAGGCCAATGCCAGCAGCAAACCACTGAACTGAGAATAGGTCCCCTATTGAAGGAATCAGAGAAAGAACTGGAAGAGCTTGAAGGGGCTCGAGACCCCATATGTACAACAATGCCAAGCAATCAGAGCTTCCAGGGACTAAGCCACTACCTAAAGACTATACATGGACTGACCCTGGACTCTGACCTCATAGGTAGCAATGAATATCCTAGTAAGAGCACCAGTGGAAGGGGAAGCCCTGGGTCCTGCTAAGACTGAACCCCCAGTGAACTAGACTATGGGGGGGAGGGCGGCAATGGGGGGAGGGTTGGGAGGGGAACACCCATAAGGAAGGGGAGGGGGGAGGGGGGAGGGGGATGTTTTCCCGGAAACCGGGAAAGGGAATAACACTCGAAATGTATATAAGAAATACTCAAGTTAATAAAAAAAAAAAAAAAAAAAAAAAAAAAGAAAGCAAACTGACCAAAGCAGGGGAAGCAATCCAGTAAGCAGCACCCTCCATGGTTGTTGTATTAGCTCCTGCCTCCAAGCTCCTGCCCTATGGGAGTTCCTCCTCTGGCTTCTTTTTGTGATGACCAACAATGTGGAAGTGTAAGCTGAATAAACCCTTTCCTCTGCAACTTGCTTCTTTGTCCTGATGCTTAGTGCAGGAATACAAAACCTGACTAAGATAAACAGTCATCTCCACCTACCTTAATCTAAAATAAATTCTTCCTAGGTAATTCATAATCTAAAATGTAAGCATCTAATTCATTAAAAATTAGTGCTTCTGAAGAATGTAGCTCATACAAGGTCCAGTGCTGCGTATTTTTTTTTTTTTGGTTCTTTTTTTCGGAGCTGGGGACCGAACCCAGGGCCTTGCGCTTCCTAGGTAAGCGCTCTACCACTGAGCTAAATCCCCAGCCCCAGTGCTGCGTATTTTACAGTACATCTAATACCTGCTTAAAGCATCATGATAAACCAGTGAGAACACTGTATTATAATTTCCATTTTGAAGAAGATTCAACCAATGCTCAGAAAACATAAATGATTTGTCCAGAGAAAGATATCTGGCACAGTTGCTCTAACCCAAAATTACAAAGCTCAACCACTGAAAAAGAACCAAGAAAAAAAACACAAGAACCACATATAGATGCAAAAACACATATGTTCTCACACACAGGAACCCCATAAAGACAGAAAATCAGAAGTCATAATATATAGCATAGGACATATAAGGTTAAAAGAAATGCCATAACTTTACATTAGGAGAAAAAGAACCTCTAAATATGCTGTTGAGTTGGTTTTGTGTTAGTCATCTGCCAGGCATGAGTTCTACCCTTAAGAGTAACTTGTTGGGGTTGGGGATTTAGCTCAGTGGTAGAGCGCCTGCATAGCAAGCGCAAGGCCCTGGGTTCGGTCCCCAGCTCCAAAAAAAAAAAAAAAAAAAAAAAAAAAAGAGGACTGACCCTGGACTCTGACCTCATAGGTAGCAATGAATATCCTAGTAAGAGCACCAGTGGAAGGGAAAGCCCTGGGTCCTGCTAAGACTGAACCCCCAGTGAACTAGATTGTTGGGGGGGAGGGCGGCAATGGGGGGGAGGATGGGGAGGGGAACACCCATAAGGAAGGGGAGGGGGGAGGGGGATGTTTGCCCGGAAACCAGGAAAGGGAATAACACTCGAAATGTATATAAGAAATACTCAAGTTAATAATAAAAAAAAAAAAGAGTAACTTGTTTCCCTAGTGAGACTTCCTTGAAGTAAACCAACTGTTTTTATTTGCAAGTGACTAGCAATTGGAGGTAGCTTGTCTAGGAAAGACTAAAGCAAGCAAATAAGTTTTCTGGAGATGGCCCACCATTTTGCATGACCTGCTATGAGTGAACTCTAAGAGGCAAAGTCCCAAGAGGCTTCTTTCCAGGATTGTTTCTTGCTGCTGATATGCCTTTCCTGTCACTATTACATAGCCTAATGATTCCTGGGCATTAGCTTACCCTATTGGGCAGATATCCTACATAATCAATATGAAGATGTACTTTCATATATAATGCTCTGTAGACAAATTGATGATTTCATAATTCCTGATAAAAATTTTATAGAACTCCCTAAATTGATACAACTAATTTCAAGCCCTCTATGGAATAAAAGCTGCAAATAGAACTCTGTAAACCTTCATATATCACAGGCTAATTGTACTAGGAAAAGAAAGCAGACTTGAAACAAATTTACAATCAAAGAAACATTTCTTGTAGGTTAGATGTGAGACAATTATTGTAACTAAAGTTCATAAACTGGGAATGGACAATTTATTGTAGGTTCAAAGACAGAAAATAAAATATTAACTAGTTTATACAAAACTTCAAAACTATTAAGATAGAAGGTAGCTGATTTGTCTCTTGACAAAACTGTGCTAACTTGTGACATAAAAATTATTGCTTCAAACTTATAATGAACTTATAGGGCTAGTAACAGATAGTAAATGTTTAGTGAGGTACTAGTCTCAGTGGAAAGACATGAACAATTCTATTATGGTTCCTAAAACTTTACTGATCTATCACATGAACTTAAATTTACTATGAACTTATTTCAATGTAAAAGTATTTAGAAAATCATGTAAAATATTATTCCACTGTAACCATACCTGATAGTTGTATGAGGTAATTTTTTTAGAGAGAATAAAAACTAAAAACTACAGTAAAACATCAATGCAGTTTTTTTCAGCTTCATCCAGAGTGTGTGTTTTTCTGTGTGAGTAAATAAAGATTGGTTAGAGCTTCTTTTCTTTCTTTCTTTTTTCTCTTTCCTTTTTAGCTCTGTACTCTACTTTTGATTGGATTTTTTTATTTATTTACATTTCAAATGTTATTCCCTTTCATGGTTTCCCATTCATAAACGCCCTATGCTGTCCTCCCTCCTTCTTCTTCTTTGAGGGTGTTCCCCCACCCATCCAACCACCTCCCTTCCCTTCTGCCTACCCTGACATTTTCCTACACTGGGAAGTCCAGCTTTGGCAGGAACAAGGGCTTCTCCTCCCATTGGTGCCCAACAAAGCCATCCTCTGTTACATATGCAGCTGGAGCCATGGGTCTGCCCATGTGTACTCTGGGTGGTGGTTTAGTCTCTAAGAGCTCTGGTTGATTGGTGTTGTTGATCTTATGGGGTTACAAACCCCTTTAGCTCTTTCAATTCTTTCTCTAAGTCCTCCAACGGGGACGCCATTCTCAGTTCAATGGTTGACTGCAAGAGTCTGCCTCTATATTTGTCATTCTCTGGGAGAGTCTCTCAGGAGATAGCCATATCAGGCTCCTGTCAGCATGCACCTCTTGGCATCCCCAACAGTGACAGAGTTTAGTGGCTGTATGTATACGGGATGGATCCCCAGGTGGGGCAGGCTCTGAAATGTCTTTCTTTCAGTCTCTGCTCCAAACTTTGTCTCTGTATTTCCTCCTATGAATATTTTTGTTCCCCCTTCTAAGAAGGACTGAAGCATCCACACTTTGATCGTCCTTCTTCTTGAGCTTCATGTGGCCTGTGAATTGCATCTTGGGTAATCTGAACTTTTGGGCTAATATCCACTTATCAGTGAGTGCATGCTATGTGTGTGTTTCTTGTGATTGGGTTACCTCACTCAGGATGATATTGTCTAGTTCCATCCATTCACCTATGAATGTCATGAAGTCATTGTTTTTGACAGCTGAGTAGTACTCCACTGTGTAGATGTACCACATTTTCTGTATCCATTCCTCTGTTGAGGGACATCTAGGTTCTTTCTAGCTTCTGGCTATAGTAAATAATGCTGCTATGAACATATGGAGCATGTGTTCCTGTTATATGTTGGAACATCTTTTGGGTATATACCCAGGAGTGGTATAGCTGGGTGTTCAGGTAGTACTATGTCCAATTTTCTAAGGAACCTCCAGATTGATTTCCAGCGTGATTATACCAGCTTGCAATCCCACCAATAATGGAGGAGTGTTCCTCTTTCTCCACATCCTCGCCAACATTTGTTGTCACCTGGGTGTTGTTTTTTTTTTTTTTTAGTCTTAGCCATTCTGACTGGTGTGAGGTGTAATCTCAGGGTTATTTTGGTTTGCATTTCCCTGATGACTAAGGATGTTGAACATTTCTGTAGGTGCTTCTCAGCTATTTGATATTTCTCAGTTAAGAATTCTTGTTTAGCTCTGTGCCCCCATTTTTAATAGGGTTATTTGATTCTCTGGAGTCTAACTTCTTGAGTTCTTTGTATATATTGGATATTAGCCCTATATCAGTTGTAGGTTTGGTAAAGATCTTTTCCCAATCTGTTGGTTGCCATTTTGTCCTAATGACAGTGTCCTTTGCCTTACAGAATCTTTGCAATTTTATGAAGTCCCATTTGTCAATTCTTGATCTTAGAGCATAAATCATTGGTATTCAGCTCAGGAAATTTTCCCCAGTGCCCATGTGTTCGAGGCTCTTCCCCACTTTTTCTTCTATTAGTTTGAGTGGATCTGGTTTTATGTGGAGGTCTGTGACCCACTTGGACTTAGACAGGGTGATAAGAACTTCTTTTCTCTAGAATCATCCAGATTGATTTTTTCCTTTTTCTTTCTCTCTGGCTCACAAAGAGTTAATGACCTCTGAGCCTCTGGCCTGATCAGCCAGAAAGGGACCTATGGGTCAAAGAGAAAACAGACCAATAACTAACTTCTTTGCTTAATCCCCTGCTGCTAATAGCAGGAGTTAATAAACAGAAAGCAGTGGTTTTTAGCCACAGAATAGGAGAGAGTTTACAATGCCAGAGATTATAGGTCTGTGTCTCATCTCAATACTTACCCCACATACACACACACACACACACACACACACACACACACACACACACACACACACATACTTCAGCTCTAGGATTCTATCTGGTGCAGAATCTTGCAGACCCATGCATGCTGTTTCCGTCTCTGTGAGTCCATACGTATGCTAACCCAGTTGGAAACACCATGTCTTATTTACTGTTATTAGTGGTCCTGTGCCCAGCAGGTCTTCAGAGACAACTCCCTAGTTCAAATTGTTCATCCTTCTGTGTCTACTCCTGTTGGGGAAGGGGAGGCCAGCCAAACCTCAGAGGACATCTCTAGGGTTGGTACAGCTCATGGTAATACTATCTACAGACCAGGCCAGCTTGTGGAAAGCCAGGCTTTCCCATCATGGATGAAAATGAACAAATCCTGAGTGTCTAATGTACCCATACAATAAATGTGTACTGATCTCCTTCTATGTTCTAGGCTTACCACAGATATTGAAACCCAAAGATGGGTGATCTTAAATGATTTTTGTCTCCTTTAAATGAAAAGAGTGATGTTCCAAAGAAGAAATTACAGTAATTTTAAGTAAGGGCATTCTAGGCAAGAACGTGAAGGTAAATGCTTTGATGGTTTATACTTTTTCAAAGCTTTGAGATATCTAATTAGGTCTCTTGAGAACTGTCAACTTCAGATTTGCAGCGTTTTGTGTATTTGTTTGTTCTAATTGTGTTTCTGGATGGCTGCTTAATTAGCTACTTGAAGAGAGTATAAAGAAAGAAATTGCATACTGAGTTTTGCCCAGTAGTAGATTTGGAAAGGCCTCCCTATTTCAGGTAGGAATTCATTCCTGTGTATATAAGGAAATTAATTAATAGTGCCTTAAATACATAACGCATTTTGTGCCACACATAAAATCCTGGGAGCTCTGCTAAGGCTGGCAAGCAAAACGAAAAGTCACCCATTATAACATGTCTCCTCTACCTTTTCTGGGCAGTCCCTAACATGCTGACCTTCATCTTCACCATGGTTGCTTCTCTGCCACTGAGTGGCTTCCACATCACCAGAACCAGGTTAGTTCCTGAAGAGAGTAGAGAAAGGAGAGGAAGCAGCCAATGAAGGCTTATCACTGCATTAGCCAGCTCTGTCACATGGTCACTACTACCTGCAAGGAAAACGAGAAAAATCAATGTATGATTTGCTTTTCATTGTGCTTTATTTCACAAACAGCCTGCTAGAGGCAGAAAGAAAATTAACACACTTGGGATGAAAGCTTGGTCAGGTAAGGCTAGCTACCAACACAGCTGTCAACTACAGAGAGGGATGGCTGTTCATGCGAGTGTCCAGAAAGTTTGTAAAGGAAGAGCTGTGAAAGAAGAAACAGTTATCAAAGCTGTGGCCTAATTCAAATATATATTGCATACGTAAAAATTAAGGTTTTTAATGCCGTAGTTAAAAGGCAGAACTTAGTTTGTCAGTACTAACCTTTGAAAGAGCAGGTTGAATGGTGCCTCTACCCTCCCATTGATTGATCGCCTTCGCTTTATGGGAAACCCCGTTGATGGGTGTTCTACACTAAACAGGGTGAGAGCCTGCAGGCTTCTCCAACCAGTACCATAAAGGAAAACAAATCATGGCCGTCATCACATAACTCAGAAAAAGAGAATGGGAAGTCAAAAGCACAGAGAATATTCTTAAAGTAATCCATAAAGTACCAAAGGCTGCTCCTCAAAGATGTTCACAAAACAAGAAAAACAATACAGAAACATCCTCATATATTATGACTTGCATATTATTTTGAAGGTGATCGCGATGTTCTCATGAGTTTCTCGGTGAGTGTCTGTCTTATGTTTTCCCTTAGCTGTGGCACCCAAAAAGTAGCCATGAGCCATGTGCAGATCCCGAGCATTAAAATGGAATGGGGCCAGATGCAGATGTGCTCTAAATGTAAAATGCATGCTAGATAGATCTCAAAGACATTGAGAAGAAAAGGGATTTGTGATGATTCATTAATAATTTATTTCCACTGAATATGTGTTGAAATGATAATATTTTAGAAACACGCCAAGTTCATTTTGATTCTCTCCGTGTTTTAATGTGTCTAACAGAAAGGGGGACATTAACCATGAGTCTCACATTTATGGTTCATATTACAACCGTAATACTGTCCTGAGCTGATGTACAAGGTTGTTACCTGTGACAGATAGTGTAGTACTCTGCATTGTGCCTCCTAGACCTACTTCTAATACGCCAACACTCAAGACGGCTATACACTTGTCAAGACTTCCCAGACCCCTTCTCTGGGGCATCTCTTTCCGTCTCTCCATGAAAGCCCTATCTAGCTCCTTGGGAGCTTGCCAGGACAGCTTAAGTAAAACATGCCTAGGAGTTAACACTCTCATAGCAACTTTCAACCAACAACGGATGCTTACAAGACTTTAGCAGCTCCTCAGCAAAACTGTTTTAAGGTCTGTTATACATGTACTTTCTGGGGTTGCCCAGCAGGACAGAGTCCCAGTTGCCCACACTAAATAGCTTAGTGTTGACACAGACATTATTATTTTCTTACTTCCCTCTTCTTCTCTTTGTGGTTTCTGGGACCACTTCCCAAGTAAACTCCTTCTGCCACCTTTTTTTTTTCTCAGCCCTGCCCTAAGGAGCTCAAAATTAAGAGCAAAGCAAATATGTCACCGTCAACCTCCATGCATCCTGCATACCAAGTATCCTTGACAATTCTTACTTACCCCCATCCCAGCTCATTATTAGGGAAAACATGTTTAATTACTACTTTTTTTTAGAAATCAATTCATTTAGGACTTCATTGTCAGTGGCTTTATATAAAACAAGATTCAGCTCTAATTAAACAAATAGCAGATCATTTGAAAGAGTTTTTTTCTCCTTTCTAAGTAATTTGCTTACATTTAAATCCTACTTGTGTCGTGTTGTTTTAATTATCAAGTCATTAAAGATATTGTTCTGGCTCTCTGAAATATTTGTTCTGCTGTGGCAGGTTCTTTGACTCAACAGAAGCAAATTCTAAAAGACTATTCAATATGTTTCTTATCGGGTCTACAATAAAACTCACAGCCAGAAAGGCAGCAGTGTTGGGGGACGTGAGGGGTGGGGAGATAGCCACCACTCCCTGGGCTCTATAAATAAAGGTTAAACAGTTATGGGGACTGCTGTAGTATTCTGGATGCCTTGACCTGCAAACCCAAGCATAGCCTGTTCTATCTCGCCATATGCCTACCTGGACAATGTGGAGAAGCGAGAAAGGAAATAAAAACAATTTTAGAAGCCAGTGGGTTCCAGTTTAATCCCTCTTTCTACCATCTACTCCATCTACTCGTGCAATCTTCTTCAGGTCCCTGTCTTTCTGAGCCTCAGTTTTCATATGCATGTGAGGGTGTGGCTCTCACAGGGACCCTGAGGAGCATTTAGCTAGGACCTTATGTTTAATATAGTCCCATGTTTAAGTTGTTTATATTACCTTAAAACAAAATATGTATATGCACGTGTATAAAAAATCCCACGAACTTAAGATTTTAACCAATATCCATATACCTTATATTCTGAAATGCCTTGAAACTTTATAGAGTAGCACTCTGTGGCATACTGCCCGTGTTTCGTATGTGCTCCAAAACTGGGTGGTTCAATAGAGTAGCCATGAATCACAAGGAAACTGGCTCAGATGCAGAGATGCCTTTCTTGACTGCTAAGAGTGATAATATCTAATCCTGTGTGCCCAGTAATTCTCCTCACTGGCTCACAAGGAGCAGAGAATTGGACATTTATCATAGTTTCTTTATTATTTCTTCATCAGCTCTCCATCGGGCCTTCCCATTTCAGCATCTTTGTACCCCTGAAGCCTCCAACACCACATTTGCTATCTTATGTATGGCTCCCACACTGGGTATGTGTGTAAACCGTTGCTCTAGAGACCAACATGACCATTTAGCATGACGTCATAATGCTCTTGCTTATGAGGATACTTAACATGCTTCTCAAAGACCCCACTCCTTGCTCTGGCCTCACAAACAGAACCATTGAATAGCACAAGGCTGTAGTGTGTGGTAGACACTGCACTCAGTTGTTTCTATGTTTCACCTCATCTACCTTCAGTCTTCTTGCTTGAAATAAAATGAAGGTAGGACATCTGCTCAGTGTTGTCTTCTATTTGGAATGACAATTGGGGACCTACTTGAATGCGTGGTGCTTTACATTCTAGAGAAGAAGGAAAAGAAGAGAGTTAGAAAGAAGTGTAAGGTACAGCTCCTGCCATCCAAAAATACAAAATTTGCCAAAGCTAGTAAGAAAACTGCAACATGCCTTGAAGAAATGTTCTTGAAATGGATGAGATATGAGAATAAGCTAAAAATGGTAAGAATTTGGCATGGTTAAGGCCCTTAGCTAATGTCACCTAAGAATTCTCAGCCTTAGCCAACCTCCTTCATATTGTGAATTCTCTCACATGGGAACAGTGTCAATCAGGAAGAAAACAACTGTGCCCTCTTCACATGGAATTTTCCAAACTTGTGAAGAGTTGGGTGACAACATGGCTAGAGATGTATGTGGTCTACCTGAAAGTCAAATGGACCTTTTCCATCTCTCTAAGCCCAAACACAACCTTAGGATTACATCACCATCAGACTAAGACATTGTAAATGACAATGTGACAGAAATGCACACTGGACAGCCACAAGGGAGCAAGAGAGTGAATAAAGACAGCTGACCTACCCAAATGCTCCTAAGTCAATGAGGACACTAGAAAGAGGCCACACTGCGTGAGAATCTTGAATATACAAGTGCCCCAAACATGAGTAAATAAGGCTCAAACAGATAGGAAGCAGACCTCCCTCTAAGCTTATCTGAAGCAATCTATCATTAGTTAATTAAGAAAACAAGCATAGAATGATAAAACTCAAATGCCAATGATGTCTCCAAAGGAAAATAAGTTTTTAAAAAGGCATATTCACATTTGAAAACTCATAATCCTCCTATCTCAGAGTCCTGAGTGCTGGGGTTCTATTACTATACTCTCCTAGCAGAACACCATCTGTGTGGTTTTTACCTTAATCGCAGAAAAGTACAAAACCAAATAGGATCAGACACAGATTCACTCCTCCCTTTCTTTGCCCTGGAACTTTCTAGAGCTTCTTACAACGGAGGCTGTTATGCATTCAATCTCACCTTGCAATTTCAATACCTGCTTGCTCAACAGACAACCCAATTCTGTGGTCAATTACCAGCAAGCTCACAGGCTGATACCTCTTTAAAATACATATAAGCAGAGACCTATTTGGCTGCTTCATAAGATGCTTTTCACAACTTCTTTCTGGGTATTTTCCATAATTGAATTGTCTACAAACAAAGCAAGAACTGCAGTTTCTAATAGAACGTGGCAACTTGGAGATTCGTTTGAATGAAATGTAGCATATCGCTCTGAGCAAATGTTCATTAACTGTGCAGCTCTAAGGAAGGGGCACTGTGCTTCTAAGACGTAAGGGTTGAGCAAGGCGAGCATGCCTAAGAAGAAATGAGGAAATCCACTTTACTAAGTCAGGCAGAAGATGCCACATTTTCGGCTGAAATTAGTAAACTATTGATCTCATTTGAATGCCATCACATTTAGAGAAGGATTCTGTTTATGTCCGCTCTAGAAAGAACTTAAAAGTCTTAGGACTCTAACTCATGTTTCCCATCCGTATACCCTGTTACTTGTCTCTCTGCTCTCATCTTACTCTTTCTCTGCTTCTCAGCTCAGAGCTATAACACAATTTGCTCCCTCATCTCTGTCTATATGAACCTATAAAATATAAAGCAGTGATAAATAGAGAACAAGCCATGAAATGAACCCCTCTTTCCCGCAGCCAGCCAACCCCTTCCCATGTAAGTCACACAAAAAAGAATCTTTAATCTCAATAAGCTTACCAAAGTAACAAGTCCACAAAATCAAAAATAAAAAAAATATGTTCCACCATTAAGATATATTTGGCCCTGTCTTTATTTGGCTATCCCGTTATATTCTAAGGGTGACACATAAGAATGGAGAGGATGCTAAGAGTGACAGCATCTATCTCTAATTCCCGAGTCAGAAGACAAAGGCAGGCAGATTTCAGTGAGTCCAAGGCCAGCCTGACCTATATTGAAAGTCCCTGACTAGCCAGGGCATAGTGGTAAGATATGGGTGAGAGGTCACCCTCGGAAGCACTAGACGTCTCCAGTGCTCTGGTTGGCTCCAACTTTCACCCCTTACCTGTGTTAGTTACGTTTCTGATGCTGTGATAGAACAACCTGATCAAAAGCATCTTAGAAAACATAAGGGTTAATGTTGGCTTATAGATCCAGAAAGAATACAGCATAGGGGCCAAAATTTCCAAGTCACCAGGGCGCATTACATATTCCAACCACAGCATTACCTATAATACTTGGGAAAATACCCAAACAAGTTTATCATTCTCTCTATATTTTAATATTTAAAATCTTTGAAAGATTTTGAAATTTATTCATCTAGGTCATTATAGTTTGATATCATCAAGAGCATGTAGGAATCAGACACCAGTTTGTACATTCTCCAATTCTGTTAGTTTAGGAAAGGCAGTTAGGTTGTCAGTAACCGTAGGGATAGGAACTTCCATGCCTACTCTACTGTTTAATCAACTGGCACACACAGTGTACTCCCGGAGGAGACTCCTCAGATGTGCAAATTAAGAAGCTCCACAGGATTTAAGGGAAATAACACTGTGCTATATATCACAGGAAGTAAGGACGAGAAATTTTCAGTCTACAGAGAGAAAACCTAGTAGATGATTAATCTGGCTTTTGACATGCATCTTAACACATTAGTGAAAATTCTCCAGAGACAGAACCAATGGGTTAATATATAATCCTTTGAGAAGGAATTTGTTTGGAGAATTCCTCGTGCAACCATGACAGTTATAATTTCATTGCACAGTCCATCTCTGAGCCAGAAACACTAGGTGTTGGTAAGGGTGGCCCGGGAGAAGCTTAAAGGCCTCAGAACCAAGGAGCCTGATGATGTAGCTCTCACTCCACAGTGGTAAACCTGAAAAGCTTGGACCGCTTCTTTAAGATGTAGAGTCTAAAAGGCCCGAGACTTTGGAGTTCTGATATCTAGGGCAACAGATAAAGAGTTCATTCCAGATCCCAGGAGAAAAATACATTCACAGTTTGTGTGTGTTCTCCCTGGGTCCATGATTGATTTGGACGTTGCTCATACACACTAAGAGCAAATCTTCCCCATTCAGCTTCACAAGATAATCTCTTAAAACAGACAATTGCCCTGGATTTACAAACAGCAGTGCTTCTTAGGCATGGGCTGCATTCTAGCAGCTGCAGTTCCTAAGCACATGTTACAAATATGCACACACACACACACACACACATACACACACACACACACACACACACACACACACATGCATGCATGCATGTATGTGCACACACACTGTGAGTAGGGAAAAATCTGCTGTAAGATGATATCCAAGGTCTGCTAAAAGTCACATGTCGCCCGAGAGCTAGTGGCTCCCAACTATACTGTGGTATGTTTTTTCCATCTCACTGGTAGAAAGAATTAAAATTTTCTTAACTGTCTCATTCAGAGCGAAGCATTACGTCACTATTCCCTAAACTTCTCTCCATCACCTACACCGATAAAATCTTTCACCAATCCTTGATAAACTGAAATAAATGATGCCAAGAGTTTTTCCCATGTCAAAATTGCATTTGTTGAATGAGATTAAAGTCCTTGTGGAGTTATATTGTTCCTACCTTTACGTTGTTAAATCTTTATTCTTTTTATTGGGTCATGATAATAAAAGAGAGGGGACTTTTTAATATGCTTAATTGGTAAAATTAACTATTGCAACATTACGTTGGTCCCTAAAACAATGAACAGTGTCTTGGTCCAAGGAATCTAGACATCTGTAAATGACTGAAATTGGCAGAAAAATGAAACTGTGACAGAAAGAAAAAAATCTGAATATAGTTTTTGACTTTAGAATAATGTTGATAACTAGGATTGTGTCTCGATATTCCAGAATGTCCAAATTGACTTTGAAAATCATAGAACCAAGTTTCAGTAGTTTATAAATTTAGCGAATGGCTTCCATGTCTAATGATTTTTATTCTAAGAGTGTACCACTTTCCTTCTTTTATTATGTGTGGGGGAAATAGATATTCCTAAATATATAAGTTGTGTGTGTGTGTGTGTGTGTGTGTGTGTGTTAGTGTATTTGCTTGACAGCTTTTCTGAGGTCCCTAGATACCTTACTAAGAAAATAGAAAGGGTGAGTAGCGACAATGTCATAAATAAATCATTACTATTTGTACTGCACATTTTGTCCTCATGCACTAATACACGATGTCATTCATTGGTTTAATCACTGTGGTAAAGTTGCTATTATTATTTCATGAAATAAAACAGAAAATGGAAATTGGAAAAGAGAAGAGAGAAAAAGAACATTGTCTCTTGAGGGCATGTAATATTTACTTGATCTAGCGTCTATACGTAGACAAACTATATTTACTTTGTTCTAACAGTTCATTCATCAGTTCATTAAATTGCCTCTTGCCCAAGAAACCACTGAGTGTTAGAGACCATGGAAACCCAAACCTCAGTTCTTCCCATCACCTCCCACACCCTTTCCATCATTGATAATCTACCCATGTTACTCCTAGCCTCCAATATCCTGAGTCTCACACTCTTGCAAGGCTCAGTACACAGGAGCCAGAGAATGTCGGTGGAGATCCCACAGCCTTAGTCACAGAGGAAGAAGATGTCAGCAAAGTGGATTCCAATAAAAACTCATAGAGGCCAACGAGGTCCAACCAAATCCACAGCACATTATTTTGTGAGTCTCTCCAAGAGACATCACTGACACTAATATCTGCTAGGTCCGTTCTCTTAATAAATTCCAAGAAACCCTCTCTGATCTCCAAATGAAAAGAGAAGTCCAAGCCAAAAAAAGAGGGGGAAAAATGGTGAGAGTATAAAATTGAAGTCAGTTGAAAAGAAAAAACTCTGAGAGTTGGTCTTCCAACCTACTGATTCCTGTAGAAGGTAGAACCATAGAAGGAAAACAGTTTGGCGTAGCTAGCTCCCTCACAGGTGCTTGTCTCATTGGCACTAAAACTACGCTCTTAGCATGACCCTCTCCAGACCTGGGGTAAATAAACATCCCTCTTCTATGAGATCATGTCTCCTCTCTATAAAGCAGTTTTGTTCCATTCTCTGGGAACGGCTAAATGTGTGCTTTCTCCATTTTGCAAGTAGAAAGACCCTGGAGAAATGGGAAGACTTGACGAAGGGGCCGGCAAAGGCTGAAGATAAAACCATGCCAGGGCACAAATCTCTAGCTACTGCTGTCAGAGCATCTGCCTGGGGCTTCTCTTGAAAGCAGTGTACGCTTCCAAGACACAGGCATTCAGTCCCCACGGAAGGGAAACGCAGTCAGCAAATCCACTAGCTTCAGGCTAGACACATCTAACAAGTTAGAAGCAACTTCAGCTCCCTCCTGCTTCTCGGCATCTGTGGACCAACGTGTTTATTTTCTGCACCATTCTATGGCTGAACTTCTTCCAGGACCTGTGAAATAAATGTCTGTAGTTCCAGCAACTAGGGACAGGGACCAATCTTAGTTCTTGACAATGCTGCCACCAACTTCTCAAATGCCAATCTCTTACCTTTCTTTTGGTCCTTAACACCCTGATGCCAACTCAGGGAACAGTTGTGGCCCTCCCTTCTCCTTGTAGGCTGTTGGCCACTAGTCCACAAGGACAAAGGGAGCAGAAATGACCAGCGGGGTTCATATGGCTATGAGTATGACAGAACTTCCAGAGACGTCTGCAGCAAGACAAGTCTACTTTATTGTTCTGGGCATAGGGTGTCTAAGGGCTCTTTCTAAGGTATGGGTGGAAAGGGCTAATTGGACCTAGCACGAAGCAGACAGGAAAGGTTGATTGGTTATAATGCAGCACCTAATTATCATAGAGTAGGAAGCCAGAGAGGGACTCGTGTGCTCAGTTATTCAGCCTTGCAGAGAACTTTATACAAGCTCCTTTTTCAGACAAAGCCAAACACCTGTGTGCAGGGACGCTCTCCAGGCAAAGCCAGGCAGAAACAGGGAAGTCCTGGGAACAAAGGAAGTCCTCCATTTTGGGCTGAGCTCAGAAAGCCAACCAATCTTGGGGGACTGTGTAGGGTTGTCCAACAGAGAGGGGGTTCACATCTCAGACTCTTCTATGCCTGTCCTAAGGACATATCATATAGAAGAATGATTAAGCAGTAATAATGTTTCTTCAAGTGACAATACGTTGACCCTTGAGTGAGCTGAGGAGAGGGAAAGATGATGAAGCACTCTGGAAATGAAGTGAGAATTTCACTACAGGTAAGAGAGATAGAGGTGAGGCATATACATGCCCGATTGGGGTTACAGCCTGTGGCTGAGGGCAGAGGCTTTACAGTCAATATATTATCTCTAGTCTATTTGCTGTTGTTATTACATGGGGTAGGTTGGAGCGGGGAGAGGGAAGAGGGAAAAGGGGAGAGGGAAGAGGGAAAAGGGAAAAGGGAAGAGGGAGGGGGAGAGGAGGGGCAGGAAGGGAGACCTTGGGCACATTCATACCACAGGCCATGTGTGGAAATTAGAAAACAAGACAACTCTGGATGTCCATTCTTGCCTTCTACCTTCTTTAATATAGGACCTCTTATTTATCATACCATGTAAGCCTAGATATTTTAGAAGCTACCAGTTCTCCTGTCCCATTCTTCATCTTGAAATAGAAGTGCTGGAATTGAACACCTGCTCTACTGTGTCCAACTATAAATGGATTCTGGAGATCCAAACTCATGCCCAGCTTTATGTGAATTCTAGGGATGAGAACTCGGGTCTTCATGCTTGCCTGGCAAGCATTTAACCCACTGGGTCATCTTCTTACCACCCACCCCATTGCATTCTGAACTGCCATGTTTCTCCCTCCATAAACCAGTCTTGTTAAAAGGCACCTGATACTCCATAGTATAGGTGATTGTTCCAAGTCAGGAAGCTGAGTTCTCTTGTCACAGCATTACTATTTACTAGTAAGACAAACCCAAACAGGCCTTTGCTACTTTGGGTCTCAGCATCACTTTCTGCAACGGGGAAGCTCTGGATCATTACCATATCCCTCCTAACCTCTGTACACAGGATGGCCTGCAAGCTTCACATACACGATACTATTCTCTTAGGACTTTAGAGTCATCATCTCAGCCATCGCTCCTCTCCCCCGGATAAAATTTAGTTCGAATTTAACTTCATAGGCTCCAGAAATAGAAAAATGCACATTTTAAGTCATAATCCTGGTCAGGATCATGATCAGGGTTGAAACTGAGCCGTCTTTGTGTTTGAGGAGTAATCTTCCTCACTGACGTCCTCATTGCAGTCCCACCCACGTCATTATAATGTAACCCATAAGTGACACACGGGATCCCCAGATTCTGAAGAAGGAACCTTCAGAATCGAGGAGCTAAAATTTGACTCAGAGTCTATGCCCTTTGTATTTCTCCGTATATCTTAGTTACTTTTCTATAACTGTGGCAAAACATCATGACCAAGGCAAATTAATCAATTAATTAAAAAGCATGTGGGCTTACAGTTTCAGAAGGTTAGAGTCCATGATGGTGGAGCAAAGGCACAGCAAGAACAGCTGAGAAGTCACATCCTGATCCCCAAAGAGGAGGAAGAAGCGCGCACACTGGGGATGGCGCGAATCTTTTGAAACCTCAAGTCCCACCCGCAGTGACACGTCTCCTCCAAGGCTATCCCTCCTAATTCTACCCAAACCATTTCACCAATTGGGACCAAGTATTCAGATATGTGAGCCTATAAAGTCCACTCTCATTTAAACCACCATAGGATGCTTCCCAGTCTCTGGGTTCCAAGGGCAGGCTAGGGGAAGGCGTGAAAAGGACATCACTATCATACAGCGAATTAGCAATCATGTCGGGTCTCTTCTCTCCATCCCGTTCTCTGAATTCCATATTCTCTTCCTATGAGTGTGCCATAAGCTTCACAAAAATCTTGCCATGAAATAATTATTGTTTCATTAGTTCTCGTGAACATGCATCCATCTTGGTTGGATGCTTAATAAGTAGAATAAATTTTCATCCTGGTTCAATGGGGAAAAAACTAACACCTATAAACGTTCTCAGACTTTACTAGGTGTTAGGCTTACAAGGAAACACTGAGTGGGTCGCCGTTAAGGGTACGCAGTGATGAATGGGTCTCACTGTTCTCTCGTCTCTCACAGACCCTTGAAAGAAACCTGGAGTTACTAACAGACACTGTCAATTTTCTCTTTGACCACCTGAGCGTGGCCATGTGCCACACCAGCCTGCCACACAGCCGGCTAACTACTACAGATCCAAGAGACCGCGCTGGCCAGCCACTCACTTTTGCAACCTGTCCTTGGATGTCTTACTCAGCCTGGATACATGACTGCAGTCCAATTGGAATAAAACAAATTCTCTAAATTCTTTTTTGTTTTTCTATCTACAATTTTTAACATTTTTGAGTGTGTGCGCATGCGCGCGCTCGGACACATATGCGACCGAATGTGAGTACAAGTATATCACAGCACGTGAGTAGCGATCAGAGGACCACTGAAGGATTCAGATATTCCCTTCTACAATGTGGTCCCCAGGATTTGAACTCAGATCATGAAGCTTGGGATAAAAAGTGCCCTCACCCACAGAACTGTCTCCCCAGCACGCTCTACAAATACTTTTTTGCAAACTAAAAGTACAAGGTGAAAAAGAAACCTAGTTATTATCCAATCATGCCCTCTCCAGAGCTGGTCGCTCCTCATCCCTTGTCATGATCATTTCTAACGTTTATTTATATATTTACTTGTTTGGGTTTTTTTATTGTTTGAACAATGTTTGTGGGGGTTTTGTTTTATTTGTTTTGTTTTGTTTGTTTTGTTTGAGACAGAGTCTCTTGTAGCCAGTGCTGGCCTCAAACTCACTATAAGCCAAGAATGACTACGTTTCTTATCCTTCTGCCTCAAGCCCTCAAGCACTGGTATTACAGGTGTGTACTACCATGCCCCCGTTTTGTTTTGTTTTGTTTTGTTTTGTTTTGTTTTGTTTTGTTTTGTTTTGTTTTGTTGGAAGGAGGTTTATGTTTTAAGTTCCCTGTGTAAAAGAGCGTATTCCTAGGGAATGGGGAAATTGCACAATAGTTAAACCCTTGCTGCCAAAGCCTGAGAACCTGAGTTTAGATTCCCCAGTACCTAGACCTGCAAAGATGAAGGCAGAAGGATGCCTCCAGCTTACTGGCCAGACAGTCCAGCCAGCTGAAGATCTACAGATTAACAAGCCCTGACTCAACAGAGAAGAAAAAAAGAAATTCAAATGGAAAAGCAATTGAGGAAGACTACGAGTATCAGCTTTGGGATTCCATGAGCACATACACACACACACACACACACACACACACACACACACACACACACACACACACACACACAAATACATTCTGTTATAAATATTTTAGTGCAGGAAAAATCACCAAGTCAAATGTAATAGGCGAGAATCTAAACCATGAATAATTCCTGTTCATATTAGGTTTAAGTGATCCCACGTAGCTTTTCACACTCAAGTATAGCAATAAAGAAAGATAAGAGCAAAAAAAAGGGGAGAAAAGGAACTTTCATTTATAAAATGTGACTTATATAAGCAGTTTTCACTAAAAAAAATACTGACTTTAAATTTACTTTGGCTTTAAAAGAAGTTTAAAAAAGAAATTATGGTAACATGAAAGAAACAGTTGAGTTTCAAATACATGCTTCCCCACTTTTTAATATTTAAAGGATACCTCTGGGGTTAACAGGGGAGGTTTTAAAAACGTTAGAGGATTGGTATTTTGTGGAAGCCAGTTACTTTGGTAAGGACTCTTCTTAGTACTTCCTGCTGCTCACTATGAAGGTTGAAGACTCAGACTCACGTTTCCTGGAGAGTCCTAGCTTAGCATGCTCGAAGCCCTGGGCATGGTATAAACCTAGGTATGGCCTGTAATCTCAGTACTTGGAAGGTTCGTGCAGAAGGCTGGAGTTCAAGATCACCCCTAGCTACATCATGAGGTCAAACCAGCCTGGGATACAGAAGGCTTTGCTCTTGGGTAAGGCTTGCTCCATAAACATGAGGACCTGAGCTTGGACACCCAGCACTCCCAGAAAAGCCCAGGGAGGTACTCCATGCTCAGTAAAAGACCTTGTCTCAAAGACTACGATGGAGAGTAACTAAGGATGATACCCAATGTCTGTGGCTAGCCTCCATCTACGTGCGCACATCCACACACATAACCGCATATCACACATTCCCCAAAAAGGAAGTAATAAGTGACATTTGATGTCCTTTCTTCTGAACCTTCTTGTGTTTATAATTATGTTGCATGCTTGCATTGTCTGTGTTTATAACAGTCTCGTTTTGCTCATCAAACATAATCCCCATAGCAGCTCAGAGTTTATTGTACACGTTTATGGAATCAGTGCTCACCAGCTGTATTTACCAAGACTGTATTCCCATTTCAGTCCATACCTGAAGAGGTTTTATTTGCTTGTAGTTCCCTCCAAGAAGCCCTTATAACTGCAGCATTCCTTGAAGTTTTGTTCTTTTCTTTATGAGGTTAGAAACACTTAACATATGGTCTGTCCTTTGAAACTTGCCGTATGCAATATCTCTGGGTAATGCATTGTGAGACAGATCTCAAGATTAATCCCCTCCCATAACTGAAACCTGATACTTGTGGGATAGCCACGCCCACTTCCCTTTTCCCTCCCGCCCCTGGTGGTTATCACTGTGTTCTCCACACCTACACATTGACTATTTTTCACACCTCATATACTTGACATCCGCGTGAACTTCCTTCAGTGCATCCACTTATTTCCCCCAGATTAGTCTGTGCTGATGAACACGCCACAACAAAATCCATTGTTTGTCCATCTCACATTTTCTTTACCCACTCACGGTGGACCCTGGAGTTGTTTCCACAGCTTGACTGTTGTGACTAAACCTGCAGGGACCTCTCTTCAGGATGCTGACATCAGTTCCTTTAGGTTGATATTTAGAATAAATGTGTGGGCTGATAGGGTAGTTCTAGATGCAATACTCTGAGGAACTTCCATATTTTCTCCAGTGATTTCAACAGCTTACACTCCCACTGACAATATCCTGAGAATTGCCTTTGCTGACTGGTTTTCATGCAGAACAATGTTTCTGTTACTTCCGTAAGCACTTCTTTCATGCACACACAGTACTGGTTAGGAGACACTGTTTCCATGGGTTACTTGGAGATCTGTTTTCTTGGTTTTGCAGCCCTTAGGATGGAACCCTCATGTGGTGATTTGAATATGCTTGGCCCAGGGGTTGGCACTATTAGGAGGTGTGGCCTTGTTGGAGGAAGTGTGTCATGGTGGGAGTAGGCTTTGAGACTCTCTCCTCCAAGCTGCCTGAGGACAATCTGCTCCTGGCTTCCTCTGGATGAAGATGTAGAACTCTCAGCTTTTCCAGTGCCATGCCTACCTGGAAGTGGCCATGTTCCTGCCTTGATGATAATGGACTGGACCTCTGCCCTGTAAGATAGCACCAATTAAATGTTCTTTATAACATTGCCTTGGTCATGGTGTCTACCCATTAAAACCCAAACTAAGACACCTCACATATGCTGATAAGCAAGCAAGTGCCCTTTCATTGTGCTATGTCTCCAATGCTTTAAACATACATACATGCATATATATGCATATATACGTATATATTATATGATAGATTTTATATATACATACATATGTATATTTGAGACAGGGTCTCCATTAGTTGCTCAGGATAGATTTGAATTCACAATCCTCCTGCCTCAACCTCCAAAGCAGCTAACATTACAAGCCTGTACCAGCAGACTCAACTGGCAACCAATGCTCAAACTTTCTTTGCCGTTTTGTAAATAGCAGCTTCGATTCCCTTGCTTTAAACCATGTTTTATGTTACATTTATTCAGATTGTCTCGTCTTCCCTCTAGGTTAATAATCCAAATTCAATCAGTATTTTCATTTTGTTCTTTGTTGTTGCCAATTACTTGTCCTACATTCATATTGGATAGTTCTTCCATTTAATTCCCTTGCTTCCAGAACTCTTTTATGTTTTCCACTGTTTTATTATCTTTCAGTTCTTAATTACCACTATGATCTGATCTATCACATCTAAATGTCAGGCCAGGCATGGTGACACACACCAACAATTCAAACTCCCAGGAGAATCTAAATTGGAGGCCAACCTGGATTACACAGCAAGGTCCAAGCCAGCATGGACTACATAACATGTCCCTGTCTCAATCAATAAATTCAATAGCTGAATTATTCTAAAGTGCAAAGCAGTTCCAAAGAGTTTATTTCTGTTCCTTGGTATGTTTTTTTTTCTGAAATGAAATCTCCTTTACATATTCTTGGAAATTTCATGATTTCCTTTTCCATAGTGGTTTATGCTGTAGCCATGTTGCTTGCATTTTTGTTGCCATGCCTGCATTTTTCTTGGGCTCAGCAGCCCTGCACAGACTTCCTGGGACATTCAATGACACAGGCTAGACATCTTGGCTCTCTTCTCTCTATATATCTAAAACCAGTCAAAGACAAAGATTGGAAAACTCACCTCTGATAGAGACCAGGGGAATCATGCATAGAAAACTGTCTTGCTCTTCCTTCCAATACACATTTACATCTGTGCTGTGTGACAGATCACTGTACCTGAGACACTTAGACATAGGCAAGTCTTATTCTTACTGCTCAGAAACTGCTCTGGGTTCTAGTAGACTATTCCAACTCTATGCCTGGCCATGAACTTGTTCTCATATGCTGCTCCCTTCTACCATAATTTCCTCAGTTCCCGGGTGCTGGGGACACCTGTCCTGGAATGGGTTGATGTGAGACACAAAGTCAGACGGGGATGTATCTTTAAAGACATGGTCTCCGGATGTCCTAGCTCTCTATACTGAATGCTTGTTGATAACTTCTAAAAAGTCCTTTTAAAAGTTCTTACTCATTGTGAGGGTTAAAAGCCACTGGGCTGGGTTAGGTGGTTAACACCTGTAGCCTAATGATGGGGATTTAATAAAGCCTTAGTTCTATCTCCACAGGAAATGTGGGGCTCTAACTCCCACCCTGCTAACTGAGGTCGAAGGAAGAAAAGGAGACACTTTGAAATGTGATTTTAATATTTATTTATAAATTCTTTCTAAAAAGTTTCCTATGAAAGTTCTCCAAGAATAGGAGACCAGTGTCTCATTCTCTTTGTCCTCAGCACTTATACATCTTACAGAGTACATGATCACATGGTAAAAAGTTCACCACAAGTTTACACATAAATTCAAATCATAAATTGAATGAGAAATTTACAACAGAGAAGGTTTACATACATATCCATTAAGAGTAATTATCTAGCTAAAAGTTCATCATCTGTCACCAGATCTATAGGTTCATGGAAAATTAAAAACCACAAATAAGTTATAATTGAAGTTTTAAATAGATAAACCAATTCAATATTTTATCTTCTGTCCTTGCACCTATAAGTAAATCCTCAGTTCCCTTTTTGTGACCTTTGGTTAATTGTTTTACAACCTCATGGAATACGCTCTTAAGTTGCAGATGCTTTCTTGCTATCTCAGAAGCAATTAACTGGTGACACTTGAAGACTGACAGAGTTCTCATTACAGTCTTGATGTCAGAAAGAACTTAATAGCAGTCCTATTCTAAAAGAGCTTAACAATTACTAATACAATTTTATGAATTCTTATAAGATCATCACTAAGAATTAAGATGTCATCTGTCTATATAGCACCACTACAAGACAGTACATCTTTGTTGTTCTGCAGAGATCTGCTCAAAACGGTGGGCTAATTTCTAGTAACTGTTGTATATATTTAATAATAACAGGAAAAGCATATTGGTGGAAGGAATCTTTCCTAAAATGAAATTCTCCATCATTAACTTTAATAGTCTATGAGGGAACCATCTCAGGAAGATCACCTGCTGGTTGTTAGCTTCTCCTTGATGGCTCCTGGCACTGAAGCAGAAAAAGAAAAAAATTATTTTTTTGATATGTAAAAATTTTAAATGTATGTGTAAATGTAAAAATTTTAATATATAAAATATTATATATATGTGTGTGTATATATATATATCAAGTTGTTCAATATTTTTCTGTTCAAATGTAAACTTGTACTGAAGTCTCGGGATTTTGTGGCATCACCACTTCAGTTTTAAGAGGTCAGCCTAGATTTTTGCCTGTTCCAACACCTCGTGAGCCTTTCCATTGCGTCCAGATCGGTTGGTTTGTTTTTCACTTGTGTGATTTTTATGTCACAATTGTTTTTTTTGGCTAAGCTAACTGCTTAATGAGTTTTTTCTTTGTTGTTTTTTTCCCCTCTTAGGGGTAGATTTTACTATTACACTGTATTTGGGAGGAAAGGATACAGAACAGTCTGCAATTAAATTATGTAGGACTCTCCCCGGGGCAGAGAAGGCATTAAGGCATTTCTGGAACATGACTTGGGCCTCTTTCCTTTCTCCTCCCATTTCAGAATGGGAGCGCCTGTGGGAAGTGATGGAGAGCTGTCCTGCTAAGTGGCAATGCTGGTCGAGCTCCTATTCATGGGTACGGACTGTGCCAGACACTAGAGAACAGAGGAGAAGAACAGGGCACGGTACAAGCCCTTCTGTCACCTTAGCAGCTTCTGGAACAAGCAGACATGAATCGCGGTCACGGCCACAACAAAGTTAAAATAATTTTACCTTCAAACAGAAAGGATCCCCACCGGTATGTGATGTGACAGTAGCAGAACTCCAAGCATGTGTGTGATGTAGCTGTACATTAAAGGTGGTAAAGAGAGCCGAGCGTGGTGACGATGCATGTGAAATCCCAGCGTTCCAGAGGTAGGGGAAGGGACTTTTGTGAGTTTAAAGCTGCCTGGTGTACATCACAAATTCCTGGCCAGCCAGGTCTATATAGCAAAACCTTGACTCAAAAACAATACAGCTAAAAACATGAGCTCTATGATTTGTGGGCTGCCACAGTTTTTCAAAATGAAATCAAGTGTTACAGCAGACAGAACAAACAGCACAACAAAGGCATTGGCAGGGGCAGGCCGAAAGAGTCTTCCCTGAGGGGCAGGGGAAATGAGTGAAGCGCAAAAGAAAAGGGGGATGGAAGTTGTTGGGAGGCTAACCTTGAAAACACTCCAATTCATTAAAAAGTAAATCACTCACAAGCGTGGGTGCTTTGTTATAGGTGTGGCAGGAGAGCATGGCTACAATAGGAGCCCATATTATTCCCTGCATTTGCTCTGTCTTCCTACCCCTCTTCCTCACATCCAGCCAGAAGCCCAGGCTGTCTCCTAGGGAAGTAGAAAGACACAGCAGGGAGACCAACACACGGCCTGTGAAAGTCATTCTGGACTTCGTTACTTCCAAAAGCTGAGGCATTTAGGTACAAGGAAGAGAATTTGAGGGGCAGGTTTTTAGGGACAAATCGTGCATAAAAAGAGCAAGAAGCCCTTCGATTTCTAGATTTGAGAGGATTTTTCCAAGCCTGAGCCAGAAATCCTACTGGGAAGCAGAGAGTGTGGAGCGAGGTTGCTAAGGGGTTCACTGGTCTAACCTCTAGGAGGTCTCACACCCTGGGGGTGGGGGCAGCTGTTAGAGATTGGGAAGCAAGAATAACATTCTTTTCTTAGAAAGCACCTAAGAGACAGTAAGATGCAAAGAGGTGGTGACTGCCTGGCAATTCTGGGACGGAATGTTCATAGGCAGAGATTACTCATAGATTTCACTGAACTCCACTGTAAAAGGAGTGATTCATGAACCACACCCATCCCCTCAGCCAGGGCCAGGAGGTAGAGCAAGGAAGGGGCTAATGAGTTTCAAACTGCAAGAGGATGGATGGCTTTACCATCTGCAAGCTAAATAAACTGTAACCAGGGACTAAATGAGTAACAGACATCTCAAGAGATGCATGTGAGGTCAGATAAAGTCATGAATTTTAGAGGACCTTCTGGACACATACTGACACCTTTACTTCACCCTGGCCACACCACCAGCTCTAGAACAAGAAACGCAAATCGATCCAGACGGTTTTCTGCCTTCCACGCACAATAAAGGGGCAAAATTAAGTTAGCATGACTCACGGGACGATAAAGCAAGCTATAACCTTGCTCATTTCTAGCCGAGATTCTTAGTAAAAGAAAATTGCCTCTGACAGACTCCTTAAAGTTCTTAGTAATGTACCTGCGTGTCGTAGCATGAAGGTTTAGAAGCACGAGTATAAGTGTTCCCCAGTGGGAGATATTAACAGAGCCCCGTCCATCAACCATGGGGTAGGGTTGGAGCTGGGAATCTCGGGTGAAGGGACTTAAAGGGGTTAGAGGTCAGCACACCTCATGCAAACATAAACAGGCCCCTGCTCTGTTGCCTAGAAACACTATCCCTTTCTTCTCTGTCGCTTTTCAGTTCGAAATTTGACAAAACTCATACCTTACATTTTATCGTCTGCCTCCTCGGAATCCCCCCCGTTTCTTTTTTTTTTTTTTTTAACTTGAGTGTTTCTTATTTACATTTCGATTGCTATTCCCTTTCCCGGTTTCCAGGCCAACATCCCCCAACCCCTCCCCCTCCCCTTCTTTATGGGTGTTCCCCTCCCCATCCTCCCCCCATTGCCGCCCTCCCCCCAACAATCTAGTTCACTGGGGGTTCAGTCTTAGCAGGACCCAGGGCTTCCCCTTCCACTGGTGCTCTTACTAGGCTGGCTATTCATTGCTACCTATGAGGTCAGAGTCCAGGATCAGTCCATGTATAGTCTTTAGGTAGTGGCTTAGTCCCTGGAAGCTCTGGTTGCTTGGCATTGTTGTTCATATGGGGTCTCGAGCCCCTTCAAGCTCTCCAGTTCTTTCTCTGATTCCTTCAACGGGGGTCCTGTTCTCAGTTCAGTGGTTTGCTGCTGGCATTCGCCTCTGTATTTGCTGCATTCTGGCTGTGTCTCTCAGGAGAGATCTACATCCGGCTCCTGTCGGCCTGCACTTCTTTGCTTCATCCATCTTGTCTAATTGGGTGGCTGTATATGTATGGGCCACATGTGGGGCAGCTCTGAATGGGTGTTCCTTCTGTGTCTATTTTAATCTTTGCCTCTCTATTCCCTGCCAAGGGTATTCTTGTTCCCCTTTTAAAGAAGGAGTGAAGCATTCACATTTTGGTCATCAGTCTTGAGTTTCATGTATTCTAGGCATCTAGAGTAATTCAAGCATTTGGAGCCCCCCCCCCATTTCTGTCTTCCTCTCCCTCCACCTCTTTTCCTCAATACTGTATCCCAAAAAGGAGTCCATAGTAAGTAGTCAATAAAGAAGGCTCCTGTTTTGTATCCTCTCCTCACCTCCGTGTTTCCAACTGAGCTAAGCGAGGTTTAGAGTTTAGATGAACTCATGTTTGCTACCGAGAGGCCTAGGTTTAACATCTTGGCCAACTGTGCGTGGAAGTCTCCATGCCTGATGACGGCCTCATGTTTTTAGATAACCTGGATTAATGTTTAAGACTTGAAAACAATCAGATCCAGCTGAGTTCTCGTTTCGATAGTATTTTCAGCATCTGGGATGGAGAACGTTTAATAGGTTGTTCCCATCGATACCCAGCTGAATAGAAGCCTGGAGGTTAGAATCTGCCATTTTTTAAAATATTAGACTAAGATGCTTAAGGCCTCTAAATATGTTAAACTCACACTACCCAAGGAGAGCTGTGTTGAACACTGGGAGCCATCTGTGGAGAAAGTTAATTCAAACTGTGAGCTCATGCTGCCCCCTAGTGGAAATAGGAACTATAGCATCATCTGAAGCTTTTTTTTTTTTTTTTTTTTTTTTTTTTTTTTTTTTTTTTAGGAAAATCTGTTTAGGTTTTTACCAGTAATCATTAGAATTAATGGCAATAAAATAAAATAAACAGAACTCTGGGTGTCTATAGTGCCTAAAAAATTTTCTTACTCCACTTAACCATTGTAAGTCATTGCAAAAAAAAATTCTATTAGCCAAGTGTTATGAATGAAAGGACAGGAAGGTATTAGCTTGTTCCTCTCCGAAGAGAGCAAGTGGAAGAGCTGACGGGTGCACCTCACACCCAAACATGTACACCTCCCATTGCACCAAACAGTCATCTCCTCAGAGCTGTTTCTCTGGTGTCTCACCCTCAGACACTACTCACTGTTGTACTTTGAATCTGAAATGCCCCTCCCAAGGCCTATGTATTAAATAAAGGCTTGTGCTAGTCTGTGATGCTATTCATAAGTCGTGGAACTTTGAGAAAAGGGATGTAGCTGTAGGAAGTTGCGAAACTGGAAACACATTCTTTTCTTTTTTTTTTTTCCCCCCCGGAGCTGGGGACTGAACCCAGGGCCTTGCGCTTCCTAGGCAAGCGCTCTACCACTGAGCTAAATCCCCAACCCCTGGAAACACATTCTTGAAAGGAGTATTTGCCCTAAAAGGATATATTGAGGCCTTAGCCTTTCCTGTCCCTTTCTTTGCTTCCCAACTGTCATGGGATGAAGTGGTATCCTCCAAAACTATGAGCCAAAAGAAACCTTTCTTCCTTTTAAGTTGATTGTTTCCGGCGTTTTGTCACAGTGACTGCTGAATGGCTCATTCAATAAACGGTGCACACATTGTGTTCAACCAGGAACAGCTTCAGACTTAGCCTGACGCATTCTTTAGTTTATTGTATAAAGGCTTCTGGCAAACCCTCTATGGGAAAATAAAGGCATACGTTATGCAACAAGGACTTATCAGGAACCTGTTGTGTGCCAAAAAGTATTCAAGTCACAGTGAGGTCTGAACAGTTGGAGTCCTGTTGCTAAAGCCTCAGAACCAGGTCTGCTGACTTGGTCATCACTTCCCTAAGAGCTGAAAATCGGTGGCCGTCCTCTTCCTCTCTGCTGTGTCGAATTTGGAACACAGATCTCAATTATTAACATCCCAGATCATTTAAGTTTCATGACAGCTGGAACTACAGGCAATCACTTTCTGAGGCAGGTAGGGAGAATCTATGAGTTGCTTCTGTTAGCTGAATTCATCAAAGCAGCCAGGACAGAATTGTCCGCGTTTGGAAATCTGAATCAGGGGAAGTTTCTTTAACTGTCTAAGGACCCTGCTTCAAACGTCAGGAGCCCATGGTAAGACCCCAGATTAAAGTACAAAGGCCCAGAACCAATGTCTGGTTCCTAGCTCGATGAGCCATATCATGGCCACATGTTCAGGAAACATGAGTGCAGAATGGGAAATCTGAGCAAAGGACGGTCTGGTTACCCACGCAGGAGATGTTCTATTCATTTTAAGGATGAAAATAATTGAATGTGTTATTGAACTGACATCCAAATAGCAAGAAATGCACATCACTAACTTCCTATTTGTTCGACACCAAGGAAACCAAATAATCACTGGGACCTTGATAGGAGGTACTCTGATAGGAAAATTGCTTCTCTGCTCTTTTTCCCCGTCAGAGGTCAGGCGATCCATTTTAAACAGGCCCTATCTGGTTCTAAAACTTCAGTTTTCCTTTTGTGACCTCAAGTTTATATCACTCCACAAAGACTGGATGAGGCTTGAGGCCCATACATAGCTTTGGGTTGGACTTTTAAAGAAGGGACAGTTCACATCACAGTTTCATGTTCTCCCTCCGGCAGCTGCACTTGAGGGCTGTTCTCAGTCCTAGGGGAGTTGCCAGTGCCTTTCTTTCCAAACTAAAAGAGGTCACGGTAGGTACACTACTTTCCTGGGGCAGAAGAGTGGAGAAGGGATGTTGCTGTAAAATTATAAAAATTAGAATGGTGTCTTTTACCCCCACTAGATCCGGAACCACAGTGCCCCAAGATATCTGCTAGATATCTTGGCAGAAACTCATCCCAACTCTGTGGCGGCCCTGTGTCTCTCTGCCACACACTCTCCCAAATTTGCCACAAGAAAGAACACACAACACAATAACCTCTGATCCAACTGATAAGATATAATTGCCCACCTTAAAAAAAAAAGCCCTATACACATCCATCCCTTAAGAATATTCATTCCTTCACTCCTTCTTTAAAAGGAGAACAAGAATACCCTTGGCAGGGAATAGAGAGGCAAAGATTAAAACAGAGACAGGAGGAACACCCATTCAGAGCCTGCCCCACATGTGGCCCATACATATACAGCCACCCAATTAGACAAGATGGATGAAGCAAAGAAGTGCAGGCAGACAGGAGCCGGATGTAGATCGCTCCTGAGAGACACAGCCAGAATACAGCAAATACAGAGGCGAATGCCAGCAGCAAACCACTGAATTGAGAATAGGACCCCCGTTGAAGGAATCAGAGAAAGAACTGGAAGAGCTTGAAGGGGCTCGAGACCCCATATGTACAACAATGCCAACCAATCAGAGCTTCCAGGGACTAAGCCACTACCTAAAGACTGTACATGGACTGACCCTGGACTCTGACCTCATAGGTAGCAATGAATATCCTAGTAAGAGCACCAGTGGAAGGGGAAGCCCTGGGTCCTGCTAAGACTGAACCCCCAGTGAACCTGATTGTTAGGAGGAGGGTGCAATGGGGGGAGGGTTGGGAGGGGAACACCAAATAGAAGGGGAGGGGGAGGGGTTAGGGGGATGTTGGCCCGGAAACCGGGAAAGGGAATAACAATCGAAATGTAAATAAGAAATACTCAAGTTAATAAAGAAAAATAAAAGAATATTCATAACAACCTGTAAAAACGTCAGCCTCCATGTTCTCTCGGTGGCGGCTTCTTTCGAAGTCTCCTCCAGCCTGCTGTCCATTCCAGTCTCCTCCTTTTCCCTCAAACTTTTCTCCCATCCATCCTTCCTTCTCAGCCAATGACAGCCCTCATTCTATCCTGTGCCTGCCCTCACCTGTATGACATTCTACAAAGGGATGGGTTGGGCTGTGGCTCCAATGGTGAGGTAAACCGTGCAAAGGATGTAAGGAAGCCTGGAAGGAAGAGGCACCTCACAGACACAGCTAACCACTGCAGGGGCTTTGGACTCTCACACCAAGGCTCTTCTCTCTGGAACTCTGAAGATGGGAGACACCACGAGAGCCTTTGCATTTTCCAAAACAACTACCAGCAGGTATGGTTGAAGGAAAGCCACTCCTCTGGGGCTCCTGGGTCCTCCTGAGGCTTTTCTGGTGTCCTCTCTTGTGAGTCTCCTAGGAGCTGAGGATTTCCTTAAGACCTATACATGAGGAAAAGCCAGTGGAGGGATGTGACTGTACGCTCCAGGTGTCGGGCCACCTGCATGTCACATATAATCCAAAGTCATGAGATTCCCTCATATTCCAGGTCTATCCAAGCAGTTTTGTGTTAAGGAGACCGTAAAAGTCCCACTGGCTGCAAGCAACCTTTAACAGACGCTGATTCTTCTGGGTCTTGTTGTCTTTTAAGGGAAGTTTAAAAAAAATACTAGTAGAGATTTGATGGTCTGCAAGAGTAATCCAGCCTAAAATATTCCTCCTAAAGAAAATAGCAAAAGTGAACAGCCAGCCCGCTGTTCCCTTAGTATTCAAAATCAAACACATGAGAAGCCTCAAATCTGCAAAGGCTTTCTGATAGCCACCAAACCCACTGCACAGAACATGTGACATTTGCTTGGCTATGACTTATATGTGTAAAGGTCACGTCATCCCTGTGGCCCGGGCTTGTTAGATCTGCTAATACAATTCCTTTTACAAGGGAATCTTAAGTAAAACTAGACAAATAAATGAGGAACTGACTGGGTTCCCAATGCAGACAGAGTGGTTTACTTAGCACTGCCTGGTCCTCACAGATCTCCGTTTCAGTTTGCATGTTGAAACGCCCTCTCTAAAGCACATCCTACGATCTACACACACCTTTGAATTGGAGCCAGTGTTCCGTAGGGTTCAAACCCATGGTATACTCTTCAGTACAGGAGTCTCACCCACAGACTTACCTTGGAAGTTTTTGTTTACATTCCTCCTAGCTCTGGATTTTGACTTAGTTCCTGATGGAGGAAAGTAAATCATCTTGTGGCTGCTGCTACTTTGTTACAACTGTTTACTTTGTAACAAAGTAGCAGCAGCCACAAGATGAGTTACAGGATCCAGAGTTTCCCAAGTCAGTTTAGTTTCACAAGGCAATAGCTTATCTTCATCAGCATCATCAGCATCAGCATCATCACCCTTCTCCTCCCCCCTCTCACTCGACTCCCCCTCCTCCTCCTCCTCCTCTTTTCCTCCTCCTCTTTTTTCCCTTAAGCCAAGTGTATTGGTTACTAATTATTTTAGATGTGGGCAAATCTATCCAGTGATGAAATCAGATGTCCCAAAAGAGAGACACCTGGCACTTGGAAAAAGAATCAGGTGGTTGTATAAACAAGGAAGTCCTGGATTATAGTATTCCCACCACTGGACACACAGGACCCCAGAGACTGCCCTACCTGAAGGCTTTGACCTTATTCTAGGAACTGGGACTACTCAGTGACTTCAAGCCCTAGATAGCAGGAACTCAGAAGACTGAGGTCCACTGAAAACTACCAAACGTAGTGCTACCAAGGGAACCCCAGGTGGCAGGTTTGGATGGGTTCCAAGAGTTTAAATCCGAAGGCACGGGTTCTGCCTTTAAATGCACGACTGTCTCATCACTAAGAATGCAGCTTCAGGCACCATCATCCAGCTCTGTGAATCTGTAGTCAGAAGGTGGAAGGGAAAATGATGGGGTGTCAGCATGGGGTCTTCCACGATCTAGCAAGCTCTCCAGGAGTCTGCAGATCCTTCAGGCACGCTCTGGAGTATCATGGCCATACGATATTGCCAGCACCCTTGTGTTCTCACCTTCTGTGGTAGTGTTGATAGAGTAGAGAAGTCTACTAATCTTGCCAAGATTCCCTGCTGGCTTTAGAAAATGGTTTTATCACCCTCGTTACTCCTGTCATCCATTTCATGTCATGTCCATTGAAGCAGCACAATGCACACACCCCTAGTGTGGGACTGTCCTACACTACCCTCCAGAACCATGGAAACCTCATCATGAGTTCAGTTGTTTACAAAGGGCTGTGACAAGGAAGCCATTGCTCTTGCACATAACACAGGCTTTTATGTAGCACTCTGGAACAAGACTGGCTACATACAAGGTAATGGTCCTTAAAGACTTCCCTGCCAATTCATTACTACTAATAATCTTAGGCTGTACTGTTTATTGAGACTGCTTTACTAGGCAGTGAAGCCAAGAGCCATAGTCAAAGTCAACACAGTCTTGGCTGACCATTCTTTGATTCAAACATTGACAGCACAGTCCTTACTAAATCTGATGTGATCGATGACAAGGCAGAAGCTGCTACTGCTGTGACATACATCATAAACAAATCTATCATCTCTGGGCACTGTAGCCTCTACAGTCTCAATACTAAGGCCATAGAGGCCACCCTCATAAAAATGTCTTATGTCCCTTGCCTATACCAAATTGCTGCTTCCCCCAAAGCCCTTTTTCTATATCAAGAATGCACTGTTCAGCACATGAACAACGTGGCTTCGATGTCTCTTTACAGAGATTTACAGCTCTTTCTAGCCCTGCTCCCTGCCCAGCCCATCTGCTTCCTGCAAAGAGGAATGAATCGTGTAACATTCACTGCATCCTCCTTCTGTCTACCCAGGCTTCCCCTTCACTCTGCCTCACAGTCAGTCTCATAGCTGTGATGAATGGTTGGAAGTCAACAACTGGGACTTTGCTAATTCGTGTGATTGCAGAATCATCTGAACTAAGACGCAGACTGAAGTCCCAATCCCATTAAGTTAAGAGATTCCCAGAGGTCCCTCCGAATCTTGACTGGCACCTCTCATTAGAAGTCACAGCTTCTCGGTCCCAGGACCAAGATGGCAGCTACCTCACTATGGCGGTGTATGGTGGTCTATTCTTAATAACTCCAAGTTCTAATTCAAATAATGGCCTCTCTGCTGCCCAATGCATGAGCTAGGCCTTGTCTTGTATGAGTCAAAGGTAAGCTCCCCACTTCCCTCAAGAAGACAGAAGAACAAGAACGCATTGAGATTCTCATCCAGACTTAAGCCTTCATGTCTGCCTCCTTGGAGAAAGCCAGTCATCAGCAGGGTATCCCCACCATTGAGCTTCACAACAGGCCCTGGCTTTTCAGCATCCCTCTCTCCCACTGCTCCTCTTGTTAGAACGTGTCTTGCAGCTTCATATTCATATATTATTTTACATCTATAAAGTGAGGGTGGAAAATATATGCCCAGAAAAATACACGCTGCATATGAGAAAATGAGTTTCATATGCTACGTTTTTAGGTTGTAAGAAGAAGAAAAATAAAAGAATTAATCCAGCTTCTTACTTCCAATGAGGAATAGCAGGTTCTGCTCCCTTCTGAACTCCCTCCCAGGGATATCTCCAGGAATCTCCTACAACCTCCTCGAACTCTATCAAGCCGTTCTTTCAAAAGGAGTGAAACTTGGGGTTTCTTTTTAATACCAGAGACTACAAAATACCTGCTAGTAATGAATTCTAGAATTGGGGCTCAGCGGTTAAGATCACTTGCTGCTCTTTCAGAGGACTCAAGTTTGACTCCCAGCACCCACATTAAGAGGCTCACAACCACCTGTAGCTCCAGTTCCAGGGGATCTGGCATCCTCCTCTGGCCTACATAGGTACCAGCATACATATAACATATATTCATAAAAGTGCACATACATATACATAAATAATCTTTTTTGAAAAACTAACTATAGAATGTAGTGGTGAATTGTTATCTGCGGTGGTGTTTAGCGGCTCTTAGCTCCCAGCAGGTGCATTCGTGCTCTGCACCTGCCCAAGAGCTCTGGATTCATGAATGAAAGAGAGAGAGAGAGCTGGGGATTTAGCTCAGTGGTAGAGCCCTTACCTAGGAAGCGCAAGGCCCTGGGTTCGGTCCCCAGCTCCGAAAAAAAAAAAAAGAAAGAGAGAGAGAGAGAGAGAGAGAGAGAGAGAGAGAGAGAGAGCTGGGCTTCTCCCTAACTCCGTGTGGCTAACCCACTTTCCCCTCCAATATTCCTGAGTTAACACCTTTTAAAATCTATATTTCATCTCTGTTACCCAAGACCCAAACAGGGGGAGTGGACCCTGGGACCACTTTCCTGGATTCTTACATTTCAGTGGGCCTTTAATTCTGATCTTTCTGCTTCCTTGTCATGACGATTCTGTCCATTCTCTCTTCCGTGTTTCCTGCCTGGGAATCTTAAAAGTTCCACCTCTTTCACCCTGCCCAGCCATTGGCCATTGGCTCTTTATTGATTAATCAAAAAACAATTGAGGACAGGGACCTCAGCACGTGGACATGCAGATTTCCATGTGATTTGGGGAGCCAGTTTAAGACAAAGCGTTAGAACCAATCTCCAACACTAGAGGTGAGCTGAATTTAATGACAGAATTTGGAAGACAGGCTGAGGCTAGTGGAGCTCTGTAACTTCATATATGCCATTAATTTACTAGGTCCATATACACTCAGACTCTGTGCTCAACTCGATGTTATGAACTCTTTGTACTGTGCCTATGTCCTTCTTCTTGTAATTCTATTCACCGTGGGCTTTCTGGCTGGTTTTCTTTCATTAAAGAGGATGACAAGCAACTTTTTTAATCTCTGGAAGAGTTCAGTTTTCATAATCTCCTGAGGGGGTTATGACATGCATATGTCCTACACGGACATGCTTGTGCTTGCAAAAACTAAGACCTATCCCTTAAAAATGAGTCACAGGTACAAGCAGAGCTGTCAAAAGGCAGAAATAAGACTGATAATTTTTTCTGTCTGTTTCTGTCTCTTAGCAGATTCTGAACCCATGGGGGAAATAGAGTTTATTACCTTGTCCAAGCCTCCACAAAGGTCAAATGGATAATATAATACATAATCTAAATTAACTATTAATTGGGATTCTAATAGAGAATGCTACAGGAAACAATTGTTCATTTGAGGGTGCACATTTTTGAGTTACATGCAGACTTCAAGCTATAAAGAAAATAAGTTCTCTAGCAGAATATAACCATTCTTCATTTAACAAAAGTCCATATACTGTTTTAGGGGTCAGGACCTTGGTGTAACTTTTGCGTTTTTACTGGTGACAGTGTTTTTATCTGTGCATTTTGTTATCTAAAGCTATGTTTTACCCAACTAATGGTTTTTTTCAAATGGAAACACAAAGATGAATTCTCAACTCTGAACCCATGTAGCTCTGATTCCAGGTGAAATACTGTCCTGACTTCAAGCAAAAACTGTATATCCATACTGGATATACAGGAACCTGCAAATGTTGTTACAAATATGCTGTGTGACCTCCGACCTTCACAGCTAACACCACCTGAGTTTGAAAATGATTCCAGGAGAGACCCGACTGCCTGGTCAGGTGGGCACTCCTGAGGCTGCAGAGCGGAAGAGACCACCAACACTGCCCACCCCTGCCCACATCCCTGGCCCAAGAGGAAACTGTATAAGGCCTCTGGGCTCCCGTGGGGGAGGGCCCAGGAGCGGCAGGACCCCTGCCTGAGACACCGCCGGAACCTGAAGGAAAGAGACCGGATAAACAGTTCTCTGCACCCAAATCCCGTGGGAGGGAGAGCTAAACCTTCAGAGAGGCAGACAAGCCTGGGAAACCAGAAGAGACTGCTCTCTGTACATACATCTCGGACGCCAGAGGAAAACACCAAAGGCCATCTGGAACCCTGGTGCACTGAAGCTCCCGGAAGGGGCGGCACAGGTCTTCCTGGTTGCTGCCGCCGCAGAGAGCCCGTGGGCAGCACCCCGTGAGCAAACTTGAGCCTCGTGACCACAGGTAAGACCAACTTGTCTGTTGCAAGAAGGCTGCCTGGTGAAATCGGGACACACTGAGGCAGAATTCCTCTACGACCGGGCACGTCCTATGTTTACCGGAAGTCCCAGACCCGCGGATCCCGGCCCGCAGCAGCTCTCTGCTCCCAGACCCCGTGGGAAAGAGACCTCACCGCCTGGTCAGGTGGACACTCCTGAGGCTGCATAAGCTCCTGGAAGGGGCGGCACAGGTCTTCCTGGTTGCTGCCGCCGCAAAGAGCCCGTGGGCAACACCCCGAGAGCGAACTTGAGCCTCGGGACCACAGGTAAGACCAACTTTTCTGCTGCAAGAAAGCTGCCTGGTGAACTCAAGACACAGGCCCACAGGAACAGCTGAAGACCTGTAGAGAGGAAAAACTACATGCCCGAAAGCAGAACACTCTGTCCCCATAACTGACTGAAAGAGAGGAAAACAGGTCTACAGCACTCCTGACACACAGGCTTATAGGACAGTCTACCCACTGTCAGAAATAGCAGAACAAAGTAACACTAGAGATAATCTGATGGCGAGAGGCAAGCGCAGGAACCCAAGCAACAGAAACCAAGACTACGTGGCATCATCGGAGCCCAATTCTCCCACCAAAACAAACATGGAATATCCAAACACACCAGAAAAGCAAGATCTAGTCTCAAAATCATATTTGATCATGATGCTGGAGGACTTCAAGAAAGACGTGAAGAACTCCCTTAGGGAAACACAGGAAAACATTAATAAACAAGCAGAAGCCTACAGAGAGGAATCGCAAAAATCCCTGAAAGAATCGCAGAAATCCCTGAAAGAATTCCAGGAAAACACAATCAAACAGTTGAAGGAATTAAAAATGGAAATAGAAGCAATCAAAAAAGAACACATGGAAACAACCCTGGATGTAGAAAACCAAAAGAAGAGACAAGGAGCTGTAGATACAAGCTTCACCAACAGAATACAAGAGATGGAAGAGAGAATCTCAGGAGCAGAAGATTCCATAGAAATCATTGACTCAACTGTCAAAGATAATGTAAAGCGGAAAAAGCTACTGGTCCAAAACATACAGGAAATCCAGGACTCAATGAGAAGATCAAACCTAAGAATAATAGGTATAGAAGAGAGTGAAGACTCCCAGCTCAAAGGACCAGTAAATATCTTCAACAAAATCATAGAAGAAAACTTCCCTAACCTAAAAAAAGAGATACCCATAGACATACAAGAAGCCTACAGAACTCCAAATAGATTGGACCAGAAAAGAAACACCTCCCGTCACATAATTGTCAAAACACCAAACGCACAAAATAAAGAAAGAATATTAAAAGCAGTAAGGGAAAAAGGTCAAGTAACATATAAAGGCAGACATATCAGAATCACACCAGACTTTTCGCCAGAAACTATGAAGGCCAGAAGATCCTAGACTGATGTCATACAGACCCTAAGAGAACACAAATGCCAGCCCAGGTTACTGTATCCTGCAAAACTCTCAATTAACATAGATGGAGAAACCAAGATATTCCATGAAAAAATCAAATTTACACAATATCTTTCTACAAATCCAGCACTACAAAGGATAATAAATGGTAAAGCCCAACATGAGGAGGCAAGCTACACCCTAGAAGAAGCAAGAAACTAATCGTCTTGGCAACAAAACAAAGAGAGTGAAAGCACACAAACATAACCTCACATCCAAATATGAATATAACGGGAAGCAATAATCACTATTCCTTAATATCTCTCAACATCAATGGCCTCAACTCCCCAATAAAAAGACATAGATTAACAAACTGGATACGCAACGAGGACCCTGCATTCTGCTGCCTACAGGAAACACACCTCAGAGACAAAGACAGACACTACCTCAGAGTGAAAGGCTGGAAAACAACTTTCCAAGCAAATGGTCAGAAGAAGCAAGCTGGAGTAGCCATTCTAATATCAAATAAAATCAATTTTCAACTAAAAGTCATCAAAAAAGATAAGGAAGGACACTTCATATTCATCAAAGGAAAAATCCACCAAGATGAACTCTCAATCCTAAATATCTATGCCCCAAATACAAGGGCACCTACATACGTAAAAGAAACCTTACTAAAGCTCAAAACACACATTGCACCTCACACAATAATAGTGGGAGATTTCAACACCCCACTCTCATCAATGGACAGATCATGGAAACAGAAATTAAACAGTGATGTCGACAGACTAAGAGAAGTCATGAGCCAAATGGACTTAACGGATATTTATACAACATTCTATCCTGAAGCAAAAGGATATACCTTCTTCTTAGCTCCTCGTGGTACTTTCTCCAAAATTGACCATATAATTGGTCAAAAAACGGGCCTCAACAGGTACAGAAAGATAGAAATAATCCCATGCGTGCTATCGGACCACCACGGCCTAAAACTGGTCTTCAATAACAATAAGGGAAGAATGCCCACATATATGTGGAAATTGAACAATGCTCTACCAATGATAACCTGGTCAAGGAAGAAATAAAGAAAGAAATTAAAAACTTTTTAGAATTTAATGAAAATGAAGGTACAACATACCCAAACTTATGGGACACAATGAAAGCTGTGCTAAGAGGAAAACTCATAGCGCTGAGTGCCTGCAGAAAGAAACAGGAAAGAGCATATGTCAGCAGCTTGACAGCACACCGAAAAGCTCTAGAACAAAAAGAAGCAAATACACCCAGGAGGAGTAGAAGGCAGGAAATAATCAAACTCAGAGCTGAAATCAACCAAGTAGAAACAAAAAGGACCATAGAAAGAATCAACAGAACCAAAAGTTGGTTCTTTGAGAAAATCAACAAGATAGATAAACCCTTAGCCAGACTAACCAGAGGACACAGAGAGTGCGTCCAAATTAACAAAATCAGAAATGAAAAGGGAGACATAACTACAGATTCAGAGGAAATTCAAAAAATCATCAGATCTTACTATAAAAACCTATATTCAACAAAACTTGAAAATCTTCAGGAAATGGACAATTTCCTAGACAGATACCAGGTATCGAAGTTAAATCAGGAACAGATAAACCAGTTAAACAACCCCATAACTCCTAAGGAAATAGAAGCAGTCATTAAAGGTCTCCCAACCAAAAAGAGCCCAGGTCCAGACGGGTTTAGTGCAGAATTCTATCAAACCTTCATAGAAGACCTCATACCAATATTATCCAAACTATTCCACAAAATTGAAATAGATGGATCACTACCGAATACCTTCTACGAAGCCACAATTACTCTTATACCTAAACCACACAAAGACACAACAAAGAAAGAGAACTTCAGACCAATTTCCCTTATGAATATCAACGCAAAAATACTCAACAAGATTCTGGCAAACCGAATCCAAGAGCACATCAAAAAAATCATCCACCATGATCAAGTAGGCTTCATCCCCGGCATGCAGGGATGGTTTAATATACGGAAAACCATCAACGTGATCCATTATATAAACAAACTGAAAGAACAGAACCACATGATCATTTCATTAGATGCTGAGAAAGCATTTGACAAAATTCAACACCCCTTCATGATAAAAGTCCTGGAAAGAATAGGAATTCAAGGCCCATACCTAAACATAGTAAAAGCCATATACAGCAAACCAGTTGCTAACATTAAACTAAATGGAGAGAAACTTGAAGCAATCACACTAAAATCAGGGACTAGACAAGGCTGCCCACTCTCTCCCTACTTATTCAATATAGTTCTTGAAGTTCTAGCCAGAGCAATCAGACAACAAAAGGAGATCAAGGGGATACAGATCGGAAAAGAAGAGGTCAAAATATCACTATTTGCAGATGATATGATAGTATATTTAAGTGATCCCAAAAGTTCCACCAGAGAACTACTAAAGCTGATAAACAACTTCAGCAAAGTGGCTGGGTATAAAATTAACTCAAATAAATCAGTTGCCTTCCTCTATACAAAAGAGAAACAAGCCGTGAAAGAAATTAGGGAAACGACACCCTTCATAATAGACCCAAATAATATAAAGTACCTCGGTGTGACTTTAACCAAGCAAGTAAAAGATCTGTACAATAAGAACTTCAAGACACTGAGGAAAGAAATTGAAGAAGACCTCAGAAGATGGAAAGATCTCCCATGCTCATGGATTGGCAGGATTAATATAGTAAAAATGGCCATTTTACCAAAAGCAATCTACAGATTCAATGCAATCCCCATCAAAATACCAATCCAATTCTTCAAAGAGTTAGACAGAACAATTTGCAAATTCATCTGGAATAACAAAAAACCCAGGATAGCTAAAGCTATCCTCAACAATAAAAGGACTTCAGGGGGAATCACTATCCCTGAACTCAAGCAGTATTACAGAGCAATAGTGATAAAAACTGCATGGTATTGGTACAGAGACAGACAGATAGACCAATGGAATAGAATTGAAGACCCAGAAATGAACCCACACACCTATGGTCATTTGATTTTTGACAAAGGAGCCAAAACCATCCAATGGAAAAAAGATAGCATTTTCAGCAAATGGTGCTGGTTCAACTGGAGGTCAACATGTAGAAGAATGCAGATCGATCCATGCTTATCACCCTGTACAAAGCTTAAGTCCAAGTGGATCAAGGACCTCCACATCAAACCAGACACACTCAAACTAATAGAAGAAAAACTAGGGAAGCATCTGGAACACATGGGCACTGGAAAAAATTTCCTGAACAAAACACCAATGGCTTACGCTCTAAGATCAAGAATCAACAAATGGGATCTCATAAAACTGCAAAGCTTCTGTAAGGCAAAGGACACTGTGGTTAGGACAAAACGGCAACCAACAGATTGGGAAAAGATCTTTACCAATCCTACAACAGATAGAGGCCTTATATCCAAAATATACAAAGAACTCAAGAAGTTAGACCACAGGGAAACAAATAACCCTATTAAAAAATGGGGCTCAGAGCTAAACAAAGAATTCACAGCTGAGGAATGCCGAATGGCTGAGAAACACCTAAAGAAATGTTCAACATCTTTAGTCATAAGGGAAATGCAAATCAAAACAACCCTGAGATTTCACCTCACACCAGTGAGAATGGCTAAGATCAAAAACTCAGGGGACAGCAGATGCTGGCGAGGATGCGGAGAAAGAGGAACACTCCTCCACTGTTGGTGGGGTTGCAAACTGGTACAACCATTCTGGAAATCAGTCTGGAGGATCCTCAGAAAATTGGACATTGAACTGCCTGAGGATCCAGCTATACCTCTCTTGGGCATATACCCAAAAGATGCCCCAACATATAAAAAAGACACGTGCTCCACTATGTTCATTGCAGCCTTATTTATAATAGCCAGAAGCTGGAAAGAACCCAGATGCCCTTCAACAGAGGAATGGGTACAGAAAATGTGGTACATCTACACAATGGAATATTACTCAGCTATCAAAAACAACGATTTTATGAAATTCGTAGGCAAATGGTTGGAACTGGAAAACATCATTCTGAGTGAGCTAACCCAATCACAGAAAGACATACATGGTATGCACTCATTGATAAGTGGCTATTAGCCCAAATGCTTGAATTACCCTAGATGCCTAGAACAAATGAAACTCAAGACGGATGATCAAAACGTGAATGCTTCACTCCTTCTTTAAAAGGGGAACAAGAATACCCTTGGCAGGGAAGAGAGAGGCAAAGATTAAAACAGAGACTGAAGGAACACCCATTCAGAGCCTGCCCCACATGTGGCCCATACATATACAGCCACCCAATTAGACAAGATGGATGAAGCAAAGAAGTGCAGACCGACAGGAGCCGGATGTAGATCGCTCCTGAGAGACACAGCCAGAATACAGCAAATACAGAGGCGAATACCAGCAGCAAACCACTGAACTGAGAATAGGTCCCCCGTTGAAGGGATCAGAGAAAGAACTGGAAGAGCTTGAAGGGGCTCGAGACCCCATATGTACAACAATGTCAAGCAACCAGAGCTTCCAGGGACTTAGCCACTACCTAAAGACTATACATGGACTGACCCTGGACTCTGACCCCATAGGTAGCAATGAATATCCTAGTAAGAGCACCAGTGGAAGGGGAAGCCCTGGGTCCTGCTAAGACTGAACCCCCAGTGAACTAGACTATGGGGGGGAGGGCGGCAATGGGGCGAGGGCTGGGAGGGGAACACCCATAAGGAAGGGGAGGGGGGAGGGGGATGTTTTCCCGGAAACCGGGAAAGGAATAACACTCGAAATGTATATAAGAAATACTCAAGTTAATAAAAAAAAAAAAGTAAATTATTCCAAACATTTCGTCCCAAAGGCCTACACACAGAAGGCATGCATGCTCTGATGGTCTGAGAGGTCTGGCTCCTAGTCCTTCTTCATTCATTAATTTGTCCTTGTCAAAGAGCTGAAGTAAAATAGATTTTTTTCAAAATAAACTTATTCCTCGGTAGTGACAAGTTTTCTGAGTCACCCATACCCTGAGCAACTCTAAGGCATCTTTACAACTTTCCTCACCTTTACAGCCACTGTAGATGTCAAAGGATCGCTTGCGACATCAAGGAATTCATATGGCTTTTAGAGGAAAGGGAGAAATGAGGGTGCTGGGGCTCAACCAATGCCTTGTGCATCATGGCTGACCACAGAAATATACCGTGGGATATAGATTGCGGTTAAAATTGTAGAAGTCAATCTTGAAAGAACAAATATTAAGCTCAACTGATTGTTTACATTGATAACTAGATGGGCAATAAATGTTTAATTTGAAAATACTTTTTACAGTTATACCTAGTGTGACTTACTTGATTTTTTTTAATATTGAATGTTTCCATTTCCCAACCAAATTTAAAAAACACAGCAAAAACTTTATTCACCATGATCAAGTGAGCTTCATCCCAGAGATGCTGGGATGATTCAACATATGTATATCAATAAGCATAATGTACCACATAAACAGACTCAAGGACAGAAACCACATGATCATCTTGACAGATGCAGAAAAGGTCTTTGACAAAATCTGGTATTTCTTGATTTTGAAAATGTCCAAAAATCTAGGGATAGAGGGGATGTCCCTCAACATAACAGAGGCAGTAGACCACAAACCCATAACAAGCATCGTGTTAAATGAAGAAAAATTCAAATCATTTCTACTAAAGTCAGGAACAAAACAAGGATGTCCACTCTCTCAATTCCCGTCAATATGGTTTTAGCTAATGCGATATGACAAGTGAAGGAGAAAAGGGGATGTGAATAGAAGAGAAGAAGTCAAAGTGCCTTTGTTTGCCAATGACATAGTTCTAAACCTAGTGAGTCCACCAGAAAACTCCTACGGGGGATAAATTCACTCAGCAAAGTACCAGGTTACAAAATTAACACGAAAATCAGTAGTCTTCTTAAAATTAAAAAAGAACAGCATCTTCAACACATGGCGCTGATCCAACTACATCGCTAAATGCAAAAGAGTGAAAATAAACCCTTATCTCTCACCCTACATAAAACTCAACTCCAAATAGATCAAAGACTCTGACGTAAGACCTGATATCCTGAATCTGAGAGAGTAGAAATATGTTTGAAATCACTGGCACGGTGAAGGATTTTCTGTGCAGGAACCTGATAGGGCAGACATTAATACCAACAACTTAAAAAAATGGGACTACATGTTTCTACAAAGCTGCTATAGAACAAAAGAAATCACCATTTAAATAAAGACACTGCCTACAGAGTGGGAAAAAAAGTATTTACCAGATATAGATGTGAAAGAGGATTAGCATCTAGAATATACTCAAAAATCTCAACATCAAAAAAATAAACAACCCAGTTAATAATGTATAGCATATATACATACAGATATACATGCATAACATAACATTATAATATGTATGGTATTGCTCTTTAATGGGAAAACAATGTCCCTACCAGATAGGCTAACAAGCCCACTTACAGGAATAGATTACTTCTTGTAGGGTTATTAGCCAGTGAGACCCCATAGATCCCGTCCAAGCATCATAAGTTATTACCAATCCTCCAGAACTTGATAGTTAAACAATATCACTGACTGTATAACATATTTGAATCATAGAACATGGAGAAATCAAGCTGGTACTCACATGGAAACTTCATTCCTTCAGACGAGTTTTCAGGTACTACACGTAGTCTTAGAGGAGGAAAAAAATGTTCACTGAACTTAGCCAACTATAAACCCTTCAAACGACAATAATTCCTGGCCTGACAAGATACGTCCACTGGGGCAACTATGACACAAATGCTGTGGAAGTAACCAACCACTTCCTAATTGTATTTACGTCCCACTCTACAAATTGGAACCTGTATCTAATACCACTACTAGAGCCAAAAACCTGTGACTAGATAGGTCATTGACCCCTCTGTGACGGCTTACATATGCTTGGCCCAGGGAGTGGCACAATTAGAAGGTATGGCCGTGTTGGAGGAAGTGTGCCACTGTGGGGATGTGTTGGGGATGGCATACGATGACAGGGACTGCCAGCAGTAGGCCAGGATGGAGACATCTCAGGGGCCCACAGCAGTTCTTTGTGAAAAAAAGTTGTTCCCATCTCTCCTAACCTTAGCCTTAGACAATGGCTGCATAGATTTCATGTGTGCGTGACTGCCTTTCAGTTGGCTTCAGTGTGCATAATTATTCTATTATATCTGACTTTCCTACTTCTTTCTCCTTCTGCTCTAGTGAATTCTGTGAAACTAGATGCTATGATTCTTAAACGACTGGAAATTGAGGCATAGGGGCACAGCACAGCACAGCCCTAATGGCCCAGGTTCATGCTGTGTGTTCTCATCTTGGAAATAATGTAATAACTGCACAATGGTAGTTCCAGATTAATGCTTGACTTGCAAAGAAACTTTAAAGAAATTATTAGAAAATGAATTAGAGTCAACATTGGGATCTTAAGAAAGGAAAAATTATTGAAGTTAGGAAATAAGTTTTACATAACATTTGAGAGTGGTTCCTGGATAAGGAAGTATAGAATATATAAAATTATATACTAGTAAAACTAAGTCAAAATAGTGGGACTCTTATGAGAGTCATTGTGTGCAAGGAACAGAAAGCTAGCGGAACCACTGTGTTAAGGGTTAACTTGATTCTGGCCACTGCCTGGCAGCTTTGCCCATGTCCTTTATCATTAGAGCTTCCCAGGAAAATGCAAGTAGCTGACCTCAGAGCTTTGAGCTCTGAAGTATAATAAGTCAAAAGTTAAAGTTTAAATAATGATAAGTTTGCAATTATTATTATTTTGGCCACAGGCCTGGGAATAGGGGAAGCTTGAAACTTTGGGGAACAATTGTAATTCTTAGTCTTTGTGATGTGGTTATTCTTTTGAATTTGATTTGGCAATGATTATATGTCTTTTTTTCTACCTGCTTTTGAATTATCAATAAAAGACTGGGGCAAGAGAAAGGCTGGAGAGCATGTGAAGAGTGAATGAGAGAGGGCATGAGGGAGCAAATCTGAGGGCGAATGTGAGAGCGAATGAGAGAGCGAATCTGAGAGCAAATGTAAGAGCAAGTGAGGGAGCGTGAGACAGCCACGTGAAGAGAGAGTGAGTGGAGAGAGAATGTGAGGTGAGTATGAAGATTGTGTGTGTGCGAATTAAAGGGTAATAAACAGAGGTATGCATGAGTGCGGGAGTTCAAGAAAAGAAAAGTGCAATAGAAAAAAGCAGAGTGTGCAAGAGAATGCAGAGTGTGTGCAGCCTCAAGCTGAGAGAGAGAGAGAGAGAGAGAGAGAGAGAGAGAGAGAGAGAGAGAAACTTTAAGCCTTGAAATTGCCTGTCAGTTTATACCCAAAGAATAATCTGTGTATATTTATTGTGTGCCTTCCAGATATCCCTGCTTCCAGTTGAGAACTCCAATCCTGTGTTGAGGCTGGACCCCGACAGGGATGGGCTTGGAGACCCTCCTCCTAGCTGCCTAAGGATGCCTAGTCTGTTCCTGGCTTCCTTCAGATGAAAATGTAGAACTCTCAGCTCCTCTGCACCATTCCTGCCTGCCTGCTGCCATGCTCCCACCTTGATGATAATGGACTGAACTTCTGAACCTGTAAACTAGCCCCAATTAAATGTTATTTATAAGACTTGCCTTGGTCATGGTGTCTGTTCACAGCAGTAAAACCCTAACTAAGACAGCCTATAAGAGATCCTACTACCATTATTCTACTAAAAGGCATAGTATTAAACTGACTCTTAATGACTTATAGTTATGCCCACTTACAGTTATACCCCCATCAGAAGTTTCTTTTGGCAGTACATGGTGATTAACACAGAGACCTACAACTCTTTGGTCAAGATTCAAAGAATAAGAGAATGGGGAAAACTCACTTGTAACCAGGACTTTTATAGTAAACTCCACTTTCCAGGGCTCAGGGATAATTGTAGAAGAAGAGGCAGAAAAATTGGAGAGGTAATAGATGATTACAAAGAAACAGTATTTTCCAGACCCGCCAAGGTGGTCATAGAGTCACTTAGATAGTTTGTACAAAACCTATATAAGCTCTAGGCAGACAAAATCCCAGCACAGAGAGGTAGGCAAAGAAGCTATTGACAATTAATAGCTGTTGGGAAAGAGTCAGTTTCTTTTAGTGTGTGGCTCCTGGCAAACTGATCATGCTCCAGTAGAAGGCTACACATACAAGAGAATATGGGCAATACCAACTGTGTTTAATGGGAAATCAGAAGCAACTGAGAACACGTACATAGGTGAGTAGAGAAGGGTAGTGTACAGCTGGGAATAGTGAGGGATGAGAGTGGATATGATTAAAAATGTGAAATCCTCAAAGAATCAATGAAAAATGAGAAAAAATAAATAATAGAGAGCAATTGAGGATATGCCCTAACTAAACCCTAGCTCAAACACACCTACAAATATATGCACATGTTCACACACACACACACACACACACACACACACACACACGACTATCCTAGTATGCTAACAGTAAGTATAGAAGAAATAGTGAAATAAGAAAATCATCACCTGGTGACTGTCATTTTAAAACAATCATTTCAAGCAACAATTTTGAATGTGAAAGATAGAATAAAAGGAAGAATACTTATGGAGCATGATAGTACCCACTACGAACACATATTCATTATAAAAATAGTAAAACCCAATAAGTATTAGTTATTTTGTGTTGCTCAAGTACCTAAGAAAAGCAATTTTAAAACAGGAATTAAATATTTAGCCTCATCATGATAATGTGAATGAAAATGACCTCCACAGGCTCATTCATATATTTGAGTACTTGATGCTCAATTAGTAGAACTGTTTGGGAAGGATTAGGGGGCGTGGCTTTGCTGGAGGAGGTGTGTCACTGGGGTGGGCATTGAGGTTTTGAAAGACTAGTGCCATTCTCAGTGTCTAACTCTGCCTCCTGCTTGGGATCAAGATGTGACCTTCACTCTGCCATCATGGACTCTGAAACCATAAGCCAAATTAAACACTTTATCTTTAATTAATTTTTATCTAAAATTTTTCATACAATACATTTTAACCATATTCTTTTACCTCTCCCAACTCCTCCCAGCCCCCACTCCCACCCCTTCATGTTCTCTCCCTCTCTCTCTCTTTCAAAATAAAATGAATAAAACTAAAAATCAAAAAAAATCAGCAAGACAAAAACAAAACGCACTCAAAAAAATGAAATTTGTTCTATGTTAATCAACTACTCCAAGATATGGAGGTCTGGCCCAGGGTGTGGTGGATCTATCCACTGACACTCCACTGGGGGAAAAAACTGACTTTTCCCTTTCTTGGCAGGTAACAAATTGCAGATAGCTTCTTGGTTAAGAGTGGAATTTTATGTCTTCCTCCCCTTCTCAGTGTTGAGATTTTTTTCTGTCTGGTTTAAACCTGTACCGGTCTGGCACTCTGCGTACTGCCACAGTCTCTGTGAGTTCATAAATATGCCTGCCCTGTTATGTCTGGAAGACATTGTTTCCTTGGAGCCATATAGGGTCTCTGGCTCATACAATCTTCCTACCTCCTCTTGCACATAAACTGTTGAACACTGAATTGGAGATAGACATTCCACATAGGGATGAGTTCTCCAAAGTTTCTCACTCTGTATATTCTCTGGTTGTGGGTAACACAGAGGTGTTAGTTACCATCTACTGCAAGAAAGGGCATTTCTGATGATGATTAAGTGAGTCACCGATCCACAAGTCTAGCAATGAGTCATTGGGAATTAATGTATTGCTATGTTCCTTTAGCAGAAAAATACTGGAAGGTTTTTCCCTAGGGCTTATGTAGCCTCAGATTCCTGGCTACTTTAGCACTCTCAGGTATGGATTTTATCTCATGAAATGAGCCTTAAATCCAATTGTTTAAAGGGTTACTGCCATAACGTCTGTGCCACTGTTACACCAGTATATTTTGCAAGCAGGTTGCTGTTGTAGGTTGCAGGTTTTATAGCTGGGTGATATTGATGATTACTTTTCTCCCTCTCTGGTAGCATCAAGGTACCTTCCAGCATGGTGAACACTAGTCAGTAGGGATGAAGCTTCTAGTTGGGCACCAGCTAGACGTCTCCAGGTTCGATGATATAAGAAAGTGGTGTCTTCAGCCATAAGACCTTACTATCAGGTTTGTATGTAATAACCTTAGTGTTGACCTGTAATATTTGGGAAAGATCCATCGAAACCCTTTAGCCAACAAATCAACAAGATGCAACCCATTCCTGCACCGTTGACTTTATTTGGTGCCATAAAATGTCTCATGGGAGCATTGTTAAACAATTTTTTAAGAGTTTCCTTGATCATGATGTTTTATCGTGGCAGTAGAAAAGTAATTGAGACCCTTGCGGTTCCAGAATTTCAGCCTATGATGGGCTGGCCACATCACTTTGATCTGCAGTAAGCCTGAACATCAAGATAGTAAGATCATGTAGAGTGAGAGACTATCCGACTCATACCTCATAGGCAGCAGATAAACAGGAAGGGCCCAGTAATGGAGTGTAAATTTCAAAGCCATACCCTCCAGCATCGAGTTTCCTCCAGACAGACCCTATCTCCTGAAGTTGGTACCACCATCTGGGGGCCAACCATTCAATAGATGAGCATTGGAGGACAGTTCATATTAAAAGCATAGTACAGTACAAATGCTTCCTTAACCAAGTGATCGAAATTACCTTCGCCAGGACTAAAACTCACCAGCAACATCCCCCCACCATTTTGCTGCACTAAGAAAAATTCAGCTTCACTTCCATGGGTGTTCCTACCCAGCATGCATAACCTAAATCTAGTGATATAAATTGAAATTAGAACATAGTTTACAAAGTAACTGGTTATGCCCTTCCTTAGAGGGCTCTACACTCATTACGTAGACTCAGGGGGAGGGTCATGAAGTTGGGTGTTGGGGAAGTAATGGAAGGAATGGGGGAAGGATTGAAGGGGAGGATACAGAAGGTGGGTTTAATCAAAGCACATTATATGCATGTAAGAGATGACCAATTAAACTGTTCTAAATAAATGAAGAAAATGTCAGTATTGTGATACTAGGAAACATACGCATACCCTCCCTCCCTTCAGGATCTGTTTAGAGCAAAAGCAAATTCATAAGACAAAATAGACACACCTTATGATCTTGGATTTGCTACATTTAGAAAATAAATCATTGTATGAAACTGGTGCGATCTGGATAAAGGCTGTGGATTATATCATACTATTAAGTCAGTATTGAGTATCATCTGCCTTTGATAACAGTTATCTGGTTATTAAGACCATTTTTTGTTTTCAGGGTATATATATTAACAGACTCATGGGGGGAAAAGCATCATGTCTAAATTTTAGCTCTCAGTTCTAAACTGTATAGTTTAGATGTTACGTAATTGAAATATATACATACATATATATATATGATAGTACATGCATTTCTTTCTGCTAATGTAGCCCTTGTATTTGAGTATTTACAGACTACTATGACAATGGTATACATTTACAACACTATTATTTCCCTTATTTGAAGATCTCTTTCTTAAAGACTAATTTACAACCATCCATGCATGAATGTCCCCTGAATCAAATTCTGAATAGAATCATTCTTAAGCATTCCCTTCAGCATTATGCAAAAACAATAAACTAGCATCAGCAATAGAGTTGGTCATTCCCGTACAGAAGAGAAAAGATTCCTAGGACCAGCTACAGCTGATGATTGCTAGTCTCAAAGTTCTCAGAAGTAGCATTCTGCCTGCTCCCTTAATATTGGATTAAAATCTCCAACACATCTAGCCCCAATCCCTTCCTTGACAGCATATCTTGCTATCCTCCATTATTTTCTGAAACCATAGGGGTGTTTTGATGATCTCAGAATGTCTCTCCCTCATTTTCCTGCAACCATAGGATGTCTTGATAACCACAGAACGCAGCAGACAGATTCTTGCCAGTTCACACATTATTCTCTGTATCTGGGAGACACCACACTCTCTTACATCCTTATGACTCATTCCCTCACCACCTCCACATCTTTTCTCAAACATGTGACCCTCATGGGTGTCCCTTGACCTCATCAATTCCATTCTAATGGTTTCTTTCTTTAGTATTCTTTTTCCTGAAGTGCTGGTTTTCCCACAGCATTCACCACCTTCTAACATGTTCTAACTTACTTATTTTCCTTATTTCTTGATTTCTCCCTCATTAGAATATAAAGCCCATGGATTCTGGTCTATTTTATCCACTGCTGAATTCCCAGCAGATCTGGGTATACCATAAGGTAGGTGCCAAGGAAAAGGACAAAGATCAGTCCATAGCATTCAGAAGCTGGCCTGACAGTCACAAGAAGACTATGTCCTTCTTGAATTAGACATAAGCAATCTTACCAGACATAGACAGTTATTGTGAGGCAATTTCCTTGTAAATAAAATTTTCTATCAAGGAGGGAAGCTCTTTAAGACCCAGGGTATTCTAAAGAGAGGTAAAACATTTCATTCTATCAAGAACTTCCTTAAAACAAAAAGTAAACAACTCAAGAAATCTCTAACCAGATTCACCAGGCCCCTTAATCCTCAAGTCTATGCGTAAGCAGGAAGGGCTTGTGGGAGTCACTCCCAGACAAATATAGCAGCCTAGAAGAATCTTAGACCAGCCAATCTGCCTGGAAGAAGCAAAAACCTGAGCTATCTGGAAGAGGTTCAGATCAGGTGAGTTACCTAGAAGAAATACTCTTCAACCCATACAAGTGTCTGCAAGCTAAGCAGTTAGTTACAGATTAGTAGCTTCCATGAGCCAGGAGCCATGCTAGGGTGGGCTTTCACTGATGCACTTGTCTTTGTCACCTCTAATCTAACCCTAAAAGTAACCCAATAAATTAACTCATTAAGCTGGACTTTGTCTGTATCCTGACTTTGGTCAATTACTGATTATCTGGAGTGAGTAGATGTTTGTCAACATCTCCCCAGGAAGAGTCATATAACAACAGGTCACTCGGACACCAAAGGATGACTAGACAAAGCAAGACCATCTCATAATTCTAAGCTCAAACCAAGCAGACTGGTTGTCACCCACGATATACCAAATACCACCTCTTTTGAGCCAAGAAGATGAAGTGTTTATCTTTTACAAATAACAGCATTATCCCTTTATTCTACCTCCCTCATTCATTTATATCAAACCATAGAAAGTAAAAGTACTTCTCACATTCAGCCTATAACAAGTCTATCTCCCATAGACTTTCTACAAGTCACCAACCTTAACCCAAATTCGATAGCAGGATCCTAATGCCTTCTTATTGCGATACCCTATTTGATGATTTGAATGAGAATGGGCTCCTGGGACCATATGACCATATACTTAAATGTTTGGTCCAAAGTTGGAGGCACATTTTAGAAAGGATTAGGAGGTATAGTCTTGTTGAAAGAGCTGTGTCACTGGGGGTTGGCTTTGAGATTTCAAAAGTCCATGACATTACCCAGTCTCTCTCTCTCTCTCTCTCTCTCTCTCTCTCTCTCTCTCTCTCTCTCTCTCTCTCTCTCTGTCTCTCTGCCTCATGCTTGTAAGCTCACAGCTACTTCTCCAGCACCTTGCCTGTCTGTCAGTTGCCATGCTCCCATCATGACAGTCATGGACTCAACCCCTGAACTGTAAGAAAGCCTCTAATTATAAATGTTAATTTTAATATAAATGTATGCAGTAAAATAATACAGTGGCTGTTTTTCTTTATCCTAGCTAACGCCCCAGTAATGGCACAGAGAGAACAAGATCTAGGTAATCAAACTTTACAGCAATACCTAGGCAGTCATTTACTGCATTTTAATCTTCTAAGCTCATCTGGCTACCTCCCAGCCAAAATCCCAATAATACTTGTATTTATGGCCTTCCGTGTTCTAGCTGAACTCTCATGATGTCTGCTCTCATGGCTCAATCAGTTACTCTTCTCCCTCTCTTCCTCCCCTGGCTAGTGGAAGTCTCCTTCTATTCTCTCTTCTACCCAACCATTGAGTGATCAGTTTTTATTGCTGAGGATAATACAATGCCATTTTGAACTGAAACCAGATAATGATGGCAGAAAATCAGCATTTGAATAGCACAAGGATAAACTTTACACAGTGTACAATAACACTATTCCTACTACATCTAGTTAAATGCTTCTTTTGTAAGTTGCTTTAGTCACGGTGTCTCTTCGCAACAATAGAAAAGTTTCAAAGACACCTTGAGTTGTATGTCATCCCATATTGCAATAAATAATAAAGACTATTTGTTCAACTACAGACATGTTCTCGGTGGCCTTTGGATAAAGAGCATTGACAAGGGACATTATGGAAGTAAGGGGAGACCTTAGACTGAAGGACAGGACAGCTGTCTCCTAGGCACCATTTAGGACATATGACTACTAACATGCCTTTATTCTCCGATACAAGCAGCATGGTTGATAGTCAGTAGCTCCCTTTACATATCATCTATGTAGTGGGTTGGCCTGATGGTGCTTATATTCTAATGCTAATATTGGGCCCCCAAAACCTGGTTGTCCCAGAGTTGAGAGAATTTGCACACAGAACCAAGTGACACTGTGACTTTACCCCTAGGTTATTTCTTAGTGGTAAATATAGATGCCAACAGCCAATAGTTGGGCAGAAGAGTCATAGGTGGGGTTTAGGTTTCCTGGGCTTGGGGTTGGAGGAGCACCACGAGGAGAAGGTTGCAGGAGGAGGAGGCAGAAGGTGCAGTGGATCAAAAGTCAAGAAAACACAGCCCTGAGAGCTGGCCATTATGAGTTATGAGCAGCCCAGATGAAATATAATAAGTAATTACGTGGGGTTAATGCTAAGAAAGAAGATTAGAATAGATATCTACGCAGTTTCTAATGCTGCTTAAGGCTTACTGTAAATATAAAAGTTGTGTTATGTTTTTTATCCAGGAAATAAATGATCAAATGCAGGGTAGAAACCTTGTATTAGAATTAAAAAAAAACTTGGGCTGGAGAGATGGCTCAGTGATTAAGAGCACCGACTGCTCTTCCAGAGGTCCTGAGTTCAATTCCCAGCAACCACATGGGGGCTCACAACCATCTGTAATGGGATCTGATGCCCTCTTCTGGTGTGTCTGAAGACAGCTGCAGTGTACTTATATATAATAAATAAATCTTAAAAAAAAAAACTCCACAACAAATATAGTCCATAACACCCTTTTGGTGTAATTCAGACAAGATGAAGACCTCCTGTGTTGAGGCAGAAATCTTATTATGTAACTTACAGAAAGCCACTCCATAGATGGAAGGTGAACTATAGTATACCTAAGGACAACATAAAGAAACAGGAGAAACAGATGTCTTCTTAATGAGAAATGCGTGTGCCTACACAATATGGAAGCACCCACTCTGTGTTTGTGCACAGGCTGTCACTGCAGAGCCTGATGACTCTCTGGATTCCAGCTCAGAAAGCCTCTCTCTTTCTATCTCACTTCAACTGAAATCCCAAGTGCCCACTAGCCCCTAAGTCTAAGGTTCCCTTCTTCCTCTTCTTCTTCTTCTTCTTCTTCTTCTTCTTCTTCTTCTTCTTCTTCTTCTTCTTCTTCTTCTTCTTCTTCTTCTTCCTCTTCTTCTTCTTCTTCTTCTTCTTCTTCTTCTTCTTCTTCTTCTTCTTCTTCTTCTTCTTCTTCTTCTTCTTCTTCTTCCTCCTCTTCCTCCTCCTCTTCTTCCTCTTTTTCTTCTTCTCTCTCTTTCTCTCTCTCTCTCTCTCTCTCTCTCTCTCTCTCTCTCTCTCTCTCTCTCTCTCTCTCTTTCTGAAACAAGCCCTACATGCCTGTACACGTGCAAACACACGCACATACACATAGGGCGGCTGCTCACAGCACTACTGTAAACCTGTCTATTCTGACTTCCAACTCAAAGAATCTCACTTTCCTTCTCGCCCCTTTCCGTGTCCCGTGGCCCCACAGTTGCAGGCACTCTTAGCTTGCCTGCCCTGATGTTTTCTCTCCATAACTCCAATGTATCACCTTTGCATTCCCATCTGCACATGTGGATGATTTCATCTACAAGTCCAAGAACCTGCAAAAATGAACCCTGTGTCTGACAGTGATGGAAGGGAAGCAAAGAGGGGAGGAAGGAGCAGAAAGGAAGCTGTTTTCATATGAATATAATGTTCCAGATGCAAAATCAACTAATTAGACGTATTGCCATTTACTTCAGCATTGTGAACTCTGAATTTAATGGGAACTCCAACTGCTCTGTCTCCTCATAATATCAGCAGATCCATTCTTGCTGCAAGTTAGTTTTGACCCAAGCTCTCTCTTAAAACTAAGAGTTAACAAATCTACTCAAAGACTAAACCCAAAGATGCCTATCCAGTTATTCTGGATATAAAAGCATCCTGACTTCTCCTTTATCTGGTATGATCGATAATGTCCAGTGAGAAAACATTCCACGAAGTAAATGCTACTTCAGGCCGGAGCTTGGTAAACAGTCTGAGGACTTGTCACCTTCTCACCTTCTGTCAGCTTCGAAGTCTGGTCAACCCACGCCTCCACAATGTATGATCTACACTTAGAACTGGTGATCTCAAATCGTAATGACAGAACGGGACAAGGACATCTGAAGGTGATTTATTTGGATTATTATGATGTACCTTCCAGATGCTGTCCCCACGCTATGAGGGATATGACAAGGGAAAAAAACCATTGTTCAAGTTAATAGCTCAGAATGTAAACGAAGACCATGGTATGCCCTCGGGTCTGCCTACCACTTATTGGATTTATACTTTATTTATGGATGAAAAGCAAACACGTGAAAAATGTCTTTAATTTGCCTCAGCTACATCAAAGAAAGTACTTTGTTTTCTAAGCTCTGAGAACATATCCTGTTTCTCTCTCCCTAATCCTTCCTTGGCAGATAGAGATGCTAGCAACCTGAGCACATTACCAGCTCAAACGGATCCCTTAGCATAGGCAAGGCTATAACCCTCTAAGAGCTGACGACAGCTACTCCACTCTCACGATAAATCTAGGAGCTGCTCCACCATACTTAAGGGAAAAATAGGCTGGGTGGGTACACTGAAGCCCTTTCAGGAGATCACCCACAGGCTTATCGCCCTCTCTCGGGTTCTGTGTTGCATTGCCATAAAGAGCAAACAGGTTCTCTGTGACTTGGCAGTCTGCAACAGTGAGTTAGAACACCAGGAGGGGACAGACAGAATGGAGACAGCTGAGCAAATATGAAGGACTGACAGATAATAGCATTATCATCATGGGCAAGCACAGGAAGTACATAACATTAACTGGGGATGCTGGCTGGGAACCTGGAGGAACATGTGCTCAGACCAGATAAGGCCACTGAGAATTCACAGCCTTTCCCCCGCGCCCCCTCGCAACTAAACATCATTCAAGGCAGCAGGCTGACCAAATAAATATGATTTTCCCACAGTCCTGCCCCTACTTTGAAAATGTCAAGTTAATCCAGGAAGTCAAGGTCCTGTAGCATTTTCAAAACAGGTCAGTTATTTATTGCTGGCTAATGATAAAAGCCCTACCAACTATAGATCTTTCCAAATCTAGGGGCTAAAGTGAATTTCCAACCCTTACAATCTGCAAGAAATAGTAACGTTAGTAAAACAGGACACAATATAGAAAGTGCTCTCTCTCTGAATTTGGGAACTGTACAACCAGACAAGTACATTTATTAGTCAACAATTATCTAGTGTTAGCTGAGAGCAATACCAATCCGAGGAGTCATACAAATGATGTCTGACCTTAGCAAGTTTAAATCCATTTAAAGGGCCAGACTGAAAACATCTGAGGGATATTTAGAGAACTAACTAGGAACGACGAGAGAGATAGTTGTAAAGGTCTCGGCAAAGAAGAGATGCGTGTAAAACTGGGAAGGATCCCAAGGTTGAGACAAAGAACAAGAAAAGGTCGTTGGGATGAAGGTAAAGGGACCAGAAAGCACAGAGGATTGTATTAACATAGAAACCTGAAACGCAGATGAAAAGAAGCAGAACTCCATCTGTGTAGCAGCTAGCCAGGGCCCCAACAGCATAAAGCAGTAAGTGAGGGGCTGGAGAGTACTGGCTTCTCTTCCAGAGGTCCTGAGTTCAAGTGCATCCAGGGAAGAGAAAATGAGGGCCAAAAGGGAGTTTCTAGAGGGCCAAAAAGGGAGTTTCAGGGGAGAAAGAAAAACAACAAGTAATACAATACTGTGAGTAATACAATAATATGAAGTAATACCAAGTTGTAACACAACACAATATAAAAATAATTAAATGCAGAGGAAGCCTGCTGCTGGTAAATTAATTAAAAGAATGAAAGTACATCTTTAAAAGTAATTACACGATTCAAAAGAACTAGACTTGATAATAGGCAAGATAAAAGGTAGGAAAATAAACAATATTTTATTCTCGGGTTTAAAACAGTGGATGTTAGGGTTCCTATTGCTACAGTGAATCACCATAACCAAAGGAAAGTTGAAGAGGAAAGGGTTTATTTGGCTTACACTTCCATATCACTGTTCATCATTGAAGGGGAGAAGACCGGATAGGAACTCAAACAGGGCAGAAATCTGGAGGCAGGAACTGGTACAGAGGAGTGCTGCTTACTGGCTTGCTCCTCATGGCTTGCTCAGTCTGTTTCCCTATAGAACCAGTCCAAGGGTAGCACTACCCACGATGGCCTGGCCTCTCCCCAATGAATTACTAATTAAGAAAATGCCTTACAGGCCTGCCTGCAGTCTGATTTTATGGAGGCATTTTCTCTCCCCTCTTCATTAAACTTTTTACTGGTTCTTCAGGAATTTTACATCACACACCCGAATCCCCTCATCTCCCACTACCCTCATACCTGCCCTCTACCCTTGAAACCTCCCCGCCCAACAGAGGAAAACAATTTTCATTGTGGTAGCTGTATTGTGTCACAGTGTGTCCCACAGTATACCCTTTTGTCCACACTTCTTTGCTTGCAAATACTCATTGCAATGAGTCGTTGGACTGGTTTGAGGCCTCTGGCTTCTGTTACGCCATCATATTGGAACTTCACTGGGAATCCTCTTGGACATACTGTTGTTGCCCTGCTTCAGGGAGATCCTATAGTTTGGGATCAGCAAAACTGGCCCCTTCATGCACTCTAGCAGTTGACTGATAGGGTAGATATTGGGGTGGGCCAATTCAAAGCCCAAGATCTGGGCCTGAGAGAGTATCTAAGCTGGTCAGCCTGCCAGCTCTGCCTCACCCACACCACCCAGTTGAGCTCTCCTATCCTGCCCTGGCTGGTCCATCCGATGCTGTAGCCAGCAAAGGGCAAAGCCAGGTCTCCTGCCCTCATGCCTTCGGGGCTGGTTCATCCACTCCCATGTTGTCAGGGCCAGCTCTACTGTGCTGTCCATGTGAAGTGTGGAGCCTGCTTTTTGGAGTGTTGCAGCCTCAGGGACAGGGCCACTTCTTTCACTCTTACAACTCCAGAGCCAGCTCTTCCAACTGGCCGAGTTATCAGTGAATGAGAGAGGGGAGGAGGGCATTTCTCCCTCATCCACATCACCACACAGCAGACAACAGCAAGAGACAAATCTCCCACGTTCTCATCCTCACGCTGGCTCACCCGAAACCCCTGTCCAGGACCAGTTCTCCTATGCTGTCCAGGCAAAGTTCAGGGCCTGCTTGGAGATAATTAATTGAGGTTCATGTCTCTCAAATAATATGACTTTAGCTTATGTCAAATGGATATACACCTAACCAGGACAGTGGAAGTCTGGGGAAATATTGTTAATGGCAGAAATGAAGGTAAGAGTCAAGGAGGCAATAAAAATGACAATTTTATAGGATGAAATTTTAAATTAGCAGCTTTTTTTTTTCTAACCAGACTAGCTCCTAAATAATTGAGTCTGGGGCCTACTGATTTATTCAACAAGCTTGTAAGCCTAATAACTGAGCAGATATTCCTAACCCTCTAACCTATCAAGCTACTTCCCAGCCACATGCCCCAAGTTACTTGCATTCAGTCTCTCCTTGGCTCGCTCTGCTGTAGCTGTCCTCATGCCCAACCTCATGGTGAGCTTCTTCTCCCTCCAACAGGACCATGGTTCTTCTCCTTCCCCTAGCTCTTCTCCCTGGGACCCCTGGCTGGGATAGGAAGTCCAGCCTTTCTATCTCCTTTCTTCTGCTCAGTCATTGGCTGTTCAGCTTTTCATTAACCAACCAGAGATAATTGACAGCCATTCTTTACACATTGGCGCAGGAGAGTCTTTGGTATTCATGACAGCGCCTGCATCCAGACTGTAACTAGGTCTCGGGATGCAGAAATCAGCATCTGAATTGCACAGCACAAGAGACCCTACTCTAAGAGACCTTGGAGCTAAACACGACAGGCAAAGCCTATATCACATTATCACAGCTTGGGAAGAGGACTGATACAAGTTCAAGGCCAGCCTAGGCTACATAGTGAATTCCTGTTTCCGGGAGAGTACAATCTAACAAGATGACTCAGACTGTGTCATACTTTGCTTTCCTTTAACTGTGATAAAAATCCGTACCCCAAAGCACCTTGGGGGTAAAGAGTTCATTGGCTTGCTGGTAACAGTCTATCATGAGGCTATCATGAGGAAGGCAGGAACCTGGAGGCAGGAGCTGAAGTAGAGGTCGTGGAGGGTGCTACTTACTGGCTTGCTCTCCATGTCTTTTCTTATACAATGTGCCCAGGAGTGGCACTGCTCCCAGTGGCTGGGGCCCTCTCATATCAGTCCTGAATCAAGAAAATGCCCCCAGAGACCCCTATGGGCCAATCTGAGAGTCATTTTTTCAACTGAATTCTCTCTTCCCAGATTACCTTGCTTGTATCAAGTTGAATATATGTATATGTATATATCAGGGCATATATATATGTATATATATATATGCAGTTTGATAAAGTACTTGCTGCACAAGCGTGAAAGATTATCAGTAAAGAAACTGCTGGCACGACTACTCCATGATATGGTTAAGGTTTTAATTGTCTATCTGGGCGGTGAAAATAGCCAGAGGCATCTAGAAGAGTTCAGAACAGAGAGAAAGCAGGAGAGGAGGAGAGAATCTTGGAGATAGCATCCTGAGAAACTAATAACCAGGAGACGGCTGCTGGAAGAGGAGAGTAATGAGCAGCCGGGCGGAGGGTGAGCAGCTTTGGGGAGGGAAGGGCCAACAGACCAATGAGCTGGCTTTGAAATGTACAACAAGTACTTGTCAGCAAAGACTGAGAGAGCCCGGAGGCTGGCATGGGCTTTAATATGCAGCCACAGGGCCCATGTCAATGGAGAACCTTATGTCACTTCTGCCAGAGGTAAGAGAAATGATCCCTCTTGGTGGATAGAAGTCAATTTTACAAGTTTCTGAAGAATGCGGGCTTTTGCCAACCACCAGAAGTCCTCCTGTAGCCCAGCTTGCTCATTTCTGAATATCCGGACACTCTGAGATCTAATATGGAGGACCTTAGCTCCCTCGTTCAGAACCCAGCAAAAAAAAAAGCAAGCAGGGTAGCATTAACCTGGAATTCCATTGCTGTCGAAGAACAGACAGGAGAATCCTTGGGACATCCTAGACAAACCAAACCACTCTAGGTTTGGCTAGATGAATCAACAAAGTCCATACTGAGACCCTGTCTCAAAAAATAAGGTGGATATCAATTGTGAAAGAACTCTGACATCAACCTCCATTCTGTATACCTTTATGCGCACACACACACACACACACACACACACACACACACACACACACACACGGGGTGGGGGTGGGGCATCCCCTCTGATGCAAACGTACAGCAGCTAATTTTTAACATCTTCCTAAAAATAAAGACTGCCAAAAAATAATAATAAAACAGAAAACAAGTGTTCAGAGAAGTCAAGACATTGAGACAGGGAGGACTTACCCCCAAACCCCTGCAGAGTTGGCTTAGAAGCAAATGTATGGCAGTGCGGGGAAGTAAATCTTTGCAGAAGGACACAGTTTGATTAAGAAGACTGAAAAGCATCAAGACTCTGTGCTACTACGGAAAGGGATTGTGTCAGCATCGGTACTTACTACATAACTATCACCACCCCTGAAATGCCTTGGCTCTCACCTCTACGGCCACACAAATGTTCTAATTCCCTTTCTGGTCAAGGAAAAAGAAAACATTGCAATATTTCACTAGAGAAGAATGAGGAAAGGTGTTTGAAGGGTTTGGGAGAGCTGTTGAAACATTTACTGGGCGGCTAGTAGATATGGAAGCCTTAGTGAAAATGATCACAGGAACTGAACATTTTAATCTTCACTGAGAGAAATTCCTTTCCTTTTGTTTTATTAAGGAAATGACCAGTGGGCGTTTTCTTGTACTCCAAGCTCTGAAAACTTCAGGTCTTGCTTTCCCTAAGCTTTTTTTTTAAAGACTTGAGTGTTTTTAACTAAATCTTTAAAATATTTAAAATTTTAGATTCAGCTATTGCTTATTTCTCAGTGTTCATGTCCAATTCAAATTCCCAAAATAATTACAAAGACATACTTAGCAACCTTACAAGTTCTTAACCGTTTGATATCTGTTCCTTGATATTTATTCTGCTTCAAACGCAAGAGTTCCATGAATCCATTCCCTTGAATATCTAGCCCAACTCCTTAAGTCCTCAGCCACCTGCGGCTTCTACTCTTACTCTAGCTAAACTGCATCTCCCAAGAGCATCGGCCCAGAAAAATCTAGTGCGGTGCATTGTGGGAGTTGCAGTCCTGGATGAGGCTTCCCCGCCTTCCAGCCCTTGACTCACGCGCTGATTCAGGCGCTACCAATTAGCTGGGGCCATGTCGGTGAGGCCGTGGTCCAACCGGGAAAGCTGGTATGAGAACTGTACACAATGATTGGCTAGAAGATGACATAGGGGGCGTGGCTATTTGTGGGGTAGGGCTATCACGGCCATTGGCCAAGGAGGCGGGAGCGGCGGGCGCGGATTGGCTGCGCTCTGGGCCAGGGAGGCCTGGGAAGGGGCGAAGAAGGAACCTGAGCAGGAAGAGCGGCTGCGAGGCGGCGGCGCAGAGGCAGCGGCTGAGTTGGTCGCGGCGACGGCGACAGCGAGGGCTCTCGACCTTCGAGAGCAGGATGCAGGTCCGCGTCAGACTGTTGTTGCTGCTCTGCGCGGTGCTCCTGGGCTCGGCCGCCGCGTCCTCAGGTCAGTATCGAGCCTTGGACAGCAGGCCCCGAGCCACCGCCCCCCGACCGCGGTGGAGACAGGGCCACGGAGCTCAGCGGTCTCGGGCACTCCTCGCCCTGACTGTCACTCACTCTTGCCATGGGCATCGGTTAGCCTGGGCCAAAGAGAGTGCTTAGGAAACTGGACGTAAGGAAGGGCTAGTCACCCTGTTCACACCTCTCCCACGCAGCAAACTTTAGGTGACTTCTGGCAAATTAGGAATTAACTGGTGGGGAGGGATACCTGACGGCTGGCATAGACCCTCCGGGATTCCTCTGCCTTCACGTAGGTAATGTGTGCACAGGCTTTGGGACACGCTGGGATTTGCAGTTGACATACCTGGAGCTGTCACTTTTGTGCAGAGCAGGGTTCATCGGAACTAGGATGTTGACAGTGGAGGGATTGCTCAATACCTGATCTGTTAGTCTGGTTTTTTAAAAGAAAAATCTCTGATATAATTGTAGTCACTTGTCCCCCGTCCTGGGAAAATGTGACCTCTGCCACTGTGTCCACAGTATTTGAGTTCGTAGATAGTGATTTTATGAGTTTTGAAAAAAGTCTTGATTCTTTCAAAACTAATAGAAAATAATGTTGCCCTTTTCCGTAACTACACAAAGCTGCACACCTTTAAATTGATTTTTCGACTAGCTGACTTACATTACCTCTTTGTCAAGGATTTTCTTTTTTAATGTTTTGATCAGCCTATATCAGAAAACTTACTGTCTTAGAGAAGTTTATTTCAAACGTACTTAGAATGTTTAAGCTGTAAGACTTTGAGATTTTAATCAGTTTCAGTTAACAAGACAGCTGTTGGGTGGCTTTGCACTTTTTTTTTTTCCTGGAACACTGCAAAATATAAATGTCAACTTTTTTTTCTTTAACAACAAATCTTCCCAGATGGTTATTTGAATTCCCAGATCCTCCGTTCTAGCTGTAAATGAAAGCCATAATGTCATTCTGCTTCTAAAATAGAGTTAGACCAAGATCCTGTCTCCGGTGTGTTTGGAGACACCCTTTCAAAAGGGGCAAGCATATGGTAATCATTTTACTGCCAGCATTACGCTTGAGGTCCATTCTGCTTCATTTGAAATGACAGTTTGCGTTGAAGAGCAGTTCTTTAAAGACTGTACAATACTTGACTCTCACAGAAATTCTAGCAGGTATTGTTCAAATGAAGTGGAGCTGCCCGTGCCTTGGTAAAGGACCCGATAGACTGAGTTCCTCTTGGGAGTCTGCTAAGAATACAGTTTTAGATCTAGAATATACCACATACCCATACATGAAGGAGCTCTGTGAGTCTTCACACTGAAGCAGGAAGACTCCAGTGATTGAATTAGCCTAACATACATCCCCATGAAATGTCCATTCGCAGAGTTTAAAGACCATTCAAACATAACAGTTCTTCCTGTGTCTTCAGTCGACCCTGTTGCCTGTACTTTGAGCTCTAGACAGTAGAGCCAATCACCAGTTGAGAGTTACTCTAAAATACTTAGCACTCAAGTGTTAAATCATAGGGTTATATTGATGTAAGTGGAGTACGGAGTTTAAGAAATGTCTGCTCAGATTTCCGTCACAGTGACAACCATGCCAAAGGATTTCTCTGGTAGAGGCATAAATGTAGCCCAAACTACAACTGTAAAATGTAAAAAATGCATGATGTGAGAGAGCCAGGGCCAGTGGACCGTGCTCATCCCCAAGTTCCACATTATCAGATTCAGCCGTCCTTTAAGGGTTAAAGTGTTCTAGACATTTGTGGACTTTTATTTCCATTCTTACTTTCTAAACAATATAATAGCTGATTAGCATTTGCCTTCTAGAGGGGACAGACAGTATCTGCAAATTGTGTTCTATTCTATATGAGGGACTTAGTAGTCCTTGGGTTTGGGTGCCTTAGGGTTAGGACATCATGAGCTGTCCTGGAACCCGGCATTTCTATATATCAAATAGCTCTACTCTGTTTACATGAAGTTCAAATGTCATATTTGATATAGAGCTTTATAAATGAAAGGCTTGAATTTTTCAGCTGTCCATGTCATGTATTCAGTTGCTTATTTGCATATGATTTTTACCTCATTTTTGAAACTTAGATTTGCTCTTAATAAAAATTTCATGTTTAATATTCATCTTATCCAAGGCAGGTTGAACTTACCACCACACCGCTGTTGGTAAATATCATTTAATATGTTGACTTAGCAACATGTAAAAGCATAACACCTTGTTAAATTGCTTTCTTTTTCTTGTAATTGAGTAAATTGAGAGGCAGGCACACCACACACACACACACACACACACATCTCTGTAATTTTCTCAAGATAACAGTGAAAGGGTGTTCATTTTTCTCACTTAGAAACATATGTCTTGTTGGAGCTGGGAGTGCCTCACTGGGGCAGCCTGGGTTCAATCCAGAGACAGGTTGGAGAGAGACTTAGAGCGATGAAGAAAATGAGTGTCATGGTCTTTACATTAGCTACACTGCCAGGTAGTTGAGGCAAGTTCAGAGAGCAGCTTCTGGATTAGCAGGGATGTTTCATTTCCCTGTTTTCCTTGTTCCTTATAAATAACATCATTGTGAATCAGCAGACACATGTCCGTATTCTCTTTTGACAGACTAAGACAATAGAGGCCAAGCGAGCTTTCCATACTGAACCACGCATCTCCACATAAGTATGTGAGAAAGCCAGGTCTTAGCTTTCCAAACATCAGATTTGGGGTGATTTAGGACCAGGGGTTTCCTAGGACTGTCCATGTCAAGTTAAGCAGGAGACAGGATGGCCATTCTTTTCACAAACCTCACTGCTCTTACGTTTGGAGCCAGACTAGCCTGTTTAATAGACATGACACATAGCAAATGAATTTGTAACAACCACCTTTCCTTGACAGAATATCCGTGTCGTGTGCAGTTCTCTAAGGTACTTTTCAAAATTAAAGGATTTTTTTTTTTCAGGGAAAGGGGTACAGTTAGTTAAAGTAGCTTGAAAAGTAGTTATATTTTAGATATTAATACTGATGAGTAAGGAATTTGGAGCTCTTTATAGAATCTTTTTGCATTTTTTCCTTCTTGCTTTGTATCAGTAGTTGATTAAAAAATAATAATAATGCCTTATTCAGACCTTATATTGTGCCTTCAATTTATGTACAATTACAGTGTCTTCTCTTTCACTTGAAAACGACATTCATAGGAAGTCACTTACCAGCCTCTCTCTTTTTTTTTTTTTTTTATTATTAACTTAAGTATTTCTTATTTACATTTCGAGTGTCATTCCCTTTCCATGGAATGTCCGGGCCAACATCCCCCTAACCCCTCCCCCTCCCCTTTCTTATCGGTGTTCCCCTCCCCATCCTCCCCCCATTGCCGCCCTCCTCCCAACAATCACGTTCACTGGGCGTTCAGTCTTAGCAGGACCCAGGGCTTCCCCTTCCACTGGTGCTCTTACTAGGATATTCATTGCTACCTATGGGGTCAGAGTCCAGGGTCAGTCCATGTATAGTCTTTAGATAGTGGCTTAGTCCCTGGAAGCTCTGGTTGCTTGACATTGTTGTACATATGGGGTCTCAAGCCCCTTTAAGCTCTTCCAGTTCTTTCTCTGATTCCTTCAACGGGGGTCCTGTTCTCAGTTCAGTGGTTTGCTGCTGGCATTCGACTCTGTATTTGCTGTATTCTGGCTGTGTCTCTCAGGAGCGATCTACATCCGGCTCCTGTCGGCCTGCACTTTTTTGACCAGCCTCTTTTTAAAGGCGATATCTGTAAATATGAGCTGGAAAGAACATAGCTTCTCCAGAAAGCTACTGCTTGGAGTAGGTTTTCCAGTTTAGTAACTGAGAAAGAATTCTTTTGTTGACCAAGTCATCTTAGTCTAATGTGTGAAAGAAAAGCATGATGCAATGCATATGAAACCACCCCGTTGTCACAGGTCCTTTCTCCCGGAGTGCAACAACACATTTGCTCCTCCAGAGCCTCACGACCTTCCGTGAGGTCTCACTGTGATGTGTATCACATGTTTACACAGAGATATCAGGATATCATTTACTTGCCTGCTGTCTGCGGGACTGACTTAATGGCTGCACGTGCTGCTAGTGGAGAAGCCCACTGTACAGGGACACGTCACGTGTGAATTTGCACAGTTGATGCCCACTCTTCCTATGCTGACTGGTTGGCATCTGTACTGAGCAGAGTACGTTTGTACAGACAGCATTGGTACAAAACAGGGACGGATTGCTGGCCTTAGCAGTGATTTGCTGAGGACAGAATTTTAACCATTGAGATCTTCAGAAGGTTAGGAGGTAGGATGGTGGCTGACGCAGGGACCACTACCAAAATGTCATGGGCACTGTGGATGCCTTCCTACCCACCTTCATCCCCAACCTGTAAAAGTAAACCATGGTGAAGGCCCTCCTAAAGCAAAAGAATCTAAATAGTAGCTATATTCTACTTTAAACAAAAGAAGCTGGAAGCACACATGTGACAGAGCATCACTGAGAGACTTATTTCTCAGAAACATGCAAAACAAGAACTGCAGTTAAGTATACCATCTGAAACAAAAATAATACCACATCTTCTGGTTAAAAAAAGTAGTTTTATAGAATTTCCTGGTAAATGTCTCATAGTTTAAGGACCAGGGATTACTAATGCCCCATCCAGGATGAAATCGGAGCATTTTTTTAAGAAGGAGGAAGGACCATGTGATTATTTGTTTCTTTACGTTGGCAATGACACAAAGGTCAAGTGCCCGCACCTGGCCTGGGTTGTTGCCTGTTTCTGTCAAGAACAGGAAGAAGGGCAAGAACAGCCACTAAGACTAGTGGGGACAACCAAGAGCATGGAAAGGGTAAGAGAAAACCGTTTCCTGAGAAAGCTAAGCTTCCTGTGTGCACTCAGAAGTAAGCTGTGAGGAGTGACAGGGACTTTTGTTTTGTTTTGAAACAGGGTTTCCCTGTGTCCCTGTCCTAAAATTGCCTCTGCCTCCCAAGTGCTGGGATTAAAGGTGTGCGTGCCACCACCACCACCGCCACCACCACCTGTTTGATTTTTTATTTTTAATATAAGCTATTTCTTTCTCCTTTTTCTAAGGTTTATAATTATTTTCTGTGTATGGGTATTTTGTTTGCATGTATGTCTTTGCAGCATGTGCATTCCTGGTGTCCAGAGAGGCCGGAAAAGGGTGTCAGATTCCCATGAACTGAAGTCACAAACTGCTGCGAGCTACTGTGTAGTACTGGGATCCAAATAAACCTGAGACCTCTGTGTGGACAGCCAGTCCACTTAACCACTGAATCATCTAGAGACACACACACACACACACACACACACACACACACACACCCCTTTTAAGAAGCTGTTGATTTCTTGGGGCTGAAGAGATGGCACAGCAATTAACAGTGCATGCTGTTCTTCAGAGGACCTGCGCTCAGTACCAAGTACCCTTGTTAGACAGCCCGTAGCTCTCTAAGCCTCAGCCCTCTTCTGACCTCCACTGCCACCCACATGCACATGGCATACACTTACACAGACACAAAGAAACTGGTGCTTTAATAAATAACTCTCAGACAAGTAACACATGACAGTCCAGTGCTACATTTGGCCTATGTCTGGTTATCCCTTTAGCAAAGGAGGACACAAATTTAAATGTATTTGTCCAAATCTCTTTTTAAGCTGAACAGTAACAGTGGTTATTATTTGCTCTCACCCTACTGTATTAGTGAGATGACAAAATTCTCAAATAGCCTACGGTAACCCAAGAGCCTCAGCAGAGAAACAGAAGAGCTGAAAACCTGGACTGGTACAAGAAAGCTTCACTTTTGTAAACTGATCTGAAGGCAAAGCTGGTTTAGGAGAGTGAGATGGTTTTCCCCCTGGTTTTCCTATGTAGAAAAAGAAGGGGGACATTTCCCCCTTAATGTTTATGAAATTATTGAATATAATCAATGTTTAAATAACTCTAGGTTCATTTATTATCCAGTGTTATCATCTAATGTGTATTTGTTCTTTAAGTTTTTCACTTATAACTCCTGAAATACCTGGACTCCTGAGTAGGGACACATGGTGTCTTTTGTGTACTTTCTTAACATTTATAGTTCCCCACAAAAAAAGATAATTTTTTTAAAAATTTCTTTGCAGATGAGGAAACTAACCAGGATGAATCCTTAGATTCCAAGGTAAGAACTAAGACTTGCACTGAACAAGTTAAAGCCAGCGTTCTGTACCTTAGCAAGGACATACTAATGAGTCCTTGAATAATAGAATTCAATTAAAAAGATAAAATGATACCAGTAGTCTAACTCTTTTGCCTTAAAAAAAAAAATCACTGACCTATATAAAAGCAAGTAAGCTTTTCCCTAAGGAGTGCTGGCTGTTAGGGTTAGTTTCAACTTAAATTTGAATGTGTTGTGTGGATGGTGGACATTCACACAAAAGAGCTTTAAGACAGCATGCTTAGTGTCTAAAAGAAGATTGGATTTATTACCTTTCCCCCTCAAAGTCTTATGTAGCTCAGGCTGGCCTCAAACTCACTGTGTAGCTCAGAGTTGCCTACAAGTTCTCGTTCTCCTGTGTCCTCCTAAGTACCGGCATTTTAGGTGTGTACCACCTTGCCCTTTTTTTTTTTTTTTTTTTTTTTAATTTTTTGAGACAGGGTCTCACTGTGTAGTCTTGGCTGGTCTAGAACTCACTTTGTAGACCAGGTTGGCCTTGAACTTAGAGACACTCATGTCTCTGCCTTCCAAATACTAGGATTAAGAGTAAGCATCACCATGCCCAGTTTTAAAGTTTCTAGTCTCCTTTCATTGTGAAGGCCTAACCTGTGCCGTATGTTTCAACTTACACGTGATGTTTTTAATGCAATAAGGAAATGTGCATCCTTACGGGTTACGTTAGTGTAGGTGATTCTCATATCCAAAAAGACCTGCTGGTTATGAATACTGATCTCTAGATTAGATGGAGCAGAGATAAGAACAGGAAGTCCTAATGCAGAATTACCAAGGGCAAGTGTAAGGTCGGAGGAGCATGTGTGGAGGAGGACGTAATCCAGACTGAGGGTTAAAGACGGCTTATGGGAAGGTAACATCTGAGCAGAAATGCAGAGCTAGTCGGGTGGGGAAGGCCTGACTGAGAAGGGCGTCGGTCTGTAGTCTGGAGCTGAGGGAACACCTGTAGACACTCGGCAGAGCAGATTGGACTGGAGGGAGCCTTGCTACAGCCGATGAGTAACAGACGCCTTTATCTTCTTTCTCAGGGTGCTTTACCCACAGATGGGTCGGTGAAGGACCACACCACTGGCAAAGTAGTTGCTGGCCAGAGATTTGTTGATTCTGAGGACTCAGAGGTGGAATCCCTTCTTCAGGACGAGGAAGAGAGCTCCAAGAGCCAGGAGGAAGTCAGTGTCACGGAAGACATCAGCTTTTTAGACTCTCCAAATCCAAGCAGCAAGACCTACGAAGAACTAAAGAGAGTGCGGAAGCCAGGTAGCCTGATGCATTGCTTGGTTTCTTCTCATGTACCTCGGGAGCATAGGCGGATGGTAGCAAAAGCTGGTCTTGCTGATTACTAACCGCATAGGAAGAGCCGAGTGTAGTCTTACAGGATTTTCAAGGTTTTAGGAAATCAGATATTTGCTGTACAGATTTGGTGTTATGTGACCTGAATGCATAGATAAAATTGCATTTATTTTTATTAATATCCTAGCTTTTCTGCATACTAGCATATAAATTCCTTTAAGAAAAAATTAAATAATGTGTCAAGGTGGGACAAAAAGAAACACAGATGTCTCAGTGCAGTTGCAGAAGTGTTTTAGGAGTTTTATTATCCTTTCCGTCACGCTGTAACTTTTCAGTCTTCCTGGATTTAGGTCTTACCCCTCTCCCATTGAAACATTCCTGAACACCGCCTTCTAACCTGCGCCTGCTTCACAGCCTCACGTTGAAAGCTGCTCTTTCTTTTTTTTTTTTTTGGTTCTTTTTTTCCGAGCTGGGGACCGAACCCAGGGCCTTGCGCTTCCTAGGTAAGCACTCTAACCACTGAGCTAAATCCCCAGCCCCGAAAGCTGCTCTTTCTTAATACGCAGTGTGTTAAGTGTCCTTTCAGATTTGGTGACATATATACTCTGCCTTCGCCTAGCATTTTACCATTTAATTTATAACTTCCTGGATGGGCACAGCAGCCACTGTCAGGAATCCGGCCCAGTTAAAATGATGCCATCCTTATCAATAGAATGATCGTTTCTTAAATAGTAAAGATTCTTTATTCCGTCAACTAAAAAGAACGCTTGACAGCATCCTGGAGAATATTCTGTCAGGCTTCTCACCAGGTGTGTGTACAGTGGCAGTTCTTTGCTTTATTTTTTGAGAATTAATAAGAATATAGAGAAAAGAAACAAATGCAGGTAATTGTCTTACACTCACCAGTTGGTAAGTATTTTCCCACATAGCAAGCAAGCAGTTCTGCAGTGGATTTTACACTTGATGCTACCTGGTGTCCTCTTATTTACCTTGGTTCCCTCACACTACCTGGAGATAGCATCAGATTCCCCCAGGTCAAATGCTCAGTCCCATAGGACTGCCACCTGCCCCATTCACATGCCAGTTACAAGTCTCAATTCCCTGTGCTTCTGACAGTCTGTGTAAGCTAGAGTTCCCATAGCATCATCCCTGGGTTCAGTTAATTTGTTAGAGCAGCTCACAAAGTCAGGAATAAGCTCGTGTTTACCCATCTGTTATAAAGTGTGTTACAGAAGGCAGGTGAACAATGAGACAGTAAATATGTAGAGAGGAAGCAGAGCCTCCACACGCCTCTGGGTCCACCACCCTCTGGTGCCATGGAGGGTCACTTCCATAGCTTCGACCCTTTAGCCTGTAACATGTTTGATGCAGGTCTGTCACAAGCATTTTTTATAAGGGATATTTATCAGGTCATCTCTCTTTTTCTTACACCAGAGAAAGGACACAACAAATTGGGATTTCTGATTTTTTGTTTCCGAGATGTATTTACTAGGGATTTGAAATAGTGTTTTAACTGTCTCTTACATAATTTTCTGTGGGTAGTTATACCAACAACTTTATAAATATTTACATTTGTCTGTTCTACTTGTTTTAGTTTTCAGTAATGATTTGGATTGATTTTTCAATCATTCATAACACATGAAATATTATACACTTATGCATATGTATGTAATGTATGCATATGTATGTATGCATGTTATGTAATGTATATTGCATGGGATTGCATGGCTTTGTGTGTTCCATTCAGCTACATTAGAATGAGATTCTATGACAGTCCCTGCTAAATTACTCTGGTCAGCTTCTGGCTCCTGTTGCTGTTGTGTTAATCTTCCTAAAATTCACATTTGACCCTACTGCTTCCTTCTGCCTTCTGAAGTGCACACTCTGCACTTCTTGGCCTGATTCGGAGACTCTGGCATGGCATGAGCTCTGCAGTCTCACTTCCTGCAGCCCTCCCTGGAACATCCTTTCTCAGAAAGTTCCCCAAGTGTGCTGTTCAGTTTGTGTCAGGGCCTTCCACAGGTTATCCTCATGATTTAATGCCCCGCCCACCAGCCCCTCAAACAAACCTGACTACCAGGTGTCTGCTCTTCTTTCCGCTACTCACAAATCACGCAGGCTAAGAGCCTCCTTCTGGCTCAGACTTCCACTCTTTCCTCTAAAGTCAGTCCCTGGTGGCAGGCGGGCAGGCAGGCAGAGCCAGCCTTCCGCTCAGTCTTGCAGGTGCCTGTCATCTTCAGAATCCAAACGTGTCGCCTTTATTGTTAAGACCTCCCTCCTTCTAGCTTCCTCTTCTGCTGCTCCCCATCTCCCACATGACCCCAGCCACACTCGCCTTCTTACTAGTCCTGTTTCACACCGTGTTAGGAAAACCACAGCCCCAGGGTTAGCAATTCACCAGAGAGAATCTAAAGACTTAGCACATAGTTGTATTCATAGCTGTTCTGCAATAGACTGACATTTTAGGTACACATGCATGCACACATACACACAACACTCATAAACACTGTGGCATGCCCTTGCCTCTCCCCCAGTTAATTAATTTTACTCTTAAAATGCAAAGGAAGAAGTACATAAAGTCAAATCTAGGGGTCCTGTCCCAGGTATATCCCACCAGATGCACTTAACCAGATGCACAGCAGTAGGTAATAGTAACACATACCAAACAGAGTCCCAGTACCTTAGGATGGAGCTGACAAAGTACCTGAAGTTGTATTGGGAGCTGGGCAAGGTGGCAGCCATGTACCTAGCACATGCCAACGCACAGAGGGAATGCAAGTGTTCAGCATGAACTGTACTATTTGTAAAACTTGAGGGAGCCACTCTGAAGAGGCAAGCTGGTAGGAGCGCATCAGAAGTCACATGCCAGCTAAGGGCACGTCAGCAGGATAACCCTTTTCAAGGATAGAACTATGGCCTGCTATGTTGGTTCCGCACAGCACCGTCTCTACCTCTGTGGCCATTGGCCCAAGGCATCTGTAGAGCCAAGATGTATCAGTAAGACCTGGGAATAGGAGGCCAGTCTGCTGCTTTGTCCTCCAGGAGGTCTGTTCTTAGTGAATTACATCAAATCCTATTAGTTGTAGTAGATCTATTAGAAAACCAGGTGGTTTCCTCCTTAAGTTTCTATTTTAACATTTCTTTCTTATTTACCTGGCTCAAAGCATCAATTGACATGTAGCATTACTGGGTCTAGTAGGTTGAAGTAGACCTAACGGCCTTCCAGAGCTAAAGTAGGGTTATGAGAAGTTCCATCCCCCACGGCACACATGACAACCCTGGAAACCACGAGCTGACAGTTGTTGGTTAAGTGGTATATGTGCCCTTCCACCATGGGTGGCTTGTCTAAGCCTTCCTAGTCAGGTCCTTGGTTTCAGAGGACTTGCTAGTAGGTTTCATGTCCTTGTGCTGTCCATAACTCGGTCCATCTCCCCATGAGTCTGAAGCATCGGCAGGACTAAAGTGTAGGAACTGAAAGCTTGGGTCCTCTGCTGTCTAGTCCGTCCTCCCTGGCTAGCTGTCTTTAGGATGCAGGAAGGTTCTAGACCCAGTTTCCAAATGTCAGGAATGCCCTGTGCTCTCTCCTGCCTTCTCCATGCACGAGTTTCAGCTTGTTATACTCAGTTGTTTGAAAAACCAATAATTCTATCCAGAAATCATAAATAGACATTTTCAGCCATTCCCTAGTTTGATCTCTATCATTTGTCTAGAGGGGTTATATGGAAGAGGTGCAGCACAGTGTCACAGAAAAACATTTTTGTGTAACTTTATTTATACACAGAAACTGGACACAACAAAACCCTGACTTTTCAAGTGGTTTGAAGATGAATTCATGTGCTCTCTTACACTTTCACTCTGCTCATTCCTCACGTACCAGTCAGTCCGAGGGGAGGTTGTGATGGCTCAGACTTCCCTGAGCCGTGCAGAACAGGAAGTGGGTGAAGGAAACCAGGCAGGCCATCAGTCTGTTGCTGTGCACTGCAGCTGATGGGGAAAGAAGCATAAGGCCAGCAGCAGTGCGTGAGCACCGCCCAGCAGGACTCAGGTTGCCTGCCCAGAGTGAGCAGAGGATCATGGTCTCTCACTGTGTCGTCACCAGACTTGCCAGTGTCACCGTGCTGGCTGTGTGAGACGTGGACAGCCAGTCAGCAGCCTGATCTCAGGGGGTCCCCACACAGAATGAGCCCATCCCTGGGGGCATATGGATGTGGCTATTTAGGCCAGCTAACATCCAAAATTATGGCCTTTCACAGCTGCAGGGGCCCTAAGCAGTGTCCTAAATGTGTGAGGCTCTGGGAGCCTCGCGCTGTTCATGGAGCTCATTCCTGCTTCAGAAGAGGCACAGTTCCCCCTGGGACTGAAAGCCTATCCTGGCAGTGTTGGCTTTTGGCTCAGAGTCAAGTCCAGGCAATGAAGGTCTGTAAACTCAGGGCTGTAAGAAGGCCAGATATGAGCAATAAGAGAAGCAAGGTTGCCTCAGTGCCAGGGAGTTGGATAAGCCAGGCTTTCCTAAGTCCTTTTTGTCTATTCAGTCTTTAGTCTTAACTGACCTACTCAAAATACGTTCTAGTTGGAAAATCATCTGCCTTTAAGAAATCAGACTTTGGCTGGCTCTGGTGACATGCTTTTAATCCCAGCACTCTGGAGGCAGAGGCAGGACTGGTCTACATAGTGAGTTCCAGGCCAGCCAAGGTGATGTAGTGAGATCCTATCACCAAACAAGGGAGGGAGGGAGAGGAAAGGGAAGGGAAGGGAAAGGAAAAAGAGAAGAGAAGGAAGGGAAGGAAGCAGTGAGTCAGACTTCAGCTTTCACAAGAGTAAATTAGCAACTAAAACCTGTTTTTTAAACTCTAAAAGAATACCTCTGTCTATAGACCACCTCCTTTTCTTCTTGATTCCTCTTAAGCAGACCAGTCCACATCTTCCGAAATAGAAAAGATCAGCTATTGAGATTTATTGTGTTTCCAGTGCCTATGCTTAGAGAAGCCAAGGGAGCCATGTCTCAGTAACACAGTCTTCCTTTGGGTTCCCTTGACCCGGGTGCTACCGCTCACAAAATCAGTGTACTTAGTATTCTGTGTGGATTTTTACCACATAGCCAAGATGCACTAACCACACAGTACAGATCACTTAAAACCCCCTTTCCACTTTTACCCCTCACTGCTGTTTGTTCAAATCCCAAGTCCTAAATTCAGCGTTTGCTGTGTTGCCTCAGAGCAGCCAGAGATGACCCAGCTTCATGAGTAGAGCAGGGAAGGCCGCTGCAGCCATGATGGCAGCCAGGCTGAAGACTGCCTGTACCCCTTTTGTCCTCTGCTTTATTGGCCATTTTTCTTCAGCTCTGGAACCTGATTTAATCATTAATCATACCCCCCCATACATACATACATACACACACACACACACACACACACACACACACACACACACACACACACACTTTTAGAGAAAAGAGTAAAGAAAGGGTAAAGAAAGGTTAACATCTTTGGTCTCATCTGGAGAGTGTTAAGGCTTCATGAGAGGACATCTAGATAAAAGCCAAAACTATCTGTATCAACTGAACTACTATCATTTCCCATTCCATAGACAGTAAGACCAAGAGCAGCTAGGGATCCAAGCCCATCTCCTAGAGTTAAACCCCTTAATTTTCAGTTCCCCCCGGCGGTAACTTTCTCATGCACACAGAACCTCTTGTGGCTCTGTAACCCACCTGTGCACCAAGCTTATCATGCCTTGCCCCTTTCTCTCCTCTTCCTTAGCAGTGGGAACAGTGAGTCCTAGTCATTCTAGGAAATCCCACTTGCAAGGCATCAGGGTACCCAAGACCATCCCAGGCTTGGTGATTTGCTAGAAGGAATCACGGCGCTTGGCCATGACTATACAACAGAACGATCCAGAGCAAAATCAGTGAAGGGAAAGATACCTATGGTAAATAGGGGAAGCAGGACTGAAGCTCCTAAGGTCCTCCCTCTCCTAGGAGTCGCAACGCTTACAGGCAACCGCAGCACCTTTGTCAGGCAGCTTATAACTGCCTGTAACTCCAGCTTTCTTCTAGCCTCAATAGGCACTGTACTGATGCACATCACACACAGGCAGACATCATGTATAAGCAAAGTTTTTAATTTATTTATTGTTTAGGCCAAAACTGAGAGGAAATTCTCACTCTCAACATCTAAACAATGTTACAAGTTACAGAAAAGGCAGGAAAAAATGCAGCCAGTGTACATATGTAGATTTAGTCAATGTGTCTCAGTTATTTGAACTGGAAGATAAGGCTTAGCTCCTGGAGCTGGGCGGGGTTTGAGGGAACTGTCATCTGTACTGCATACAGGGTCTGAGGGAACTAGTCATCTCTACTGCATACAGGGTCTGAGAGAACTAGTCATCTCTACTGCATACAGGGTCTGAGGGAACTAGTCATCTCTACTGCATACAGGGTCTGAGGGAACTAGGCATCCGTACTGCATACAGGGTCTGAGGGAACTAGTCATCTCTACTGCATACAGGGTCTGAGGGAACTAGGCATCCGTACTGCATATAGGGTCTGAGGGAACTAGTCATCTCTACTGCATACAGGGTCTGAGGGAACTAGTCATCTCTACTGCATACAGGGTCTGAGGGAACTAGTCATCTCTACTGCATACAGGGTCTGAGGGAACTAGTCATCTCTACTGCATACAGGGTCTGAGGGAACTAGTCATCTCTACTGCATACAGGGTCTGAGGGAACTAGTCATCTCTACTGCATACAGGGTCTGAGGGAACTAGTCATCTCTACTGCATACAGGGTCTGAGGGAATTAGTCATCCGTACTGCATACAGTACTTGCTGTGGAGAGTTGGAGCTGAAAAACACTTTTTGGCTAAATTTTCAAAGCCTCATTTCCGTACAGGATTCACTTGACACTTTATAGCTTCCATAACAGAGCACTTTGGGATGACATGTGAGATGCTGTCCACAGGGTAGCTCACGAGAGACCTAGTACCTGATGTTTTGACTGGGAACTAGCCTAGCATGCACCAAAACTTTAGACTTCCCAGAGGAAAGTAGGTGTTGAGCATAAACCACATTAAACAAACAAGTGAGTCACATGTATTGGGGCGCGGGCACCTTTTTTTCCTGTTTGCAAATGAAAAGGAAAAGCTCAAAATTTCTATAAAGCCTCCTTAGCTCTGGAGAAAAGGAGTTTGAAGCAATAGGCAAAGATGATTGATTATTTTCTTCACATCTGCATACTGTCCAGTTGTTTTTATTGTGTCATATAAAAATATATGTTCCTAACAGTAAAGTAAAAAATACAAAGAATACTAACTCAGTACACTAACCAACACCTGATCTTTCACTGGCACAAACAGGTTCAGAGAAAGCAAGTTGCTGGGTGATACCAGCTGTTTGTGCTTCTTTGTTGCTCTGGGTGTGCAAGGGAAGAATCCTTCATCTAGTGGAGGATTGTGAAGTCATAGGCAATAGCTTCCAGCGGGCCCCAACTTTGGTGGAAAGATCTTCATTGCTGTTCACTCAAAATATTGCTCTCCCTCCAAGAGAGTAAGAAGGTTGATTCTGAGCCAGGTCTGAGGGACCAGGACCTGGAAGCATTGCTTGTCCCAGTGTGTAAGCAGTTACATGAAGTTTTACAGTCACAGAAAAAAAGACAACTGCAAGTCTATGGGTTGTTTTTAACCAAATGCAACGATGGGGATGTCAAGTTAGAAGAGTTAAAATGAGGAAATATGTTATAGGTTCAGATGCTATCTGATGACATTTGTAGCCTTTGAGTTGGTAGAGGCTAATGGTCTCCTAAGTTTATGCATGCCAAAGGTTTTAATCTAACAGTTGCAAGGATGTTATGTCACACAGAGTGAGTGATAAAGGACTATGTAGGGGAAGAACTAAGATTAACCCAGGACAACCTGACATTAGAACTGGAGTATCCAGGTCTCCTCAATCATAGAATTCCTTTATTCTAGAATCAAGGTATTGACTTTTATTATTCATTATTCATAGAAAAGAGAATTTGGTAAATAGGTTAGAGCAGTGGTTCCTAACCTTCCTAATGCTGTGACCCTTAATACAGTTCCTCATGTTGTGGTGACCCCCAACCATAACATTATTTTTGTTGCTACTTCCTAACTAATTTTGCTACCATTATGAATCATAATATAAATATCTGATATGCTACCTCTGTGAAAGAATCATTTGATCCCCAAAGGGGTCACAACCACAGGTTGAGAACCACTTGGTTAGAACCATAGGAAAGAAAAAATCTGGTTAAGTACATGCAGATCAAACATGGTGGCTGTACTTGTGTGACTGCCCTTTCCTCACACAGCCCCGGGCACACTTGGAGCCATTGTCTGTGCAGCAAGAGCAGCAGCTCCTACAGGAGGTACACTTAGATCCCTTTCAGCTATGAGATAAGGGCATCTACCTGATGCAACCTTTGAAACATTTTGTCTCTCTGCATAGTGAAAGTAATTTTACAATTAGTGTCTTAGGATGTAGCCTTTATTAAACTGGAAAAAAAGGAGGGAAAGGGTTTTAGCAATAATAGCAGCTGTCAGCTCTTGAACTTATTATCTGACATGCCAGGGGCTGTATTACATAGTCTAGCCAGAGCTACCTGTTGGGGAGGGGGGTAATTAAACCCTAAGTACATATGATAAGTACCCTAGTAAAATGTGCTTCGCAGAGGAATCTGTAAATGATTAATTTTGCCTGGGGAAGCATTATCCCAGGAGATAATTGAAATTGATGTACTTAATTCAGAAGAAAAGAACAGAGATGGTTGCCTTATATCTGCCTTAGTGTTTGTTCACCCCTTAGACAAGATTTGGGGAACCCTTCGTGTGCACTTGTTTTGCTTCACTTTGCTTTGCTTCCTGAGACTGTAGCCCAGGCTAGTCTCCAACTCATGACAGCCTTTACACTGTTCCACAGTAGACTTTGAACACCAGTGCTGCTTTATCTGAAGAACTCAAAGTCTAAGCTGGATGCTCGTGAGTAGTTAGCCAGGCTCATTGAGTGGACTTGACCTCAGGTCGTCTCCAGTCAATTACAGCTCTCTCCTCCAGTTCCCATTACAAATAGTGCAGTGCGATCTTTGCTTTCAGAGTTTGATAGCTGAAGTTCAACACTGTTGAGTCTGTAAATTGCAGAGGTGTTCATATTTAGACTTTTGTGCTTTTTTCCAGTTTTGACTGCCATTGAAGGTACGGCGCACGGGGAGCCCTGCCACTTCCCTTTCCTTTTCCTGGATAAGGAATATGATGAGTGCACATCAGACGGGAGGGAAGATGGCAGACTGTGGTGTGCCACAACCTATGACTACAAGACAGATGAGAAGTGGGGCTTCTGCGAAAGTGCGTATTGTTCAAGTGGGGACACGCCCTGGTACTTTAGTCTAGGGCAGTATTTGGAAGGCATTTTCTAGCTGTCCTCTTCTGTATAAACCAGTGTTATTGACAGGCCTTAAAGAAGGGCTTGAGGACTGTGAGCGTGTGATGCATTTACTTCAGGCTGTCACTCAGCCTTCTCACTCATGTCTCATTGATTCCCAGGTAGTTCTATAAACCCTTGAGGCAAGCTCTTGAACTAAGTAATACAAAAACATTTTGTCAGTAATGGAAGCTGACTATGATGGTGAAGGTTAATAGTAATTAAAAGAAAACCAAAAGCTACCCTAATTTAAACACTTAGAGTGAAATAAGCTATGCGTGTGTAACATTTGACATATGTAGTATACTTAACCACCTGTGTGTAAATGCTGCCCTCTGCTGGAAAGCCGTGGTTAGGGGACATAGCAGTGTAATTAATACCAGATACCATTTCTAACATCACAGCATCTCTAGAAGGCTGCATCAAATGTAGGCCATCTCCAGATAGGCTAGCATGACAGTTTAATGTGTCAGGTTTTTCTTTATTACATAAAGAAGTATCACTTCTATACGTAAATAAATACTGATTCTACTGTCTTATGATGAGTTCTGTATTGTTTAAAATCTTGCACTAAAGTAACAAAATAGCTCTTTAAAACTTCACAGCAGTTGTACAGGCTTTCAGTGCTACGTTAATGAGTATGAAAAGGGAATGAGCTGGACCTGAGCTACAGCTTGATGGCTAGAATGCTTGTCTATCATGCACAAAACCCTGGGACTGGTCCCCAGAACGGCATACACTGTGTGTGGTGGCACACGCCTTAATCATATACTCTGAACACAGGCACAAAAGTTCAGTGGCATCCTTGGTTACATAGGGAATTTGAAGCCAGGCTGGGCTACATGAAACCCTATTTCAAAAAAAAAAAAAAAAGAGAGAGACAGAGAGAGACAGAGAGAGAAAATTAATATACTTGAACATTGCACACTGAACGAGATCTGTGTTTAATAAAAGTCAGGTTTTAAGATTTTAATTATATAATAAAATACTTTTCTAAATGTACAACATGTGACCTTTGAATATGGTAGTTTTATGTTTATTCTTCTCTAATTGCTTTTTGTTACTATTTTAGCTGAATTTAGCATTTAATTTGAAATCTTAGTTGAACTGTATTTTGAAAAGTCACCATTACTAACACAAAAATATCCTCAAAAGTAGCCTGATCTTGCTTTCTCTACAAGAAAGTGACTTGGTGGACTTTGTGCTTTTTAGAAGTCTTTTGTCAGTACAGGACACAAGTCAGCTGTTTTAGAGCCATTTGGAAGTATGACCGATCCTTCTCTGTGTGTATTCCTGGGTCACACAGTGGGTGAGCTTGGTACAGAAAACTGAGGTTCATTCAGTGCATGTGTCATTTCATTGTCAGCCGAAGAAGATGCTGCCAAAAGGCGACAGATGCAGGAAGCAGAAGCCATCTATCAGAGCGGGATGAAGATCCTGAACGGCAGCACCAGGAAGAACCAAAAGAGAGAGTAGGTTCAGCCCCCGGCACAGGCCCGTCTGACACAGCCTGTGTGAGGCAGCCGCTGAGCTTGCTCCTGAGACTGTGCTGCCGGATACACAGATGTCCTAGTGCTGGTGTAAGACACCTCCAAGTGTGTCTGGCACACTTTAACTCAGTAGGATGAAAAGATTATACTTACTGACCAATGAGAAAAATCACAATAGTATATTGAACTTGTAGTCAGCTCTAAGACCTAAGAGTAAATACACTATTCAGATTCAAAAATAACATAAAATACAAAAACAATTGTCACCAAGTATGTTGATTTGGGGTTTTGCTTTGAAATTTTTACCTAGAATGTAACACTCCAAAAGAATTCTAATATTTTATGTCTCTCTGATTTCTGCTGGTTTTGTTAGTCTATGTGTAGAATTAGAAAATTTTGAGTTATTGGAATACTTATCTTACATGATTATAATTTTCTACTGTAAATTTGTTAACTTGCTCCTTAGATTTCTTATTCATTGTTAGTATAATTAGTTCATTTTAAAATATTAGACATAAGAGAAACTGGCCCCTTAGCCAAATCAAACTATCCAGCATGTTTCTACAAACATAAATAACGTGAGAGAATAGGAATAATAAATGGACATTTATTATTATACGATAAGAAAATTATGCTTCATTTAGTAATGAAAAATATTTTAATGGCTGTTCTAAAAACACTACTGACTCTCTGTTTGATTGCTTCTGTTTAAAGAGCATATCGGTACCTTCAGAAGGCAGCAGGCATGAATCACACCAAAGCCCTGGAGAGAGTGTCCTATGCTCTCTTGTTTGGTGATTACCTCACACAGAATATCCAGGCAGCTAAAGAGATGTTTGAGAAACTGACTGAGGAAGGGTCTCCCAAAGGACAAACTGTAAGTGTGGCTTCAGTGGAGAACCTCTGTACATGGCACTTTGTTGTTGTTGAGTTTTGGTTTGGGGTTGGTTGGGGTTGGGGCCTTGTTTATGTGCATGAATGTTTTGCCTGCATGTGTGTCTGCACCACTTGTGTGCCTGGTACTCAGGGAGATCAGAAGGGGGTGTCCTGTCCCCTGGAACTAGAGTTATAGATGGTCGTGAGCCACCATGTGGGTGTGGGAATCACACAGTGTCTTAACTATAGAGCCATCTCCCCAGCACCTGCCCCTTTGTAATTTTTTTAATAAAGTGTGAACATCTATGTGTCTGTGTGCATGTGAGTGCAGGAGGCAAGTAGCATGAGTGCTGAGAACTGAACTGGGTCCTCTGGAAGAGCAGCACATCTCTTAACTGCGGAGCCCTCTCTCCAGGCTCTCTGCAGTACGCAGAGCTTGTTGATTCTAAGAGCAGTTTGTTCTCCAAGCCCCGACTTCTTTCAATAACTAGAGGGGACTGAGCGACAACAGACTGTTTTACTTAATTTCTTGGATACTTGTTTCCCTTCATCTAAGAAGGTTTATGATCATGGAAATAGCTTTATAGCTACATTGTACCACAATTTCTTTTGTAGTTTTTTAGTATTAAATCTATAGAGAGTGAAATATGAAGAACAATTCTACAGCAGCAATTTATCTGAAATTATTCAGCATAGTATTTCCCCTAAGCTTAACCTTAATATTTTAATGTGTATTAGTGTCTGTTAGTATATGAGTGTGTGTGTGTCTGTGTGTGTGTCTGTGTGTGTGTCTGTGTGTGTGTGTGTGTGTGTGTGTGTGTGTGTGTATGTGTTATGGGTGTGCTGAGAGGCCAGGAAACAGTATCAGATCCCTGGGATCTGGGATTACAGGTGTTGGTGAGCATCCTGACATTGGTACTGGGATCTGAACTCTGATCCTTGTGATAGAGCAGCAAGCACACTTAACAGCTAAGCCATCCATCTCTCCAGCCAATATTGACATCTTTAAGAAATAAATAAATTAATAAAATGTTTTGGGACTGGGGATATAGTCAAGAAAAAGAACTTTTGCCTAGCATATGCAAGGCACTGATCCAATCTCTTAGTAGTGCCCTACACACACAAACACACACACACACACACACACACACACACACACACACACACACACCATCTCTCCAGTCTATATATCCATAATATATTCTTACAGCATTGAGCTTATCCCAATCTTTGTCCAGCCAAGTGCCCATCACAGCATTACATTGCTGTTATTTCTAACCCAGCCTTTGTCTGATTGGTTGGTTAGGTGCTTGATTTGTTTCTATGTTAGAAGTAGATGCGGTTTTTTTCTACAGAATGTCCGGCCTGCAATTGTCCTCGTCATAGTATCCATTAGTTAGTTTTTCTATTACCTGTATTTCCTGTAAGCCAAATACCACAGCTAAAGGCTGGCAAACCTAAGTAACTATTTTTAGCTATTCATTATAAGTGAATTGCAATACCACATTGCACAACATCCAGTTAGTAATACAGAGAATACAGAGGTTGATGCCTAGGTTTAAGAGGCCATCTGATTGGAGAAGGAAGAAATGGCACAGCTGTTAAGAGCACTGGCTGCTGGTCCAGATGATTCAATTCCCAGCAACCACTGGGTGGCTCACAGCCGTAATTCCTCTTCCACTGGATCCAGCATCCTCTCCTGGCCTGCAAGAGTATTTTACTCACAGATTCAGGCAAAGCACCCATATACATAGCATACATCTGTACATACGTCCATACATACACTTCTAGGTTGTGTTTATTATACATTGTGTTTATTTAAACTGCCTCTGATAATTCAGGCTTAATCAAAATATGAGTTATACTTAAGAATAAATTGTTGGAATACATGCTAATTTATGAAATTTTTTTATAAGATACATTTTCCTCTAAAGTTTTTCTGCCACCTAGAAAAATGCCTGTTTCCCCCTAACCATAATGGAATGAATTTGTGAGACAATCCTCTCGAGGTGTTTTACTAGCAGGATCATACCCATTATTTTCTGGGAATACTTATTAAATCCACTGTCCTTTCTTCTCATTTTTAGTCTCATTTTTAATCGTTTTAACAGATGCTATCTTAACTGTTTTTCTTGTTTCTGAAATATTTTCCCTTCTTAATTAAACCAACTTAAGTAAACCTATGTACACATATATTATCCTCAGGGCATTGATGTCTTTAAGGCAGTGTTGTTCCATTCAGAGCCCACCAAGCACTCTCTCTGTGGTAATTAGGTATAGCTGATGCAGCAGTCAGATCCCCAAGTCAGATACTTCTTGCTCTGCCAATGAGGTTGAGCCTTGTGTTGCTTCCTTGTAAATGGTGACTCCTGGGCAACAGCTGGCCTTCTTTGCAACCATATCTAGGATCATAGTCTTACCTAACTGCAAGGAAGGCTGAAATAGACTAATGACACTCCTCTTCTCTGTCACTCTGCCCTTATCACTTGGGTAATATGACTGACTGACTAGCAACCAGTTATACATGTTTCAAGAACAAAGGCAGACTAATGATTATCCAAGGAATACAGATTGTGTGTTCAATTTTTCATTACACGTCCCACATTACAAGTCTACTCACAATTAGAAAATACAGGCAGGACAGGTTTTATTACCAACCCTGTAACTCCAGTTTAGACAACCTAAAAAATGTCTCCTCCAAGGGAAACTCATTCATTATATGACAGCCTGCTTTTAGGTTGGCAGTGTTTGCAGTTTGAAAGCACCCCAGACAAACAGAAAAATATGAACAGGTCTTTTTATGACTAGCAAATACTAATACCTCACTTCTTTTACTGTACATTTCATCTTCTACACTATAAAGTAGGAAGAACTTATTTTAGTCAACCTTATCTTACTGCGTTGTTATTCCCCCAGGATGTACCTTGTACCATCCCTATCTTTAAACTACACTTTCAGAGAGCTCTAAGGGTATTGTAGATGGAGGCTTGAATCTGTAACCATTCTCCTGGCCAGTCAGAGTTTGCTATTGTCTGTTTACCCTGCACCAATTATACTGTTAGAGCCTGCTCAGGGGCAGAAACCACAAGACAATTCCTGGAGTAATGGCCTCATCTAGCTGTGTGCTTCTCTGTGCTTCATAGTCTCCAGGGCATAAAGAAAACCTCCAGATAGAGCCAGATAAAGTTAATTTTAGGATTATACCCAAAAAAAGACTTAGACATAATTTTCCCAGGAAAAGACATAAAATGAATCAATGCAGAAAGTCCCTAGCAACATGGAGAGACCAAAACCCAGAAGTTAGAGACAGAAGGGCAGCGTGTGCCTCGATTGGCTCAGCTTCGCTGGAGCTGTGTCAGGCTTAGCCGGGTGACTTCATGACTCACGGTTTCTAGTGGATATGGCTGCCACCTAACCACCTGGTGTTTCTTCATTCCTGAGATTGCTTGGACACTGATGTCCTGGGATACTTTTGTCCTATTCATTCCTCCCTGCAGAGGAAGAAATATGTTGATATAATGTCATAAAAGGTGTTTTATCTTCATAATGGCTAAAGCAAATGAAGTCCAAACCACATTTAAGTGTGGTTGACTTTGTTTTCTAGTTAATACCTTCTTAACTTCCTGCTAACCTTCCAACTGAACTCAAGTTGGTTAAAGTTGCACTTAACTGCGTGGTTTATAGAGGGCTGAATGTATTGTTCCAGCTCTTTCACTGAACCATCCTGCATAGTTGTCCTCAAATCTTCATAGTTAAAGATCTTTGACTCTTCTCAGTGTCTAAGACTGTATGTGTCTTCACCAAAGTTAGAATACTGACTTTTCCTCCTTTTACCCAGGGTCTTGGCTTTCTCTACGCTTCTGGACTTGGTGTTAATTCAAGTCAGGCGAAGGTAATGTTATTGAAGTCTTACTGCACATTAAATTTGGAATTGAATAAGCACTGGCCTGTGCTCATTTATGTATCTGATTTTCACAGGCTCTTGTGTATTACACTTTTGGAGCTCTTGGAGGCAACCTGATAGCGCATATGGTTTTGGTAAGTGTGAGCTTAAAGACTACTTTCATTAAATGGTAAAATGTATGTCGTCAGTAGTTGTAAGCTTCCTAGCCTTGCTCAGTTGAACATCCACCAGATTCTTGTTAATAGTTATGTAAATTAGAATTGTTTATTCAAATTATTTTTAATTGGATCATCTTTGTATTTAAATTGATTTCCTACTATACAAAAAACTGTCCTATAATGGACACTTGCAAATATCTGTGTATAAACTGATAGCATTGACCTCTTATGTTGCTTAGTGATACAGACCTTTCCACCAAAATCTTTTGGGGCTAAGTGGCCTAACTTTCTTGTGAATTCAGTTAGGGTAGGTCACATGACATGGTGCGTGATGGATGCTATGTTTTAAATGAATATAAGTCCCTTGTTGACAGGAATGTCACGGTTGGACTGAGTGACATGAAACTAAAAGTAGGAAACCCATCCAGCACAGGAAGGGATCTCCACACTTGGTTACTGACAGCACAGACAAGGCTAGTCCAGCCAGATGCGTAAATCAAAGATCATTTCAAACATAATTATCGAGTGATTGTCAGGATCAGATCAGATACTGCAGGTAGACAGAGATAGCCTAAAGAGTAGAATGCTGGGAGCTGATACACAGGGAAGATAGAAATCCAGCAAAATAACTGAGTGGTACCCAGGAGCACAACTGGTTCCCACAGCTCCCTCCTGCTTCATGTTCCTGATAATCAGTCGTCCCTCCCGCATTACTCTTGTGTCATTTGTTACTAGAGTAATTGTACCTGCGTCCTGGGCACGTTTCCTTGGTTTGCCAGTTTATGGTTTTATATCGGTACACGCACCTCATTCTCACTAAGGTTAAGTCTGGTTCTGAGTGAAAACTATGTACGTGCCTTTTCGGGAAGCTCATGGCACTTGTTTGGTTGCTCTAGGAGTGTTCTTTTCTCGCGCTTAGCTATGGACTTCTTGTTGGAGTGAGTGGGTCAAAGGACTGCAGAAGCAGATTCTGAGTGTGATTGGCTCTATAGAAACCTGTGCTGGTGCTGTAGTCTCACTCCAAGGTGTCTTACAGGGTTACCGCTACTGGGCTGGCATCGGAGTCCTCCAGAGTTGCGAGTCGGCACTGACCCATTATCGTCTTGTTGCCAATCATGGTACCTGTTTTATTTTTTTCTCTTTCATCCTGTAGGGGAAAAAATGCAATTAATTTTAAATATATATGTTTTGGTTGTAGTAATTTAAATACTGAAAATGACTCTTTTGAGTGCGCTTATCTTTTAACTATCAAGAAACATTTACATGGAGATGATGGCTCAGCGGTTAAGAACACTGGCTGTTCTTCCAGAGGACCTGAGTTCAATTCCCAGCAACCACATGGTGGCTCACAACCATCTGTAATGAGAGCTGAGGCCCTCTTCTGGTGTGTCTGAAGACATCAGCAGTGTACAAAAATACATAAAATAAATAAATCTTGGGGCTGGGGATTTAGCTCAGTGGTAGAGCGCTTGCCTAGGAAGCGCAAGGCCCTGGGTTCAGTCCCCAGCTCCGAAAAAAAAAAAAAAGAACCAAAAAAAAAAAAAAAGAACCATTTACATTTTATTCTTAAGTGTTTCACAGTGGGAGTATAATTTGTTAATGTATTATTATGCTGCTGCCTGTTGACTACTACAGAATTAGTACCATTCATCCCATGTCTGTCGACGTCTGCTTGCTACAGTTGTGGGCCTGCTCCTCTGACTTCGTCTATTTGTCCTTCTCCATCAGTCGCTAGTGATATCTCCCTAACTGGAGGCTCTGTAGTCCAGAGAATACGGCTGCCTGATGAAGTGGAAAACCCAGGGATGAACAGTGGGATGCTGGAAGAAGATTTGATTCAGTATTACCAGTTCCTAGCTGAGAAGGGTGATGTCCAAGCACAGGTGTGTGTGCTTCGGGGAATTTCTTACTGCACTGTCTACTTAATCCAGGAAGGGAGGGCAAGCACCCACATCTGTAAGTAAGATTGTCTTTGCTCTGAGTAATTATCAGCTTTGTTTCCTTTAGAAAAAGAGTATCCTACACTCTCAGCACCTTTTTCCATTAAAATCGCAGCTATTGGGATCTATAGAAATAAGTAACAGTTACAAGAATGGTTTTAAGGCTCACAGAAGGAAGTCTTAATTAAAACTGTAATGAATCTACAGTAGGATCTACTGTTACTCATGGAAGTTAGAATGCAACTGCCTTGTCTAGTTTTCAGGGGTGTATTTTTGCTTTAAGTGTTCTCTTGTATCTGCTGTCTAATTACCTTCCTTTTCTACATTCCCTTTCCTCTGCTTCCTTGACCTTGTGTATGATGCCTGCCGCTGTTACCTTGCCTCTGTCCATGAACAAGTCAGGCCTTCCTTGTGTTCCCTAGAGATTGCCACTCAGTCTGCCTGCCAAGTCTAGTGTGTAACATGTTACTGTTCCCCATATGACACAGAGATTTTACAATATGCTTAGCATGCTTTAACTCTACATGGTTTTGAGAATCTCTTATACAGAAATTACTAGTTTAAACTCATTCACAGATTGGTCTTTCCTTTTGTTTTCATTTCTTCTTTCTAAGCTTCTCAGATGACTGTGTCTGTTAGCCTAAGGGCATCCTTTACTATTTCCCTTAGAGCATGTTCACTGAAGCCAGCACCGTTTGTCTAAAGCCATTTAGGGAAGCAGGCCGATGAGCCAGTACGTAAGGCACTTGCTGCACAAGTTTGAGGACCAGAGTTTGTGTGCCCAGAATCCACATAAGTTGAGTGTGGCTCCTGCCTGTAGTGCTAGCACTCAGAAGGTCCCTAGAGCAAGCTGGCTGCCTAGGGCAGCCTTACTGGGGATCTCTGGTGAGTTAAGAGAGCCTGCCTCCATTAATAAGATGGAAAGCAGCTGAGGGGGAACTCTGACAGCAACGTCGGCCTTCCACCTGCATGCATTTGCACCTGCACACATGTGTCCTTACACACACGTGAACATACATACACTCACAAACTCTGTATACATCCGCAAAAGAATGCTATTGATTCTAAAGCGTGCCTTCTTAGCTCTTGGCAGTTTTAAGATAATTGAAACAGAATTAACACGCAGGATGAAAGACTGGATTTCTAGTCTTCTGGCTAACGCTCAGAGCCTTCCTGCAGCCAGCTATTGGTCTGACTTTAGCTGCATGCCAGATGCTCACTTTCACGTTTGCATCATTCTTATTGCTTTTCAGGTTGGTCTGGGACAGCTGCATCTGCATGGAGGGCGTGGAGTAGAACAGAATCACCAGGTATTTACCCTGTTATAGGGCTTTCTTCACATTGTAGCAAAACATGGTGCTACACATGGTGTGTGTTCTGAGCTACTCAGGCTCATTAACAACTGTCACAAGGGAACTCTCATGACCTACCTGATGGCTGATAAACACATGAATAGACCTCAAAAGGGCCAGAAAGGCCCTTTTCATTTACTTTTAGTGTGTGTGTCTGTGCCTGTGCCTGTGCCTGTGCCTGTGCCTGTGCCTGTGCCTGTGCCTGTGCCTGTGCCTCTGTGTGTGTGTGTGTGTGTGCCTGTTTCTGTATGCCATATATGAGCAGGTACCAGTACACAGGCCAGAAAAGGATGTCAGACAGCTTGGAGCTTGAGTTACAGGTGGTTGTGAGCCACCAGATGTGGGTGCTGGGAACTGTACTCAGGTCCTGTGGAAGAATGGAGCATGTGCTCTTAACTGCCAAACCATCTCTGCAGCCCTAGGTTTATTACTGTCCCAAACACACACACACACACACACACACACACACACACGAACATACACAAACACATCTTGACTTTTTTGTTCTTTTAAATATAACAGTGGGTCTTTCGATACCTTTTGGATCTGGACAGATGGCTTAGCAGTTAGAAGTACTCGCTGCTCTTACTGGCATCCTGAGTTCTGTTCTCAGCACCCATGTGAACAGTTTAGAGCTACTACACCAGTTCCAGAGGATCTGACACTGTTTAGGGCCCTGCAGTTACCTACACTCAGGTATACATACTCACACTCAGACACACAAATACTCATAATTAAAAATTAATTTTTTTCAAAAAGCAAAATGGAAGCCATAAAAAGAGCACCTTTTAAAGGATTCTTACTAGGGCTGAGGAAATGCTATCAGGAGCGTACAACTATTCCCATCTAATCTATAGCTGCTCACCAAGTTGTGTCTGCTTTCCGTCCTAAATATGACTCATCTCTTTCCTTCTCTCCAATATTGTCAACTGTCACTTGTCTGAATTATCTGCCACCTGCAGGTTCTAGGTATCAATGTGTCTCTGTAAACAGAGGTGAACTGTGGTTCACCTAAAACTCTCAGTGCTCTGTGGGTTCCAGTAGCTTAAAGATTTGCCCTCTAACTTGACCCCCAAGACCCAATCCCAGTGTCTGGACCTCTCCAGCCCTTTACTGTCTAAGGCATGAGCACACAGAAGTTTCTAAGGTTTTTCAGCCTACTGAGAGCCTCTTTCTCATGACTTCAAGCAATGTCCCCTTTTAAAAAGTCCCTGGTGGTGATCATCAGCACAGCTACTTAGCTTATGTGGTAATTCCTACCCAGCCTCCAGAACTCAACACCAACATATAATGTCTCCCCATCAGCCCCATCCCCACTCCAGAGAAAGGTCTCATATGACAAAGGATGCCTGAGAATATGTGCTCTTTGTGATTCTTGTCCAAGGTAGGTTAATTTGTTATGTAACTGAAATTGTTTCCTGGCTAGAGCCTAAGTTGAAGAGAGCATAGCCCTGTGTGCTTTGTTTACACTTTACCCAGACCCCAGCAGAACCCAGTACGGCCTGAGTTCTCAAAGAGTCGTCAAATCATAAAATTCTTATTTTGCTATCATACTAATTAACTATACCAAGTAACGTTATTTCATATACTGTACCCTCTCAATTTTAAGGACTAAATTGTCACAAAACTACACTTATGAGTTATGCCAAACACCTATGGGTTTTCTTTATTTGGGCAACTTTTGACAGCTGCTGTTGTCTCTTGGTCACCAAAATGTATGCTAGATGATGCTACTGAACAAAAATAACGAGAGAGCAGGATTCTGCGAGGCTTTGCCCCAGAGCTCATGCATGCAAGATCTGGGAATGTTCTCGTACCATGCGCTATGGAAACCTGTAAAGTGACTGTGCAGTGAAAGACTAGGGTTTCCCAGCACGCGGCTTTGTGACTCCAACAAACATTGTGGTTGCTATGTGCTGCTCACTGCCAGGTTTCAGCATACAGCTCTGGTCATTGTCCTTACTGGAGTCTCAAGTTCAGTGGCATATTAGTTACCTTTTAAATAACTTACATCATCAAATAGCAAGCATGTCAAGTTGTGGTTGCTGATTAAAAGCAGAATCAAGGGATATGATAAGTAAGGGAAGGAAGCTGACAGGAAAGACTTCTTTAGGGAGAAGAGGGTGGCATATTGACCCTGGAGGTAGAGCTATTCCAAGGCAAAAGGAACAGAACACGCACAGGCCCCAGGGCAGAGAGGAGTGTGACTGGTATTCCCGTAGTGCTGACATCATAGAACATAGTAATTCTAGACAGTCAGTGCTTGCTTGTGTCAGCTTAACCTCTGCACTTCAAGGGACTCTTCGAGCACAGATTTGAAAACATTGGCTTTTGCTAATACCATGGGGAAAATGAGTTAGTAGAATCCCAAAGTACAATCAGGGAAATCAAAGTGGAGAATATTTGACAGGTTCATATGAGAGAAGATGTAATATGGACTAGAACCATGTGCAGGCAGTTAGTCGGGATTCGTCGGGTACTTTGCGAGTTCCATAACTAGGCTAGTTCAGAGCTCAGACATGTAATGTAGACACTGCCATTGAGTAGATGATCTGTGAGCACAGTGAGCCTGCTCAGACCGTATAAAGTGAGAATGCGGGCGTCAGGAGAGCCCTGAAGAACGTGACCGTAAAGAGGCAGAAGATAGAATGAGACTTAGCAAGGGTGGCTTCCAGAGGGCGGGTACAGAAAAGGCTAAGGAAAGAGTGGCGTGTGGAGCCGAGTAAGGAGTCTTTCCAGGGGCGTGAGGTGGGCGGGTCAGATACTAGAGAGGTAGAGTGAGAAGAGAGGCTTGCACTAGTGATGAGGAGGCTGTCTGCAGCTTCCTCTCTGAAGTAGTTGGTGGAAGCCAGTCACGCTTGCAGAAAGGAGAATCCTGTAGTGGTCCCATGGAAAAGAAGCTGAAACTGAAGAAAAAATGGTAAATCATGAGGAGCAACAAGGGATGGGCAGTGGGATAAGATCCATAACAGAAGTGAGCCACGGCGGCCTTGAGCCGAGAGGGTGGTGGTGAGTGTCTTCCAACAGTGCTGTCATGGACTCCAGTACAGCCCCACATTTTTCTCTCACTATACGAAAGGAAGCTGTATTTCAGAATATACCATGTCTTGTGACTGCCTCTTAGTTTCTTTCCTTTCTCATGAGGACCAATAGTAAAGTAAACTAGTGAAGTAGGCTGCCTGAAGCCTCTTCACATCAGCTGTAAATAAGACATCATATCTGTGAAGTTTAGGGAACACCATTTATTTGTGGTTATAAAACTTCGAGATATACACAATTTTATTTGAAATCCTGATGAATATTCTTATTTTTTAAGTTGATTTACTATAGCAAAAAAAAAAGTTTCTTGATACTCCTGAAATAAGTGTTTTTGTTGAAATGAATTCTGTTAAAAAATAATTATTCTTATAATTCTTTCACAGAGAGCGTTTGACTACTTCAACTTAGCAGCAAATGCTGGCAATTCACATGCTATGGCCTTCCTGGGAAAGGTACTGTATACCTACAGCTATTTATATAACAGCAAAATAAAATTTCCAGCTCAAGGGTATTATGTCCTGTCTTAAGGTAAATGCTATGTGAATTGCTTAGACAACTTAGACATAGTGTAGCATTTGCTCCTAAATGTATTCACTGTGTGACCTCCTAATGTTGTATCTACGGTACACAGTGGTCAGGATCGAACTGTATAACACACAGGGTTTAACTCAGAATCACAGTTGTGTTTCTTTTCATGGTGGAGTGAGAGAGTTTTTAGGATTTGTCTGCAGATCTTTTCATTGCCTTAAGTATGACATCTGTGAGCACCGCTAAGTATAGTCTTTTTGTGGAGCAAGGAAACATTTACATCTAAAAACTAACGAAGAGATTCTGTGTCAGGGAAGAATTCCATTTTCATTAATTTAGCAGTAATACAGTGCAAACTGACAGTTGTTCATGTATAACCAAATCATAACGGAGGGAAATTCAGGGGGATTCCAAGGATTTTACATATAGGAAAATCTCATCCATACTCACCACATAATCTCAGCCAGCTAACTGGGAGCTGGAACATTCCATATTTATAGCATGGAGCCTGTGGTAGTGAGCATCATGACTGGGGTCTTTTATCTCTTTTATTTGTGTTTTATGGTTATTTATGGTTTATTTATTCCCAACATTTATACTTAAATTTTCTTAAATTACTAATTAATCCTATGTGTAAAAGCAACTTTAGTGCTGTTTCCTTAGTATATTATGTGTAAAGCGCTGCTGGCCACGTGTTTTCCTTTCTTCTTAGGCCTTACTGGCCCTATAAGTCAGTATCACGTATACCTTGTTAAATAACTTTAGTTACTTGTTGTCTTGTGTATTTGCACACAGGTCCTATGTGTATGTAGGTATGCATGCACATGTGTGTGCCTAGAGAGAGAAAGATCAGAAAACAGCCTTGGGTGTCATCCACCTTATTTTTGAGACAGGGTCTCTCATTGGCCTGTAACTTAACAAGTAACCAGGTTAGCTGTCCAGCAGTCCTCTGGAATCTGCCTGTCTGTCTCTGCCTCCCAGGCTGAGACTGCGAGTGCATGCCATCATGTCCAGCTTCTTTAGACTTGGCTCTAGCTTAGGTCTACATGCTTACATCTGGTATTTTACCAAGAGCCATCTCCCCAACTATCTGTTAACCCCAGATGCACCATTTACCCTGTTCTGGAGCAGCTTGGTAGAGGAAATGGCAAAGTAGACTTTGTGACTCTTGAAAGTCTGCCTGTACTGATGGGATCAGTCATCTGGTCTCAACCAAATTATTAGCTACCTCACTGCCCTGGGTTAAAGACAATCCCTAGGACCCAGACTGTTGATGGAGAGGAGCAGGTGGTCCTCTGACCTCCACACATGTACCATGTTACCTGCATAGCTACCCATAAGCACATATACATAAGCAAATGTAATTTTCAAAAATGTTTTAGGATTTCTTGAGCAGCCAGTAACTTGCTTTATATATTCAAATCTATACCTAAATCATATATTTAATAGAATACCAAATACTTAAAAATATGTATATATTTACCAATAAAATTTGCTTTCAATTTTACACTTTCCTATGAAGAATCGTAAACTCTGTGGGGTAATGTCAGGAAAGCTAATAACAATGAAAATGAGGTGAGAAGGGAAATGTTGTGTGGAGACCGGAGACAGACAACTCCACATGGAATCGGGGGCTGTTTTCCAGATGTATTCTGAGGGAAGTGACATCGTGCCTCAGAGTAACGAGACGGCACTTCACTACTTCAAGAAAGCTGCTGACATGGTAAGACTTTCCGACCTGCATGCTGTTACTAGTGTTCAATAGATGTACGTGTGGAAGGATTAATCATAACCAACTGGTAAATGTTAGCTTAGTGTTTCCTAATCAGGAGAGTACTAGTTCTTAGCCGTGAAATTGGGAGTTACATAACCTACCTCAGCTGTAGTATAGAGTTTAAAAGCATCCATGATCTAGTTCCATTGGTAACCATGATACACAACTTGAACTTTCTTTGGCCCAGAAAAAAAAAACGCATATAGGATACTTAAAACCCTGTATGCTTCCTGAGCATTTACCAACCTCTTTCCAACGATAGATCACTGTGCATCAGAATGTTACTTGAATGTTTTCCTGAGAAATGCCATGACCCATCTCTTTAAGATGTCATCTATCCCTCTGAGTTTGAGGGAATTCTAGAATTTTCTGTCCTGCATCTGGAAATACTTTGTGACTGCATTAATGCTCCAGGTAGCATTGTTCCTGTTAACATGTGACTGCTAACTGACCCCAACAGCATTGTCTTCCTCCTTCCATAGGCAGGAAATCACCAAAGCTTAATCACCCCCCATGGGACTGGCTTTTAATTTTGGTGAAATAATGTTGGTCACATTTGTGTCATAAATTCATGGTACCGGTGGTCATAAGTCAAGTCACAAGAATTGATCTTAAAGGCAGTTAATGTTTAATCTTTGAAAACAAATTACTGACAGCCCACTGGTGTCTAAAACTCATGTTTAACATGACTAGAAAGAAAAAGGTTGTCTTATTTGGAAACTAATTAAGATATATTTCAATATCTTTCAGATTATTTCTTTTGCAGTCATTTATCCTCCCCCTGTTTTAATTACGGCTTATCACTTTGTCTCATTTCTCTGGTTTACAGGGCAACCCGGTGGGACAGAGCGGACTTGGAATGGCCTACCTCTATGGAAGAGGAGTTCAAGTTGTAAGTGTGTGGTGTGGCATGCTGGTGGGAGGTAGTCCTTGACTAACTCCACATCCAGCCTGGTGGAACCAAGCCATTGCAGCAAGCCCGAGTCCATCCCTCAGTCTCTTGAGTTGACTTGTTCCTCACACCTCACCTAACTGTCTCCTTAGGCCAACTCCTGCCCTTCGCTCCTTCTAGCTTCTGCTTCTCTTCTCCCCAGTCCTTCGCTGAAAGCCCAGTGCCTCCAAAGAATGAGCCTTAACAAGCAGCCTTAGTTCTTAGCTGTCAGGTTTCCGCCTCATAGCCAGGTCACAGGTAACCTCCTAAATGCTGAGATTGTGTCTGCAGGCACTTGCTGACTCAGGGTAGATGCCACTGAATCGTGATGTTATTCCAAGCAGCATACATTGTTATGTCTGAAACTAAGGACTGAGTCTTAAAATCTTATCTGTAGTTATTTTCTAACACAGAAGACAGTGATACCTGACTCCTGGAAATTAGGATACCAAAATCAGAGTAATGTATTTTAGTTTTTTTCTACAATGACACAGACCTTTGGGATTGAAAAACATAGCATCTTGTAATGTACACAGGACGGGAACAAATAAGGAGAAAATAGTATTACTTAATATTAGATAAATTAAGGTTTGAAGGTGGATAGTAAAACAAGTTGTCTTAACTCGTGCTCTCATGTTCTATGTGCGTTTGTGCTTTCTGAAAGCAAATTGTTTCATAAAACTCTTATTTGCATTTTAGTTTTCAGCTCTTATTTGGGTTTTTTATTTTTAGAATATGTATACTTTGTTATACAGAGAATGTCTCTGTGCTCATGTGTATCAGTCTTGGTGTTTTCTTACCGTTTGGAATCTCCTTCTACAGAATTATGACCTGGCACTCAAGTATTTCCAGAAAGCTGCTGAGCAAGGCTGGGTGGACGGGCAGCTGCAGCTTGGCTCTATGTACTACAGTAGGTATCATCAGAGTGGGTCACAGATGAACAGGTTCGACCGGCTTCCACTAGATGGCGCCAAGATAAAAACCAGGCGGGGAGGGGTCGATTCTGGGGAATTCATACTCTACCAATTCAATACTTATGCATCTCGCTTCTCATCGCCATCTATATTACTCTGCATTGGTGAGGTTGACATGTTTTGCTGGGTAAGAACTCTGACTTCCACTAGTTTCATTCCCCTTCTAGTTTCTCTGTGCTTAACTAAATCCTGTTTAAGACTGCTCACCTTTCATTTGTCTGTTTTGTTTTGCTTGCAGATGGCATTGGAGTCAAGAGAGATTATAAACAGGCCTTGAAGTATTTTAATTTAGCTTCTCAGGGAGGCCATATCTTGGCTTTCTATAACCTAGCACAGATGCACGCCAGCGGCACAGGGGTGATGAGATCCTGCCACACTGCAGTGGAGGTGAGGGCTGTTCTATCTGTAGGGATGGGTTTACTGCTGGCCAGGCCGGCCCTTTGCTCTCCAGTTCTCCTGACCTGACTCCTTCCATGGTACAAGCTGACTCCACTCACTGTTCCTGTAAGAAGCAATGTTTGCAAGGGTCAGAGTAGATGATGCATAGGATCAAAAAGTACATTGACGGACACATGAAAAGGGCAAGGCCAGCATCTCCTAACTGGGCCTGCTTCCCCTTAGCTCTCATGCCTGTCACTGAGGGACACTGATAAGTCCTCCCTTGTCAGCTGGGATTTTTAATAGAATTCACCTCATGAGCAGCACCCCAGGTAGGAGAATGTGCTGATACCTGTAATGCACAGATGTCACTAGAACAGCCCTGGCACAGTGGACAGGCGTAGGTTGTTGTTGTTTCTACTGTGTGGTTGCTTCTGAAGGGTAAGGAAAGCCAGCAGCCAGCAGCTCATGGAGCAAACTTAATAATCACCATAGCCAAGATGCAAAGCTGTTTTCTAGCACACACATGTAGTTGTTTTCTAGCACACACATGTAGTTGTTTTCTAGCACACACACACACATGTAGTTGTTTTCTAGCACACACACACATGTAGTTGTTTTCTAGCACACACACACATGTAGTTGTTTTCTAGCACACACACACATGTAGTTGTTTTCTAGCACACACACACATGTAGTTGTTTTCTAGCACACACACACATGTAGTTGTTTTCTAGCACACACACACATGTAGTTGTTTTCTAGCACACACACACATGTAGTTGTTTTCTAGCACACACACACATGTAGTTGTTTTCTAGCACACACACACATGTAGTTGTTTTCTAGCACACACATGTAGTTCTCCTCTTTGCACAGTTGTTTAAGAACGTGTGTGAGCGTGGTCGCTGGTCAGAGAGGCTGATGACCGCCTACAACAGCTATAAAGACGACGACTACAACGCCGCTGTGGTCCAGTACCTCCTGCTGGCGGAGCAGGGCTACGAGGTGGCGCAGAGCAACGCAGCCTTCATCCTCGACCAGAGTAAGCTCCACGGTCGTCCTGTCGAAGCTTTAAACCACACTGAGCAGTAGATTTTCAAAACGAAGTGAATAGCAACTGCCCTTCCGCCCCATCTCCCTAGACTAGTGTCAACCTCGGCAGGCGAAAACCTGCTGCAGGAGGTAGTGTGGTCCGACCCACGGCTCCTCTGAACCTGGCACCTCCTACCACCTGTTTACTTCCCAGACCGCCTTCATTAGTATTTGCTGTGCGCCACCCTAACTTACAACTGAAAACACTTGGCTTCTGTTTCATGTCTCCCCTGTAGGAGAAGCAACCATTGTAGGTGAGAATGAAACTTACCCCAGAGCTTTGCTGCATTGGAATAGGGCCGCCTCCCAAGGTGAGTGACTGGCTAATTGTCAGAAAGAGTCTTTCCCAGGATCCTCACTGTGCTGGTTTTTGTCTCTCGTGGACGTCATCAGACACTGCTCCTTACCCTGTGATCGGTCTTCATTCCTAGGTCAGTGGTCGCAGTGCCAGTCCTTGATGGGCATTTTCAATACCATTTGAATTTTACAGGCCAGTTGATTGTATTCATTGATAACTGAAGACTGTAGAATACCATCCTGAAGTAGAAAAGAGCTCACCTTTCCCACTCTTTCTCTCTAGTGTATTTTTCTCACTTACTCCTCTCCACGTTAGGCCTCTCCTTCTCCACTTGTGCGCAGTGCTCACACTGAATAGTGCTTTCCATGCAGTGACATAGGTGGAGCATGACCCTTTGCAGAATGGCCTACGTCTCTATGCCTGTTAACATGCTTTCTGAGAAGAGATGATGTCTACTCTAAATGTTTACTGACCTTAGAACGTGGTTCAGGGATCCTTTTAAAGTTTTTCTACATCATGAAAATTCTGTTTTATATACGCATGTTTTAAAAAATAACTTTTAATTTCTTTTAAGCATACTTTCTCAGCAGTTTATTTTTTATTTTTATTTCAGGTTATACTGTGGCTAGAATTAAACTTGGAGACTACCATTTCTATGGATTTGGCACTGATGTGGATTACGAGACTGCGTTTATTCATTACCGCCTGGCCTCAGAGCAACAGCACAGTGCCCAAGCTATGTTTAACCTGGGGTACATGCATGAGAAGGGCCTAGGCATTAAACAGGTGAGTGTGACATCAAAGCTGGCACTTGAGTAGCATGGCTAAGGCAGGGGGCATTGCCTGCACTGGAACGAGACAGTGCTTTTGGAATTCTGTCAGACTTGGAGCTACAGGAGGAGAAGCGGGTCTCCAGTGTGTCATTTCCAGCACACACATACACGGTGTAAGCTCTGCTGTATCTTAGGTAGCACTGCCCTGTGGAAAGCTTCCTTTGTCAGGAACTACATGCACCTTTAGTCAACACAGTTGCCTCTGAATCATTTTGAAATGGATTAAAATCTTTTCTACTGATGAACTTTTCCTGACCTTCATCTTCCTAATGAAACCTACTTTTCTTTGGAATGGTTCCAAGTTTTTACCTATCTACCTCAAAAGGATTCAGAGAAAGTATTACTATTTGACACTTTGAAATATAGACTATGATAAAAGAGTACTCCAGAAGGGAAGTGGGGTTCAGCTGTTGAAAATAAGTGATTGGATACAAAACTCAGTGAGTCCATAGCATGGCATGACTTACAGAGCACGACTTTGTAAATGAAGTAAGCATTCTTACTACTACAAGCTACTCAGTGCCACTGGGCATGGGGCACACGCTGTAATGCCAGCCAGGGTGGAGGCAAGGGGATCAGATTAAGGTCTTCCTCAACACCCAGCTCCTTCTAGGCCTGTCTCAAAACAACAGCAGCAACAAAATTCAGTTCAACACCAAAGTGTGAAGATTAGTAATGATTAGAAAATGTGATTCAGGGTGTGGTTTGATATGGCTTAATTACCCCATACAGTCATTCACAGCACTAAGTCTATGGTAGCACAATAAGTTGGATCCACAGTCTCAAAAGATTCCATTTGTAAAAAACATTTAACTTACATATTTGTAATCGGGTACTAACCGAAGTCTTACTATTATTGAAAGCGCTTTTCTCTTTTACAAATGACACATGTGAAGGCTAGGAACAGGACTACCTGAAAGTAACAGCTTCATTTGATCTGTGTATGGAGGAGGGAGACGGGTGTTCCTCTTCCTTTGCCTTCTGTCCTACAAATTTGGTTTTCTTTAGAGCTCCCAGCATCCTGTCCTCCATTCTGAATTCTAAACCTGCCGTCCTAAGACTGAATTGACCATGGCTTGGGTCACGCTTTTCAGAATTATGTAAGCAGGACTGTGGCAGTTTGTATCAGTCAACACAGGGGCCTGCTCCTAAAACAGCATCGCAAGATGCCTGCCTCGACAGAGTGATGGCTGAGGTTTCCCCACCCCACACAGTAAAGCAGCAGCACTCCTTTGCAGACACGGGTTACCATGAACCCAGGCCTGGCCCCTGCACTTCTGTCTTAGAAAACACACAGTAGAGGCTGAGAGATCCCCAAATAGATTCTCATACTTCTCTAGAGCAGGACCAACCTCAGATTCTTGGCTGTCCTACCCCAGTGTGGGACCAGAGCTGCTTACACTGACTAAAATTAACTTGAAACTTAGAGATTTTCATGGAAATCGCTAGATCAGTAATATGCGTCAGCTGTGTGGCTGAATCCAGCGTGTCCACATGCAAAATCTGAGGTTATCTTAAATTTTCAAAATCATTGATTAGATAATTAAATGAGTTTTACCTGGGTAAAGCTTGGTTTTCCTTTGGGTACTGGATGTTAATTTTAGATAGAATCTCCTTCTCTTTCTGTCCTCTAGGATATCCACCTGGCAAAACGCTTTTATGACATGGCAGCCGAAGCCAGCCCAGATGCACAAGTACCTGTATTCCTCGCACTCTGCAAATTAGGTGTCGTCTATTTCTTACAGTACATACGGGAAGCAAACGTGAGTGAGCAGCGTCCCTTAGTTAACAAATACAAATTACGTCGCTTTCTCAGGCCTGGAGATTAAAAGCTGGAGTCCCAGGGTCTCTCTTTCCAGGTAAAGGGCAAGGGAGCTCCTCAGGTGGGTAAGCTGCAGAGCTGCAGGAGCGCAGATGCAGGCGGCGTTTCTCAGTGCTCTTGACAGGACAGCACGTGTCATTGGTGTTCAGGGAAACAGAGACCTGACTCGGGACACTCTGAAACAGTAATGAACATCAAGTCAGACCAGTACCTTAGGCAAAGAAAGCTGGAGGGGAAGCCTGAGAGCTGCTTCCCTTACATCTGATTGCTCTAACAGGGGCAGAACCCACTTAGATTCTGCTCCTGGATGGTGGGTTAGCGGTGCAGCCCTTTGCTCCATAAACACTACAATGCTTGGAGCCTTCGTTGGAGCCTTTAACCTTTAGTTTATCCCACACCACGAAACCCATTGTCAGAGTCAAGTTCTCCTTATACAGAATTAAAAGTAAGCAATGCCTGTTCTACACTGACAGAAACCATGGACTTCTCCCCTTTGCTACCTTAACCTCACAGTTGATCGTCCACAAAGATTCTCAGAACCCAGGATACCTTAGACTCCACCCACCCAGCTACTTACATATGTATAATGTCAGTTGTTGCAGTCCTTGGCAGCATGAGCCAGTGTGCTGTACTTCCTGCCAAAACGCACTAGCCAGCTGACAGTGAGGACCAGGCTGAGGTGTGGGGACAGAGTAGCCGTCTAGCCTGTGCTAGATTTCATACCCAACCAACAGAAGGTGGCTCTCGGACTCTGCAGGGCTGTCCTATACTGCTGTTCCCCACACTTATCTTCAGTGAGTGCAGTCTACGATGCAGGATGGCAACATACCGTGGAGAAGGTGCTTTTGCTGTTTTCTTTTTTTTTTTTTGGTTCTTTTTTTTGGAGCTGGGGACCGAACCCAGGACCTTGCGCTTCCTAGGCAAGCGCTCTACCACTGAGCTAAATCCCCAACCCCTTTTTGCTGTTTTCTTATACAGATCTACAAAGAGGGCAGTAAGATTCTCCAACTGAAACAAAAAGGAGCAAAGTAATCTCAGCCCATTAAACACTGCAACAGAAATAAGTATCGATGAGAAGGAAGTCAAGCTGGATAAAAAGACACAAAATTCCCTGGGAACACAATAGTTTCCTGGAATTTTTTTTTTCCTACACCTGTGCCTACAAATATGTATTATGGGAGCTTTTGGGGCATAATTTTGCAAAATCTCATGGACTAAGAAAGTTCAAGTTTCTGTGTAAAACAGTGTGCATTTTAGTTAAAACAACCAAAAGGAGGTGTTTGTTCATCAAGTGGACATCTAGTCCTGTAGTGGTCAGTTACATGGGAGCACAGCTGGCTGTGAGGAGAGCAGGCTACTCATCTGGCCTCACTGTCACTGTGTAGAGGTTAGAGGTATGCAGGATTCAGGTTGAGAGGGGGGTGCTTTTATTGTCCTGTGATCCTTTAAATATCTACTAGAGAAATAACTGGAAACTGCCCCATTGAAAAGAGCGGTTGGACATCTGCTGCTGTGAGCTGTTAGGAAACCAAAGCTTAGGTCCTGAGACATGCCTTTTAAGAAGAGCTTAAAAACCATTGCAGTGTCCCAGAATCCAGTTCTTCAAAGTCTCGTGCTTCTCTCTACTGTTAAGTAACTACTTTCAAAGTTTTTTCACTGACATTGAAGTGATAATGCTTTTTGTGTTGTTCTCATTAAGATTCGAGATCTATTCACACAACTGGATATGGACCAGCTCTTGGGACCTGAGTGGGATCTTTACCTCATGACCATCATTGCACTGCTGTTGGGTACAGTCATAGCCTACAGGCAGCGACAGCACCAGGACATACCAGTTCCCAGGCCCCCAGGGCCACGGCCAGCTCCTCCCCAGCAGGAAGGACCCCCAGAGCAGCAGCCACCACAGTAGCAGCCACCCTCGCCTGGGTCCGTGACCACTAAGGAGCTGCTCACTGAGAACACTCGCATTTGATGTAGGGCTCTGGATGGTGGCCACCACCTGGAAGAGGCGTGAGGAAGTGTTGAATCCCAGAAGCTGCTTAGAACCTGCTGCCTTCCTTTTCAGGGACGAGTAGCTCTCACCAGAGCTACAGTGAATGTTTGTTTCAGTGCCATATGGAATGACATCTCTCAGTGGCTTTCCTTTTTCCTTCTTTTTCTCTCTTCGTTCTGCAAACATACACAAGACACTCAAGTCATGTCTACTGTACCCACTGTCTTTCCTGAGAGACCTTTTGTCATCCTGTTGATGTGCATAACTTCTTACATCCATGTCTTTTAAGGTCCTGAGCATTGACAACCTGGGAAAACCCAGTTAGTTGCAAGTTTAACCCTAAAAACATGCTTAAGTCTGAGAATAGAACTTGCCTTTAAGTCAAAAGCAAAACAAGCCAAGCAGGATGTCTTCAGGGTGTTTGGGAAATCCTACCAGTCTACATGCGCGTTCCTATATTTGGCACTCTTGTTTTAAAAGGAATTATTGATTCCTGCACTGTGGCTGTGACAGGTCATGGCAGACTTCTCTTCCTCGAAGACTGAAAGGCTTTACTAAAGAAGTCTTTGTGGCCGTCACTTCCTTGCAGTGGAACAGAAGTAAAACTCAATGAACTGACTCCTTACTCTTACGTTGGACTTTACCCCAAGTACTCGTGTGATTTGCTTGTTGGTTTGAGTGTACAGAGCCCTAGTCCAGACACCAGAGGATGGACTAACTGGAGAAATCAGAAAACAGCCTTAACCGACTTGAGGTGGGATCTGAGACACGCCCTCCCTCGGGTTGATTCGATGCTTCCCAGGTTTCGTTGTACTTTGCATTTCTTATGGCACAGGAACAGACAGCCCTCCGAAATCTTCAAATACGAAATTCTGTTGTCAAGATATGGCAGGTGGTGACTTCCTTTGTAATTCTAAAACTCAGATGATTGAGGATGGGTTAGACCCAGTGCATGGCAAAAACAAAGGCCTGGGTGTACCGTGGTGTGTGCTGTGGTAGCTTTTCGTTTCTGACGTTTCCTGTGGCTGTAGAACGTCAGCCACTGCTCAGCGGCCATGCTGCCACCCTTCTGTTGTAAACGCTAGGAAACTGAAGTTGTTACAGTGAGCGAGCAGCAAACATTGAGAGCTTCACACACTCACCCGTGTGAAAGGACTGAAGCCCAAGCCCAGCACCCCACGGGGCTCAGGCCGGCCTGCTCACTGTCACCTTGACCTTGTTTTCTGTAATCCCTGTCTGCAACGCAACTGGAGTTTATCACTTGTGGACTTTGGAAAGCTTTGAGTTTGAATGTTGGGGTTGTAATCAGAATTCAATTTAGTTCCTCTATAACGAACATGAAGGCTTTAAATGTGAAGTTGTGTACATTTGTGTATGCTCACAGTATTATGGGAAACCCAGTAAGCAAATTTTCCTCGAAGATATTTGCCTCCAAATTTGAAGACATGGCCACAGAAGGGCCATGTACACAAAAGCAGATCTTTGAGAGGCAGCCACCATTTCTCTCTTTGAGCAGCACTGGTAAATAGTGAGGCTTGTTTGGTGTCCTGTGCTTGGAGATTAGATTGTGAGTGGTACAGTAAGCAGGGTCCTTTACTGCTGCCTCCTCTCCCAGCCCCACCCTCAGCCCAGCGAGTGAATTCCATGGTCCCAGCGCTGTTTAGAAGGCAGGTCTTACATTATTACAGGAACTGGGCGCAGTGGTCTGTCCCTGTAGTCCCCTGTCACTGGGGGACTGAGGGACGAAGAGCACATTAGGCTGGGAGTTCAAGACCAACTTAGGCAACACAACAAGACCCAGTCTCTAAAAATAAACTCTAAGATGCCAGTGGCTTCTATGGTTTTCCCGTGCCATTCCACCTCAAGCCTCCTTGGACAGCAGCATTTTTGCGTCCGTCTTTACTTCGCACAGAGAGTACTTGGAGAGAACATTTCTTAAAATAGCATACACTACCTACGGCTGCACACAGTCTAGGTTTGCTCTTCGTGTAGCAGACTTGCCCCTTGCTATCCTCTTTACTGTCACTACTGCAGACGCCCTTCCCTCGGCTTATTACCCTGTCTCCAGCCTGGGCTGTCTGCTACCGGAAGTCTGAATGGCGGGTTTAAAATAATTCAGTCCTTACCACTTCTTTCACACATGGTCTCAAGCTGCTTTGCTCCTGTTCTCTTAACAGTTCACGGGAAATGGTACCTTAGCAAATAGGATTGGGTTCGGTGTTTCTCTTAAAACTAATGCACAGTACTTACTAATGGCATCCATTTGAATAAAGTGGCAATAAAGCTAGTTAATGTCAGTGACATTAAGCCAACTCCAGGATTCGGGAGTTCTAGCGTTAGGGTTTAGATTTACCAGATAGAGCGTGACTTCCTTCCTCCCTGTAGCCCATCCCTGCTGCTGCCTTTCGTGGTCTGTCTTGCAGCCTACGAAGGCTCTGTCCAGCCTCTGTTCTCCTGTGCACCTGCCCCACCGGGCCACCAACTGTTTCAGAGTCTAGAGACCACAAGTTTTACTTCTGTGGTGTTGTACAAAGGTGGAGTTTTTGTTCTTGAATTTTTTGTTTCTGATTTCCGGGTTTTCTTAGTTACTAGCCAATAATACAGAAAAAGGTTGGACAGGGGCTTTTCCCCCCCCCGAAATTCATTAATACCTAAACTAGATTAATGTAAAAATGCAAGTCCTAAATCTTGATATTCCTGAAGGTTTGTAATTCTACTGAAAATATATATAGATTAATTTCTGAACATTTTTATTACCATCTCTACCATGGAGAAGCATTAAAAACTACCAGGGATCTGGTAAGGAGCCGGTGGCTGGGTGTTCTATACACAAAATTTGGTTTTGTTTGGCTGCTTGGTTGGGTTTTCTCTCTCTCTTCCCTGCTCCTCATGCTTGTCCTCTAGTGCTTGGAGCAGGCCTGTAGGCCTCCAAATGCAGACCTCAACTCCTTGTGTGTGTGTGTGTGTGTGTGTGTGTGTGTGGCATTTGCACCAGTGTCTAATTACATCTGCGAAATTTTCCTCTCCAGGGGTTTGGACTAACACCTCACATGTATATTTCAAAACAAGATGCTTCTAGTGATCCCCCTCCCTGCCAAGAAGAGCAGGCTTATATTTACTTCAGGAACAGCTGGTATTTGAAGTGATTCTAAAGTATGGTATACAATATTACGGCCCTGAGAGATCCAAGAAATAACCAGAGCAAAAAAAAAAAAAAAAACAATTTTATGCAAAAAAAAAATTTGCTCAGATACGAGAGAAACTATTTCTGGATGCTATATTGTCAGGTTTTTAAATGAGTAGTGTTCTTTGAAAAAGGACCTAAGTGTCTTCACCCACTAGGGGTTTCAAGAAAATACCCCTAGTGAAATAGCCCCATATACCAATGATCTGTATCTTAAAGAGACTGTTTACACATTAAAAGCCGGTTTTGTATGCAGATGAAGGGCCCCTTTGGTTATGTTCAAGGAGGCATTCAGATGTTCTTCCTTTACTATTTATTGGTGAACGATCTGACACTATTTCTCTTTTATTTAAAAACAATGTTGATATGATCAAAATATGACCACTATAAACGCTGAGGGACGTATTTAAAGAACATAAGCTGACATTGTGAAGGAACACCATACTAGACTTTTTGTAAATTTATTTTATATTTAATGGAATGCAGTATAACGGCTGGTGAAGTGTATTATAATTGTGTAAACAAATCCTGTTAATAGAGAGATGTACAGACTCATTTTGTACTGTATCTTGAAACTTGTGAAATAAAGATCCCATCTCTGGCTACCTGTTTGTGGTAGTACTCCACACCCAGAGGCCTTCACATTCAGACTTGGCTTTTAACCAGAAGATACAACATTTTAGTGAGTCTTTTCTGAAATACAGAAATGAAATTCTAGAATGCACTCATCTGGGGAAATTTGAATCTGTCTTTCATCTTTACTATCTGTCAATCAGATTCCCATGAATTAATTGAACATTGTCCTGGGGAGGATATAAATTTACCAGGAAGTGGTAACTATTTGTGGAATCTGGTGTTTGACCTCAGGCTGCCTGAGAGTAAGGACACCTCTGTATACACTGGTTATAGTATAAACTGACCAGGGCTTGCAGAGACACAGATACAGCACATAGATATAGCCTATTTAAACAGACATAGATAAAGCCTATTTAAAATAAGATTAAATAAAAGACACAGGAACAACATAAGCTGAGTGCGCGTTGTGCACACAGTTCTAGCTCAAGGTAGGGCGTGTGGCAGTGGGAGAGGGCTTACTGATGAAGTATGAGAGGCTTTGGGTTCCATCCTTAAGGAAAAAAGCAAGCCAGAAAAGAGTCCTAGGTTTGTCCTTCAGCACCCTAGCAGACAACTTGGACGTGATAAAAGCAAAGTGGTCCAGCTTAGCAACATCAGATCCATCAGTCTGCCTAAAACAGACTGCCACAAATAAAAGTTTGGGTCTCAACTGTTACTTCAAGGAACACAGCTACCCGAGATGGCCTCAGCTAAAGTAGAAGTGAAGATAGAAACATCCAAGTGACAATGTTCAAAGTCTGCCTGGAGTGAGGCATGGTGGCCGTGTACTGCTGACAGCATTTTTGTCTGGGCAGGCACTACAGTGAAGCCTTCAGTCTCTGCTGGCGATTATAGCTCCTGCCCTTCAGCTCCCTTGAGGGCAATAACATACATTGGATCTACCTCCTTGGGATTGGCTGGCGCTGAGCTGTGGAGATGAGAATTTATCCCAGACTCTTCAACCGTGGCCTTGCGCACTGTGTCGTCTGTGTGTTTTGGGTACACGAACTACATACAACTTAGAGAATAGGAACCATTTCTGTAGTACAAACTGAAAAACATGCAGAAGGAAGCATTTTCTATTCCCCAGGAGTATAAGAATTAAAAAACAAAACAACAAAAAACACTTTAGAACCCAGTAGTCCAAGAGGACGTGTTCCTGGCCCAGCTACAGCTTAGAAAGCAGATTGAACATTTGTGGGTCCCGAGAACGCTACCAAAACTGGTAATATGTGGATAATGTCTCACTATGGACAAAGCCAACTTTCCTAAGGCCAAGTAGTTGTTCTCTGGATTAATTTCATTGAAATGCAATAGTATCAAAAGGTTGAGTGTGGTAGTGCACACCTTTATTCCCTGCCCTTAGAGACAGGAGGACCGCTGTGAGTTCAAGGCCAGCCTGGTCTACATAGCAAGGATTGAAAATAGCATGCTATTTCCCTATAACCTGATTTCGACCTGATCTGAACTAAGTAGAACTGTCCACAGTACTGGCGCTGCAAACAGCTGCCTCTGCTCATTTGAGGAAACCCCACCCCCTTTGTTTCATTAGTATCTATTTTGTCCCTCGTTTGAGACTTACTTTTGGTGCTGATGCCCAAGAGTGGATTAAGTTCTATTTTTAAAAAGGCATGCTTGCTTACATGAATTAGTGGCTTGCGGTCTGCCAGCTACCCACCTTTGAACATCCATGTTGCTCACGGTAATACTTCTCCTGGTTCAACCCAGTTTCCTTTGGCCTTCTCTCGGCCTCTCCCAAAAGAACCAGCCTCCCATTGAAAAGGACTTCTCCCAAGTCTTATAAGTATTGGAGGACCATGTGGTTCCAGTAAGGACTCTGAACTTGGAAAATGAGGTTGTCACTGTTTTACATGATTCAAGATTTCAGTGAATCATGAAATCAGTGAATAGAAACCATTCTTGAAAGCTGGCCTATTTTGAGCTGTGCAAATGCAGCTGTGAGTTTCAGAATTTACCCACCTGGGTTTCCCTGCTCCCCTCCCCGTCACCCCCATGGCCTTGACCACCCTATGCTTTTCCTAACAAAATTGTATGCAATGAACATTTTTGTTCTAAATGAAATGTATTCTGACTAATGCTGGCTCTTTGTATGTGGCCAGTGGTTGGAACAGAGGGAGCCTATGAGCTGGAACTCGGGTCTTCATCTCTGAGAACGGTTCCTCTGGCGTCCTGCACACATACTATTTTCTTTCACTCGCTATTCGAACAGCGTTGTTTGGTAACATCTTACACACTGCATGCAAATGTATTTCTTACAGAGAGGATTGAAAATAGTGTACTATTTCCCTATAACCCCATTCTGACATGAACTGAAATAGTCCACAGTGGCAAACAGCTGCCTCTGTTCATTTGAAGGGTCCCCTCCCCCTTTGTTCCATTGGTATCTATCTCATCCCTCATCTGAGACTTAAAAGTAATTAAATCATCATAAAAAAAACTGATATTTTCTATATACTTAGGTTGGTGAAACCAAAGAAAAATATAGAAGTCAGTGTCCCCAGATACAGCTTGATAAGTCCCAGTGAAGACGTATAGGCCTTAAAGTACTGACATAGAGGAAATGCCATGAGCAGGAAGAAGACCCCAGCATTAACTGAAGAAAACCTGGTTGCCTCCCTCTGGTCTGTTAGCTTCATTAAACAGCCTTTTCGTTGTAACCATTCTGGACCATGAGACAGAGGTGTGAGGGAAGGGTCAGACACACCCCCCATGGCCTGCAGCTGAGTTCCCGTCCTCTCCTTCCACCATCCCTGAATGGCTTAACTCAGGGGTCAAGCAACCCTTTTCACGGGGGTCACCTAAGACCATCAGAAAACACGTATTTGCATATTTGCATTCATAACAGCAATATTTTAAGTCTTCGGTTTTGTCCGTCATTCAACAGCCTTTATTATGTTCAAGTCACTGAAATAAATCTGAAAATGAGTGTGTATGAGAGAATGAATTGAGAATGGCTCTTGTCCTCCAAGAGACATCTCCACCACCGACTGAACACAGAGGCGCTTTGCAGGCGTTACTGAACTGGACTGTAATTTCTCCATGATGTCACTCCCATTCCCGAATTTCTCCTGACCGCCGAAGAAGCAAACTTCTGAAAAGCTGAGCAACTGGAGATTGCTCAGCTGGTGCGAGTCATAAAAACTCAAATGCAAATGAAGACATCCCTTGCTCTAAAACCCGAGTGAGCTGCTGTGATGTGCTATGCCCTCGATGCAGCGTGGTAAGGGAGCTGTGGACCATCCTGTGGTGAACAGGAAAGAGTAATGAGAGAAAATGCAATATCCGTCCCCTTCCGTGTCAACCTGCCCACACTGACAGGCTGTTCTACTTTTAGCATGTGCTGCTAAAACTGTTTACAGGTATCTGGTACCATGCTGTGACTATAAGCATGACAGGCATCTGGAGTGTTGTGAGGGTCAAAGGTCTCTGCTCCACCATGTCTAGGACAAGGTGAAATGACTTAAACAGGAGCCTCGTGACCAGGACCTGAACCTTTTCCCCGATGGCTGACATCTCTACCCGAGGGCAGAATAACCAGCCTCTGTCTGTCCTGCACTCATAAGCTTGGCTCCTGGGCTAGCATGCCCAAAACATCTGGGAGCTGGCCAGTACCTCTCTAACCGAGGAGGAAGAATAGTCTCAAAGCGAACATCCGAAGAGCTCAGGTAGAGCTGCTTTAGAATGCCACAGGAGCAGCCACGCACTTGCATGGAAATCAGCAACGTCTCGCTCCTAGATAGCTTCTCTACGAGTAGCCTGGGCTCTTCAGGGTGGGAAGGCAAGGGTAACACCAGGAATCAAACAGCAGCCCATCCTCGGGGACTTCAACTGTGATCTTCAGCAGCATCTCGTGCCCACGCTGTTTCCGTGGTACCAAGTTTGGAAGGGAGGGGGGTTCTGATGTAACTGTCGTCTGCTCAGTTTGTCTATAGCTTTTGGATCACGGGATCCATTATGACATATCTGGGCCATTGAAAAAGATTAGTGGAGCCAATAAGGGCCTGCGTGTGTGCACACTCGGTGCCAACTGTGGCTGCTTCAGTTCTTCTGGCTTCTCTTTTCCTAAGGTTCCCTGAGGCCTCTCTACCCCCCGATCAGGCCCAAGCTCCTCCCCAAGTCTCTGCTTCGACTCCACTGGGTCGACATTAAGTCAGGCCCATTTGCTATGTGCCCCTGTGTGTTTCTTTGATGGCTCTCCTTATCGTCGATCACAGTACTTGCCTGCTACACGCTCCCAGCTTGTAAATCCCAAGACAGGAACCAGTCTGTCTTGTTCGCCAGCAGGGGTCCAGTGCTTGGCATGACGCCCAACATCCAAAGTAATTTGTTTCATTTTTGAATTAGCAGATGGAGTTTCTAGTAGCAAGAATGTGGGAAAGGGGGGGGGGGTTGATATCCAGAGTCTGTTCTTGGGGGAAAGTGCGAACATGCAAATGGACATTTAATGGTTTGAGTGGTGCCCCGTGGCTTAGCCACTTTGTATGAGACTTCCCTGGACTCTCTCGAATCCCAAGAAGGATGGAGATATCCCTTCTGAGAAACCAGCTTAGGAGTGGGACGAGTACCCCGCATCCCCTGGAGGGAGGGACTGCTCAGGAATCTCACATACACACACACAGGCTGTGATGGAGAAATAGGAACAGAGAGAGCTGGAGAGATGGCTCAGCAGTTAAGAGCACTGACTGCTCTTCAAGAGGTCCCAAGTTCAATTTCCAGCAACCATGTGGCTCATAACCATCTGTAATGGGGTCCAATGCCCATTTTGGGTAGGTCTGAAGACAGCTACAGTGTACACAATTAAATAAATCTTTTAAAAAGAGAGAGAAATAGGAACAGAAAGTTTCACATTGAATTGCCTCACTGAAGTAACAAATCCCTTTCCAAAGTAAGAAGGGGGAAGCATGGAGAACTTAGAGCATCACTGAAAAGAAACCCAAACTACCTCTGTCCTCTTTAGCTCTGCTGTGCCAATCCCATCCAATGCAGCCTGGGTGCTTACTGCCCCCAAGCCTGGACCAGAGAGGAGAAGAAAGGCAGTGTAGCTAAGGGGCTGTGAGTGCCACCAGGGGTTGCCAGCTTCGCACTGTGTCTACTAACTCACACTAACTCACACGGGACACGGGGCCTTTCCGTGCTCATCTTTCTTCACTGAGAAAATCTGGCTATCACAAAGATGAGAAACTTGCCTGGAATATAGTTAACCCCAAAAGTCTTAAGTCAAAAGTCTTATCAAGGTGGTAAAATACCATTAAAACTATCGAGTCTTCAGTAACTACCGATCACTTAAAAATGTCTAGTTTCTCTTTAGGATTCTGTGGCTACAGTCGTTACACAGCCATCTTTGTCTTGCCGGATGTGACTCTGTAGAAAGAATGGCAGAGTCCACAATGCAGACCGACTCCTCTTACTCTCCCAGAACTGCCTCTATCTAAGTTAAATAGCAAGTCAGGCTAAACTACCATGAACATGTCTACCAGACAAGTCCAACCTACACCCCATTGCCACATGCACCCAAAGGCAGCCATGATTGCAGCCTAGCACAAAACTCCATCATAATAACATCAATAATAATAAATAATTATTTTGTCACTCGATGGCGCAGTCCTCAGATGTGAACTCGTAGATGATAACACTGTGTTGCCATCTACGTCAAATGATTGAACGTGACAGTTCAGAGTCTAAGCTCTTGTGTGCTCAGGTCTTCAACTGTGTATCTCACATTGTTTTAAATCTGGACCTATCAGTTCCTCTCGAGGTAAAGAAAATAAAGCCATGAGGCTATCTGGACACAAGAATGAAACGACCGAGGGTGGGGATGGGGGTCAAGGAGCATGGAGTCAGGGACAATGGGGAAGGGAATGAATGAGAATGACGTATAATGAGACACGTATATGAAAGTATCACAATGAAATCAATTACTTTATAATTACCCTCTGAAAAACTTGGGTGTCGTTTCCAAAATATGCTCTAGAGGGCACCAGAGTGCCACACCTGAAAATTTTTGTGCGTGGGTTGTTTTGTTTTTGTTTTGGTTTTGCTTTGCTTTGCTTTAAAAAAACAAGTTTTCCAGTTGTTTCTGTTTTTTGTTTCTTGTTTCCAGTCTACTTTTCTGAGAAAAGATGAAGTCTGAGGTCAGGTGCTCCTCACAAGAATATAACTGTAACTTGTAGAGGCATCCTGGGGGCTCTTGGCATCATCAGCACTGTCCCATTGTGCCATCATGAGTCTGTCTTTTTGTGCACAATATAGAAGTTGCAGAGAACACATGCAACCTGACGTCAACCCAAGGAGCCATCTGGTCTACCCAGTTCTTGGGTGTAGTGCCGTAAGAAACAAAGAGGCTTTGCACCCTCTCCCATGCATGGGTCTCCACTGGCAGTGTCCTCCTTTGGCATCTACCAAGTTGTTCCTTCCACAGCCATGTGTAACAGGGTTAGTAGCAATTGGTGTGGGATACTCACAGGAATTACCTCCGGTTGTAGATAATTCAGAGATGGGCCCAGGGGAAGAAGGGGTATCTTCCAGGGACTCTCAAAAGTGTTCTGGCTCCATTTTTGCATTTTCTGGTGTGAGGTTTACCATCCACTAGCAGTGACCCACTTCCCTCTGTGGATTTAATCACGCTGCTTCCCTTCCCTCTCAGGTTAATGATCCCTTCTGGGCTGCTGTCAGGAAATCAGTCTCTTGCTGATAAAGGAGCTGCAGCAGGTCACAAATCTGCGTGCCCTTTGTCTCTTGGTCCTGGTGAGTTGTGTCACCTTGACTACTTTGTTCTTTCTGTTTGTTTGCTATTTGTTTGTTTTTCAAGACAGGAGTTCTCTGTGTAGCCCTGACAGTCCCGGAACTCACTCTGTACGTGGACCAGGCTGGCCTCGAATGCACAGAGATCCACCTGCCTCTGCCTCCCAAGTGCTGGGATTAAAGGATTAACACCACCACCACCCAGCATTTCTTTGTTCTACCATCCAAGCTCTCAATGCTTTGCTATATAATTTCCAAGGACCTCTGACTTTTGAAATGCAGGCTTCTAAGAGAGAAAGATGACCTTGGAAAATGAGGAAAGTGATCAGGGCTAGTCATAATGCCTAAGCAGGCAGATAAGAATCATCCCAAACGTATTCTTTAAGCATATCTAGCAGTTGGGAAAGAAGAGGATTAGCGAGATGTTTCATTGAGCAAAGTGTTCATGACCCAAGCGATCCTAGACCCTCAGAAATCATAAAAAGTTCCTGGTGGCATAATGGTGACATCCAGCACGGTGGGGGCAGAGACAAAAGAACCACTGACTAGTCAGATGATCTTGTGGAATCAGTGAGCTACAGAGTCAAAGAAAGACCCTATTTCAAACTGTAAGGTGGAGAGGAACAGAGAACAGGTGATATTAACTTATTGTTTCTACACTTTGCACACACACCTGCAACCCCCCCACACACACACACAGAACAAAATACATAGGGGAATTCTGGGAGCATTCCAGACTCACCTTCCTTAAAGTCAGCTGGCAACCGGCCAGCACTTCCTGGGCCGACAGACCCCTTGGATATGAAAAGAGACCACTCCCCACCCAACCTACCACAAACGCACCTTCCAATCCTATGCCAGACACTCCCTGAGAAAAACTCTTGTTCATGTAGCTTTTCCCGCTCTGTTATACTGACATGTGAGTGGGCTTTTTTCCTGACCAAACCCAGGGTCCTATGCATGCTAGGTCGAACAGCTATGCTCCTGAGAAGCCCTCCTGCCCACAAGGAGTTGTGATCTCACCAGACCAACCCCCTCCTGATGAATGGCATGAATAGAAACTGACCTTCCTGTCAGAGGCAGGAAGCTTGGGAGGAAGAAAACAGACTTGATGGATTACAAAGGGAAGCAGGTGGGTGTGGTGAAGAAAAGCTTCCCTCTTTCTGTGTGGGAGCTCAAGGTTTCTCCCAGAGACACAGAGTCATGTGGGACCTCTACTTCTCTTCGGTAGATAATATGTTCAGGGTTCACTGCCTGCCCTAGAGTAGAACCTACCATTTATTTTTGTTACATTTTAAAAATAATTTGTATTGGTGGGTGAAGTTATGTGGGCACTCACTTATGTGGGGGGGGGGTCAGAGGACAACTCTCGGGAGTTCCTCAACCACCAATGAGTTGTAATGACAGCAAGCTTGACAGCAGTGCCTTTCTTGGGTGAACCATCTCACCATCCAGTGACCTAGAATAATTTTTTTTAATGTGTAGGGGTATTTTGCCCACACGCATGTCTGTGTACCATTTGCATGACTTGTACCCTCAGAGGAAGGGCACCAGAGCCCCTGAAACAGGAATTTCAGATAGTTATGGGTGTTGAGAATAGTACCAGGTTCCTCTAGAGTAGCAGCCAGTGGCTCTTAACCACTGAACCATCTCTCCAGTCCTATCTACAATAATGTTTTTAAGGGACGTGTCTTTGTCGTTTATTATCCCTTCATTTCTCCTTTAGATGCTACTGAATGCAGTCCTTTAAGTAGGAGTTATTTCAAACCATTATTGAAGCTGTCATGGTGACAAAGACATAGACTTTTGTGAAATGCATCATTTGTGAAAACTCTTTTTTTTTCTCCTTCAGATTTTTGAGACAAGGTCTCTCTGTGTAGCCCTGGCTACATCTGAACTCACTCCGTAGCCCAGGCTGGCTTCAAATTCACAGAGACTCGCCAGGGGAGGAGGAGGAGGAAAGAGAGAAGGAGGGAGGGAGGGAGGAAAGAGAGGGAGAGAGAGAGAGAGAGAGAGGGAGAGAGAGAGAGAGAGAGAGAGCCCACATGAGGGTATATGCACCTCAAATGTGCCCTTGGTGATGCCTTTGGAGCCAGAAGAGGACGTCAGATCCCTGGGACCTGTAGCCACCGGCTGCCATGGGGTTGGTTCCGGCTGCCATGGGGTTGCTGAGAAGCAATCCAGGTTGTCTGAGAGAATACCACAGGATCTTATCATTCCCTCCAGATCCCCTCCCTGGGACTTCCAACAGCACAGATGTTGTGCGTATTTGCTTCTTACTGTGTGCATATTTCTACAATATGTCGACCGGAAGATGATTTCTGCTGGAGGCCTGCTCTGGCTGGGGCTGAAGTGGGACACAGCATTGGACGAAGGTCGAAGACTGATGATCCCTGGCCTTACAACCTCTCTATTTATTCTTTGATGCTGTTTGCCTTCCTCTTACATACTTCATACAAAATTGATCACGTGATTCTCCAAGCATCCTTACAGTCCATAAGTTCACAGCAAGTTTAATACAATAATTCAAGTGATGAGGGGTCACAGTGGAAGTGTTTACGTGTGTTTCCATTAAGACTAGTACCTCACTAACCATTCATTATCTGTTACTAGCTCCCATAAGTTCATTAAAAGTTTAAAACAATGATTCTTAATGTTATAAGTTAGGACAGTTCTGCCAAGAGACACATCATCTGCCTTGTGCCTCATTACTCTTGAAGTTTTGTACAGATAAACCAGTCGATATTTTATTTTCTGTCCTTGCACCTACAACGAGTTGTCCATTCCCAGTTGATGACCTTGAGTTATCAGATAGTGATCTCATAGCTAACCCAGAAGGAATGTTTTCCCTGACATTAATCTGCTTCGAGCCTGCTTTCCTAGCCTAGTGCAATCAGCCTGTGACACATGAAGGTTTGCACAGCCATATTCAGGGAGCTGGAAACTACTCGTACAAATTTAGGAATTCTATAAAATCGCTATCAGAAATTACAAAATCACCAATCTGTCTACACAGCATTATTACATGATAGTACATCTTCATTGATCTGCAGAAAACCTGCCCAATAGGGCAGGCTGATGCCCGGGGATCATTAGGTTATGCAATAGTGGCAGGAATGGCAGATCAGCAGCGAGAAGTGATCCTGAAATAAAAATCTCAGAGCTTTGCAATCTAGAGCTCACCCATCACAGCCATGCAGAGCGATGAGCCATCTCCGGAAAACTGACTCGCTTGCCTTTAGCCTTTCCTGGACGTCTCCTGACAGATTTCTTTACCCTTATATCTATTTTTACCCGTTTTGCCCACTATGACTCTGCCTTCGTTAGGATTTCTATTGCTGCGATGTAAAAAAAAAAAAAAGTGACCAAAAACAACTTGGGGAGAAAAGGATTTATTTCAGCTTACACTTCCACATCATGCTCCGACCTCCAAGGGCACAGGGCAGGAACTCACCCGGAACCTGGAAGCAGGGACTGAAGCAGAAGCAAGCTGTAGAAGAACCGTCCATACTGGCTTGCTCATTCAATGCTTGCTCAGCCCCCTTTCTTAGATGAGGACCACATGACCCAAGGATGGCACCACCCACACTGAGCTGGGCCCGCCCACATCAGTCATCAATCAAAAGGATGCTCTACGGACTAGCCTGTAGGACAATCTCACGGCGGCATTTTCTCAATCAAGATTTCTTCTTCCCTCGTGGTCCTAGCTTGTATAGAGTTGAAATAAATCCCAGCCAGTACAGGCCCCCGCTGTGCTAGGTGTAAGAGCACTACAGAACTCTTTGTAATGACAAAAATAATAGTCAAAGAGACAAAGGAAATAAACATCTGTTACAAGACCTGGAGACTTAGAAGATACTACATTCAAGAAATGCATGACCACAGAAAAGAATGAGGCTTTCCTTATGTGGTGATGGCGCTTATAAAATGGCGCCCTCTCGAAATGTGGAGAGCGGGTGGTGGCTTATGCATTTTTGCAAATTATGATAGAAAGTAGGTGCCTGGAACAAACGGGACGAAAAAGAAATGGGAGCTAAGTTTGTCCCTTGGGATTGTGTTAAAAGTTCAAACTCTGGATTTAAAGTCAGTATTGATGCTTCACAGTACGTCTTAGAAAGACGTCAGTGTAGCGTCTCTACGGTCTCACTGGGTGAAACACTAACTGAGGGACTCTGTCCTGTGCTGAACCTAAGGACCTGCCAGCCAAGTCTCCTGGCCTCCATCGACATGTCTATAATCTTGGGGGTAAAGGCTCACCTCAGGGTTTCCCAAAGCAGGAAGTACTCAGCTAAGGCTGAAGACAGAACTTTCCTGATTCTCCATTTATTATCTCTGGGATAACACACATCGTTAATTCCCATCTCACTACCTGATTTCCACACTGAGGTTTACTTGATGACTTTGACCGCCTGTCACTGTAACTTTATCCTTAGACAGCCATTGCCTGATTGCCTCCAAGTCTCTCAGCCTTTAATGACTCATGTTCCTGATAGGCAGAATCGTAGCCACTGGGGCACCCTCTAAACACTCAATTTTCTGGGTCCTTCTTCCCTTTTCTGGCGTTTAGGTTTTCAGTCCGTCAAATGTTTCTGTACATTGCAGTCTCCTGAGGCTTCAGGGAAAGCCTGCTTGACTTTAGTTACTTGCCAGGCTTCCATCCGGCAGTTTATTATTGCATTGCTGGCTATAGTCTTGTGATGCTGTTCTGGAAGTGATGATGGTTTTAAGGAGTAGTCTAGAAGCTTTTGTTAGAGCTTTTGTTAGGGTTTTAGGGATGGACCCAAGCTTCCCAACAGGCTGTGGGAACCAGTCCAAAATAGAAAGGCAATCTGAGGATCTGTGAATAAGGAGCGGATGTGGCCTTTCCTGCTATGTGTCAAGGTTTGTGGGACCTTAAGATAGACTAGGAGCATGGGACTGGTAAGAACAGAGGGTCACAAGAGACAGAGGGAGACAGGAAATGAAAGTACGGCTGACTCTCTAAGAGGGTTCCTGGGTGGGGCTCCCAGCCCCTTGTTGCAGTTTCTGTTAATGGCTGAGGAGCTGCAATACAGGATCCAGTACCAGGAGGCCTAAGTTCCGGAGTTCCAATTTCAACAAGTATGCATTTAAAGCTGTTTCACCCTCTTTTTTTTCCCCTTGTGCTTGTGCCTGAACTCTTATTAGACCTGATTAAATTATAGTCTAAGGTTTTGTTTTGTTTTGTTTTGTCTGGGGAGCCCACCTTGCTCCGTGAGTATGTGAGTAATGCCCTGGGGTATGATGTCACAACATCCATAGACAACAGGAACTATTTGCTTCCAGAATAAGCTTTTAAAAAACCATTTATTTTTTATTTATATGTGTGCATGTGCACCTGCTAGTCTGTGTGGGCACGATGCTTGTGCAGATGCTGGTGGAGGTCAGAAGAGGGCATCAATCCCCTGAGCTAGAGTTTCAGATGGTTGTGCTATTTGTACTACCCACCTAATGTAGGTGCTGGGAATCAAACCTGGGCCATGTACAAAAGCACCAAGTTCTCTTAACTGCTGAGCCATCTCGGTCCACAACATTCTATTATAATCTTACGGAACTACCAGCCTACCGAGTACATGCTGTTGACTGGAAACATCATGTAATACCTGACTGTACCTGTGGGTTGGACTTTAGAGCTCACAGTATATATAGTCAATCTAACACATCCCCATTGGAGGAAGGGTCATCGCAGACTGAGCACCTGGAATTCTCCCATTCCATGAAAATGTGCTCACGGTTCCAAGTAGAAGCTGAACTAAGTGAGATGCGATCTTCTAGATTCGTTCTGGTCATAAGGAAAATAGAACTCGTCGCTAAGGAAGGGAGCAAGGGTCAGAACTGTACAAAGAGATTTTGAGTAGGCTAATGGTGCCAACAACCTGGCTGAGTGACTCCAGCGTGAGATGATTGGCAGTGAGTGGAACTTCCGCTGCCATTTAGAATTCGATTCCGGGCCCGCCCACTCACCGGAGGAGAGCGGGACCCCTGATTGACAGCGTCTGGAAAATTTGGGGGGAAAGGAGAATCACGGGCTACGGGCCTCAGAAACTGAAAGGAGTTCTGAGCAGAGAACCTTCGTCGATTTCTTTACAGATCCCGTGTTTTTTTCTGTGCTTTGCCTTAGTTAGGATTCTGTAAAGAAGTAGAACCGATGGGATGAATGTTCTCCGAATTCTGGGGAGGCTGAGAACTCAGGAAGCTGAGTCTGTGAGACTGAATGCCTCGACAGTCCCAATCTGGTGCTGAAGGAGAGCCTTGGTCCTGCAGGGCATGTCGGAAGTCAGAAAAGGCTGGGTTCCGATGTCAGAAGAGAATGGCGCCAATGCCAGCAATAAGTAAATGCATTCACAACCAAAGCAGAGAGTCACGGCTTTCCTCAGACCTCCCTACACCCAGTCCACAGTGGTTCCCACTCTGAGGGAAGGTTTTCCTTCTCCCTACTTCCAATCCCTTACAATAACACTGATGTACACTAGAGGGCGTCAGTGTACATGTTTTTAACCGAGTCCAACCCAACAAGAATATTTTTGACATATTATTGTATTTATATATCAAATATATATTTAGTCAAATACATACACACAGACACACACACACACTCTCACACATATATGATCAGGGGTGCATCAAGCTTGAGTGTAAAGGTGTGAGGACAATTTGTAGAAGTCGGTTTCCTCCTTCCTTCATATGGGACCAGAGGATTTGAACTCATATCAGGCTTAGTGACAAGTACCTCTCTGCCTGCTAAAGCTAACTCACCAGCCCTGAAAACGGACTTTTCACAATCTACTTAACTGGCGTCTAGCTCTCTTCACATCAGATGGGTGAGCCTTTGAATAATCATCTTGAAGATATCAGCAGGCTTAAAAGAGAAGCAACAGCTTTAGACCTTGAAGATCAGGTTCCAGTTTTGCTTTTGGCTTTCTTAGCTGAGGAGTGGGGCAACAGTGAGCCTTATATTGCTATAGCGACACACTATTAGCCTATTGTGGCTTCTAAGCAATTTCACCTTCCCTGAGGTGTTGCTCCCAAACTCAGTCCAGAACTCTCCTTTCTTTCACTGACCAACCTCCCGCTCCCCACAGAGCTCCATTGGCAGAGATGAAGAATCCTCAGCTGTGTAACTACATCAGGGACTCATGGTTGGCGAAGAGGCTTCCTGGTGATGGGTTTATGACGAATATTAAGTGCCTGTTGATTTAGTAACCAGCTCCTGAATTGCCAAACAGTTTACTCCTTGTAAATATCTCTCATATACATAAAGATAAGAGCTGATGATTCCTTGGCCACATTGCTGGTCTGAGGGGAGGAAACACTAAGTGTGAAATCCATACCCTTTCTCAAAGACATAATGTGGAAAACAGACCAGAACGTTGTTTTAGTACATCTTGGCTGCTGTAACAAAGAACCTCGAACCCTGAAGCCCATAAACAATAGGGACTGAGGGAAGGACCAGCAGAATTTGTGTCCAATGAGAACCTGCTTTCTGGTTCACAGATGCTGCATCCTCAATTGATGGGAGGATGAGGGGACCACTCTTGGGCTTCTCTTAATAAGCATTAACCCTATCCATAGGTGTTCTTCCTCCCATCCCCACCCCCACCTCGAGACCTTGTCTTATAATACCAAACACAGCTGTGCTGCTAATCACGTGATGGCTGATCTTAACTGGCAACCTGACCAGATTATCAATCAACCAAAACTCAAGCGATTGACTGGGCATTCCAGTGCCATTCAATTTCCTTGGTCAGGTTTATTTGAAGCAGGAAGTCCCTTGCTAGATCAGCCACCACCTTCTGATGGCAGCCAAGATAAACAGATAATAAGGAAGCTTTTGCTTCTTCGTCTACCTGCCATCGCTGTTGCTAGCTCGAAAGTCTGTCCTTCCTGTGGACGTTGCAGCCCTTTGTTGATCTCGCCAGCTTTTCCCGGCCCTAGTGTGGACTGAGGGCCAGCAGCTCTCCCAGAACCTCAGGACCTCGGTGCCAGAGCGGGATAGAGGAGACATCCAGCCTCGAGGACTGAGTACTGGAATCTCAGCCTCTCCAGTGTGAGACAGCTGCTGTTGGAATACCCGGACCACGCTGCAAGTCAGTCTAATACATCCTCCTTTAACGTATATATTTAGTTTATCAGTTATTTTCCTTTAGAGAACCCTAGTGCATCAGGTCTCTCCATAGGAATGCAAGTACGTGTGAATATCCACACCGTAGCAAAAAGTTTAATAATTTGCATTTGAATATCTACTGAGATATTTTACATACGATTGAATGAATATGAGATTAAATGACTTCATTAAAATGGCTCCTGAAGAGTTCGAATGATTTATGTGACTCACCTTCTGTTTCTAATAGATGAACCAGTCTTAGCTATATAATTTACAAATTTTTATCCTGGGGCTTAGCGTATAGCCCAATCATACAGTATAGGGAAGCATGGGCAGGCTCTGGATTCACAAACACCTTGGAAAAAGGTCTTGTCACCCTGTGAGGTCCCAGGATGTAAGAAGTGTCCTAGAGTGGAGAAGCAATCCCATAAGGCTTATATCCTTCAGCTCCGTTCACTGAAGTTTGTTCTATAGAACCACCTGAGCATGGGCTCTTGCATAATGGCTATGTACTTGCAGCCCAGTTTTAAAAAAAAAAAAAAAAAAAAAGGTAGGACAGCCCAAGTGTCCAACAACCTAGGACAAATTGGTAAATGCTGAATGAAGATATAGGGACCTGAGACAGAAGCTTATTGGTAGAACACCTGTATGGTATTTCAACACCCCGGCTTCACAGCTGGATGTGCGCGCACGCATGCGCATGAAGGGTAGTGGGGGTAGGACTATTCTATCCATCTATGGAGTGTATGCAACCATTGTAAAGACGGAGAATCTTAAAAATCACCTGAGACACTTAGAGAAAGAATCGAAAAGGAAAGACTACCTAGGCTCCTCCAGGAGAAATTCTCGTTCCGCAGGCCTCGGTTGAGACCTGTTAACCTCTGTATTTTAAATGATGTTCCCAAGAGAGTGTGGTTTCCAGACAAGCTTGAAAGATGCTAAAATAATAAGTGTGTGCAACGACATGAGAAAGATGCTCAAGCCAGCAAGTCAGCATTCAAAATCGCGTGGCACAAAGCCCCCGCTGGTTGTCGCCCCGGGACTGCAAGTACACAGGGGAAAATGGAACCACACATACCCACAGAGAAGGATCTGAGTCCAGACAGTCCTGGCGGGTGCCTCTGGGAAGGGAAGAAGAAACGGACTCTGCATTTTTTGGTGTGTACTTCAATGTTTGTTTATACATTGGAGGACGGTGTGCAGAGAACAAGAAAGAACCCCTTGGGGTTTCATAGGTTCCCAAATATATGGAGAGGGTGAACATGGGAGGAAGTGTCACTCAGGATGACAGCCAACGCAGCCCAGGGACAGGCCGTCTTGTGGGGAACACGAAATGGTTGCGGTGCTCTTTCTGAGAGTCCCAGCCAAGCTAGACCTCACCCTGCAGCTAAGGCCCTCTCTCCCTCTGCTCCTTGGTGCTGAGCAGGGAGAGCCCAGACTTGGGAAGAGGGCTTTCCAGATCAACTTGGCCCACGACACAGCCAGAGTGATGAGGTCATTTAGCACAGCTGCAAACTATTTCAAGGAAACAGGTGGTGGCCGTAGCCTCTTCCAGGCTTGGACTTTTGCTGGGAGAGAGGCCTCTTTCAAGGGCGTCCTCCCTGGGAGGCCAGACACAGAGGCCTAGGTGGCTGGGAAAAGGGAGCACAAGGTCACAGAGTGTCCTCAGAAGCCTGCGGATGTGTGTCCCTCCACAACTGAAGTCTCAGTGCCAGCTGTTTGTTTCTTCACCGTAACAGCTTGGAATCCGTTCTTTGGGAGCCGCGCCTTCAGACCGCTAGAGAGGACCAGGGGAACCTGGCACAGTTTGAAAGCTCTTGGATCATTTTAGCTGTACAGTCAAGGTTGACACCAGCTGAAGACCCTGGACAAATAGCACTCCCTTAAGAGCTTGCTGGGAATTTAGAACTTCAGGTCTGTACCCATCCTCCCTAGATAAGCAGAATTGCATTCCCAAACAAGAGTCCCTGGAGAGTCTTGTGCTCTGCAGGGTTTAGAAGGTTGGCTGGCTTCTCGGGGCATTGACCTAGCTGGTGAACACAGATCCTGGGGATCTTACAGGGGATGCAAGGCAGGTAAACACTGGCCTTCTCTGAGATGCATTGACCTCCTCGAGGATGCAATAAGGTTGGCACAATTTTCCTTCGAATGCTGGTGATGCCTATGATTGGCGCGACCTGCAGAGCACCTGGAACTTAGCGCTTAGTAGATTAGGGCTCCTGTTTTGTCAGGATGGCTACTGTTTGTGATCCTGCAACACAAGCTGGTTAATATCCTAGCCTGTACGAGCATGCGCCGGCTCCATTTCTTGTCCAGCTCAGCCCCCACTCTGCAAACATCAAACATCTTCTCTCACTGCCGCTCAGAACTGGGGATCGGAAACTTCAGGCTCCGTCCGCACTCTCTCCGATTCCAGCATTGATTTTTTTTTTCTGTTGAAATTGTGTGATTGCTCCATCCTTAGGAAAAGCAAAACGATCGGAGGTGTAGGTTCTAACAGTTGCTGTAGAAGCTGCAAGGGCAGGGTGTGTCCCTGTCAGCTGGAGAGGAGAAGGGGTTGGATTTGGGCTTTGCCAAATCCTTGCTTCCCAGCCTTCTGCTAGTTCGGTTCTGGACGGAGGATTGCAGGCTCTGTGTGGACACAGCCCTGCGATGATTTGGGGACTGACTCACTGATAAGGGTGAGTAGCAGGGGACAGTAAGTAATGCTATATCTTCAATGATAGCGAAGCTTAAAAAGGCATGTGGTGGCGGTGCAAGCCTTTGAGGCCAGCATTTGGGAGGGAGAAGCAGATGGCCAGCCTGGTCTGCATAATAAGTTCCAGGATAGCCAGAACAGAGAGTCTGTCAAAAAAAAAAAAAAAAAAAAAAGAAGAAGACCAAAATAATCACATACCCCCCTAAAAGCCTAAATAAATAAATGCCTAGTTACTTAGCAAGCAATTAAGCATTTTGTAAATGCCAAGTATTTGTACAATTGTCCCATTTAATTATCAAAGTTTACTCTTTGATACTGATACCACACTTATTTTTAGGTGAGAAACTGGCTCAGAGATGTTTGGGCCTTCAGATAAACAGCCGTGGAGTCACAGAATTTGGAGTTACACAGAGGTGGTCCTGGGTCCAGTGTCTACTCTGGGTCATCCTGTTAAGTGACCTTTCTCCATCCCCACTGGATCCTGGAGCTCTTTCTGGTTAAATATTGGCTAATTGCCTTTCCTTTGTTTTTTTCCTGGTAGTGTTGAGAGAGACACCATCTCTCCAAGTTGGCCTGTCAATCCTTTCTTCTAAAATGGAGAATGTTCGCCTGTTAAGGACTCCAGCTTTGGATTTATGTGCTATAGGAGTTTTAAAAGACATCTCCCTGACTCTCTATTACTTGAGAAAACATCTATCGTGGATGTCGGGAAACACACAGGAGAGCAGAAAGGAGAAATGGCTTTTGTTTTGAGGGATGGGATTATGAAGGAATGAATCCTGAGTGCCGAGGGAAAAGAAAAATACCTTGTGTTTTTATGGATCAAAAAGGAGAAACTTCAAACCATGGCAACAGTACAAGCAAAGCTCTTTTTAAATAGATATTGATTCCTTATTTTCTTTTTCTTTGCCGTGCTGAAGGTTAAATCCAGAGCCTAGGCAAATGCTCTACCACGGAGCCACACCCCAAGTCTGCCCTGTTCCTTTTTGGTTCATGATCTTCTCTAATAGGCAGCTTTCATAAACTAAAAGTCACAGGAGATTTTAAAGAACAAATTCGATTTTCTTATTAATCAATTTACTTACTTGCACCATATGGGATGGAACTCAGGGTTATACCTATACTTGGGCAAGCATTTGCTGCTGACTGTATCTGTGATTGTGAGCTTTAAATGATCCAGAGTGACATTATCCATGATGTCCAATAAGTCCCTATCACTACACATCAGGCATCATCCTTTTTTTAAAAAAGATTTATTTATTTAATGTATATGAGTACACTGCCTCTCTCTCCAGACATAGCAGTACAGGGCATCGGATCCCATTACAGATGGTTGTGAGCCACCATGTGGTTTCAGGAATTGAACTCAGGACCTTTAGAAGAGCAGTCAGTGCTCTTAACCTCTAAGCCATCTCTCCTGACCTGCCAGGGGTCATCCTAAGCACTTGATGCTTGTTAACTCCAGGCTACTTGTGTACTTCCTTACAGATCTGTGTGCAGTGAGTCATTCTTTCTTTCCGTAGCACCTAGGGCTTTTCCTGCACAACGTACACACAATCCGTGAATATTTATGTAACAGAGGAATCTTGCCTTGGGAGGATACCATGCTATAGACCAAAGACAAGAAAACAGTGCCGTTCTATACTATTGATTTCGAGCCCAATAAAAGGATGATTAGAGGTAGTGAAGGAGTTAAGGATATTGTAAAGCTGGACGTGGTGGTTTATAAAAAGGATCTAAAAGAGTCTTCGGAGTAATGAGACAGAAGAAGACATTTGATCCTAAGCCTGACAATTTGAGTTCTATCTCCAGAAACCAAGGGGTGGAAGGAGAGAGACAATTTCTTCAAACTACCCTCTGACCAACACAACTATATGCTATAGCAGTGGCTCCCCACCCCCACCCCCACCAAAAAAAAGCCACAATAAATGTAATGTTACAGATTGTAAGATTTTCCAACAGTAACATCTTAGCAGCAACATTTTCTGCTTGTAAAAACACTGAGTGGTGGTGTTGGAGAAAAGGGCCATGCCCTTTAAAGAGATTTTTAAAAAGTCTTTCCTTCCTCTTATCTTTCTCAAGACCCACCATTTAAAATAAATTTTGTGTTACTCATCTATGAGTACATTACACAAGGAGATCAAGGGGTGTCAGATCCCCCAGAACTCAGGTTCCCGGCAGTTGTGAGCTGCCTGATACGGTTGCTGGACATGAAACACGATACCCTCTTTTAACTCCCAAGTCATCTCTTCAGCCTAGGACCAGGGCTTTAAAGTTGTCCAACATCGTTATTCTTTCCTATCTCTAGTGTGTTCCATAAATTGACTATTCCATGTATACATGTGCATGGAAGCATTTTGCATAAAGACATGCTTAACCCCTGTTGGATTGTTGCTCAGGAAGACAGTGGAAAAGGAGAAAGGAAGAGTGAAATGCTCCTGAAGGGTTTCTGAGCCGGGCTGTGGGTATAGACACAGGCTCTCCCACTCCCTTAACAGTTAAGATGGTTCTAATGTGGTGTCTGTTTGTACAGTTGTTGACATTCTTGACATGTAGCTCTGGCTGATCTAGAACTCACTATGTAGCCTGGACTGACTTCAAACTCACAGGAACCCACCTGCCTCCGCCTTCCTAGTGCTGGGATTAAAGGCATGCACCACTACACATGTCTAAAATGTTTTAATTCTCCAAACCAGCTCAGGTTTGAATGACATAGTGGTAGTCATTAGCTACATATAGCTATGCATATTTCAGTACCACTTAAAGCACGGTATTCCAATAATCCCAATACTCGGGAGGCAGAGGCAAGCTGAACTCTGTGAGTTCGAGGCTAGCCTGATCTATAGATTGGGCTCCAGGACAGCTGGAACTACACAGAGAAACCTTGTCTTGGAAAAGCAGACAAACAAAATGCAATATTTCAAGTCATAATTAACCACATTTCAAGTCTGAGAGCCACACAGCTAATTGCTGCCTTATGAAATAGCTCAAATAAAAAGTGTTTTGCTGGCTGTGGTAGAATGTGACTGTATAATCCCAACACTTATGAGGTGAAGCTTGAGGGGGATCAGGACTTCAGGGCCGTCCTTGTCTACACAGTGAGTTCAAGGTCAGCCTAAACTATGTGATAATCCGTCTCAAAATAACATATACACGAAGAAGACAAAAAGACAAGGAACATCCCATTTTCATAGCCCATCCTATGAGTGAGTCAACATGGATCTAAGAAGTTACGTTCTTCCCAGGCTGATAGAGGTAGAAACGCCGGGCTTCCGTAAGTTGTATTACATTTAGCTTCCTTTCATAGGCCTACCAAAGTCTCTCCCTGTGGAGAAGGATACTTCAGATAGTTCATCGTAAGATTTAATTAACGTTTTCCTCAGAGCATTTGCTTCACTCTCAGAATGTGTGCTGTGTAATAGTGACAGGTTTGTTTTTCACAAGTCAGCAGACGTTCATTCCCTATTTACAAGGCGTTTTACCCCAAAGGAGGCCTGGTCGCCGTTAAGCGACTGCTCCTCATTTCTCCGTCTCCCACAGATGAGCTGCATATAATGTCCCTACAGATCTGCCTAGCCTAGTGTCTCATAGAGATGGAACGCTACACTGTGTCACCGTTGGCTTCAGGCTTCTTCTTTCACTTAGCATAACATTTTCAAGATCCAGCCACACTGTAACAAATATCGGTTCTTCGTTTGTACTGATTTGCTAAATGATACTACTCCATGACACCCAGTATTCGCTATATTTATGAACAGTTGATGACTTCATACTTTTCAGCTATGATGGATAGCAGTACTACGAATATTCTAGGACAAATTTTTATGCAGAAGCATGCTTTCTGTTTTTATATATATAGGTATATGAAAAATAGATGTGAATATATTTGAAATATGTGTGAGGATATGTATTTACACGAGTTCAAGTGTAGCTCTGGCTGGCCTGGAACTTGCTATGCAGGCTGGTCTCTAACTTAGTCCATCAGCCTCTGCCTCCGGAGTGGTGGGATTCAAAGCCATACGCCACCACGCCCAGCCAGTTTTCTTGATATTATAAGTAGTTACTGGGTTGTATTGCAACTGTGAGCTTAGTTTATTAAGAAACTGACACCTCAGAGCCTGCCCCACATGTGGCCCATACATATACAGCCACCCAATTAGACAAGATGGATGAAGCAAAGAAGTGCAGACCGACAGGAGCCGGATGTAGATCGCTCCTGAGAGACACAGCCAGAATACAGCAAATATAGAGGCGAATGCCAGCAGCAAACCACTGAACTGAGAATAGGTCCCCTATTGAAGGAATCAGAGAAAGAACTGGAAGAGCTTGAAGGGGCTCGAGACCCCAAAAGTACAACAATGCCAAGCAACCAGAGCTTCCAGGGACTAAGCCACTACCTAAAGACTATACATGGACTGACCCTGGACTCTGACCCCATAGGTAGCAATGAATATCCTAGTAAGAGCATCAGTGGAAGGGGAAGCCCTGGGTCCTGCTAAGACTGAACCCCCAGTGAACTAGTCTATGGGGGGAGGGCGGCAATGGGGGGAGGGTTGGGAGGGGAACACCCATAAGGAAGGGGAGGGGGGAGGGGGATGTTTGCCCGGAAACCGGGAAAGGGAATAACACTCGAAATGTATATAAGAAATACTCAAGTTAATAAAAAAAAAAAAAAAGAATTGGCAGAATGACAATTGAAAAAATTAGGAAGAGATGAACAGAACTAGCGTTCATCACACCAATGTTTGATTAGCTACTTATCTCATTAATACTACCAATATCTAACAAGAAGCAACTTGAGGGAGGAGAAGTTTCTTGGGACTTGCAGTTCACGTGATGTTCATAGTTGCAAGGAAAGCATAGTGACACAGTGGCAGGAGTTGGTCACATCGTACCCACAGCCAGGAGGCAGAAGAAACAAGAAGTAGGGACAGACTATAAAACCCACAGCACCCTTATCCCTGGATGATTTTCTCCTGCAAAGATGCTGCATCTTCTCAAGATTTCTCAGCCTGCCAAGACAGACTGGCTGGGACCCAAGTTTTCAAACTCAGGAGCCTAAAATGGGCCTTTCGCATTTAAATAACAGTAGTGGGTCTGTTGCTGTTGTTCTCTGAGTGGGTTTGACGTCAATTCATTTGTTTATGACAAACAGAATTCTTCATATTGATTAAGTAAACTTTCTGAAATGGTAAAAAAAAAAAAAAAAAAAAAAAGAAACTGACACCTTTTTGTAAACCAGCTCTCCAACCTCACCTCACCTGTGTTCATACAATAAAGATACCATTTTTCTCTTTACTCAACAGTGTCCAACAGACAGGAATTACTTGTTTACAATTGGATTGAATGGATGCTAATTTTAAGTCAATAGCCATTTATTCAGGAACTGGAGGGTACCCTGCTGGAACGTAGGATAGGATAGCACTTATTAGCCTGTTGGAAATTGTAGTCGAGTGCATGTTTAGAGAGTGTCTAGAAGACTTGTAACCCATAGACAGAACAACTGTTCCTTTGTGCCTGGGAGACTTGGTGAAGGCCTCACACAGGAATGGACGTTTGGTTCAGACTTCAGTGCCAAGGACTAGTAGAGAGAGAAGGAAGTCAGAACTAAGTAAAGCATTTTTCCTAGATGAGACAAGTTATAGAACTATGTATAAGTGACCTCACCCATAAAGAAGAGTAGACTCCATGGTCTTTATTCTTTCAAAACCTGGTCATTTGTGGGCTGAGGTTAGCTCAAAGCAGCCAGAATTGAGTCGTTTGACACGTCATCTTGGGTCAGCCTCCAACTCTGGCAGGAATGAGTGAGCTTCTCTTCTCTGGAGTGAGCTTAAGAGCAAGTCAAATGGGGCTTCTGCTTTGGCAAAAGCCAGAGCCATGGAAAGCAATCAGCCAGGACTCACAGGTTGCTGGGTGCCATGTGCTTCTGATGCCTGAAGAGGGATGCCATGAAAGGACTTTCTTCACCTAGCCTCCTGTTTTACTCTGTATTTCAACCGCGTAAGGCTCAACCCGAGCCCAATCTGCCCCCTTTCCTATAAAGAAATCCATGCTTCGTTTGTTACTATAAATGACAGAAAATGGACATAATTTTATCCTGTGGACTGTGTCTCTTACTCTGGGATAAATGAAAACAGTTTAGAGTGGGTCAAGCTGGATTCCCAACTGATATATTTTTTAAGCATTCTTCTCCCAGCCACACTTAAGGGTTCTGTGAGCCAAGAGAGAATGCTTATAGAACTCGGTCACATACGGTGTGCTATTTACTGGCTCATTAATATAAACGACAGAAAATGGAGCTGTTTTTATCCACTGCCTACTATCAAGGGTGGTAGAGCAGGTGATTTAAGGGTGGCGTGTGGGATTTACACCACTTGTTTTTGTTTTTAAGAGATCTGGAACAGGTGGGTGGGGACGTGGAGAGGGTTAAAGAACTATGGGGGGGGGAGAGATGGATGATGGGAACTGTTACTGTCCCTCTTCTCCCCCACAGGAATTGGAGCCCTGCTGGTCTTTTAGATGCAATTTTGGCATCTTTAGAACATCTATGTTCTATCCCCAAGGCTGTCTCTACGGCAGGCTTTTCCTGAATTTCTGGATTTTAAAAGTGAATGTAAAGTTCTTGGAATAATGCCTGCCAAATAATATACACCATGTTAATATTAGGGTAATTATTAGGTTATGAATCAGCTTCATCTCTCCAGCTAGGTATTAAGTTCTTTGTCGGTGACATCAGTTCATCTTGTTCTTTTCCTTGCCAGTACAATGTCCTTAATATACTGATGGTAGTGGGCTTTCTGACAAATTATCTCCCTTGTGTGAGCTCTGTCTGGTACGTAGAGACCATACAGAGTTCAATCTGAGTTCATACACACTATTTGTCACCTACTGTTTACCGGCGTCTTCCTAAGCCCTACGCTTCCTATACTAAAAAGTATGGGAAAATAAATGTGAACTCAAAGTGGCTTGCACGAGAGAGGCCAAAAGGAGCACTGGTCCCTACAGGGTAGAGGTTCACAAACACCAGCTCACAGGGGGAGTAGTTAGGACTCGGCAATGATCCCCAGTCCCTGACACCCCTGAAACACTGTTGCTTGCCCCGGGGGCTTGCTTGGCCCACCCCAATGGGTGCACAGGGCGCTGAAACAGATTTCAATGTTCTCCTGGCCCTATAGGTGCGGTGAGAACCAAGGCATGGGCAGCTTGGGTCTGGGAATGGCTCCACCCATCCCATTCCTCTTGTCCAATCAGAGGGCGGCTCTTGCACAAGCTGCGCCCAATCAGGAACGGCGAGAGCTGCTCCCTGAGCCTTCGGGCGCCCAGCAAGCCCAGAGTCGCGAGCGAGGAGTGGAGGTTCGGCGGCCCAGACGGAGCTCCACGCGAGCGGCGGTGGGACAGGGTCAGGCTGGGGAGCTGGTGGCGGTGCGGACCTCAGTGCGGACTCCGGGACTCTGCTCATCTCGATGCTGGTGAGTACGACCCGCGACCCGGAGCGACCTAGGCGCCGCAGGTGGACGGTGGGGGGCGCCGGCCGCGAGGTCCTAGCGCCGTGCATCTCCCAGCACCGCGTACCGAGCCAACGCGGAGCGCCACCGCACCACCAAACCGGAGGGGCCCCATCTGGGAAGTGGGGGATGAGGCGAGGCGGCCTCCTCGGGGTGTTTGTGGAGAGACCCCTGTAACCCCCACACTTATGCAGCACTTCTTGCCAGCCGGTGCCTTCTCCGCAGAGATCCAAGTCGGCCAGGGCGACTTCGTTGTCCTGAGCGGGGAGGCGACAACAGGTGTCCTTGGAGATGGTGCCTCGCCCCACCCCCGCTCGAAATCCCGGCCTTGGCGTTGCGCCCCAGCTTCGGGGTGTTCTGAGTCGGGACCCCAGCCTGGCCTCTCAGGCTCTTTGCCCGCTGGACAGCGCCCAGGGGCCTCCTGGACCCCGGGCCTTGGATGGAGTTTCCTGAACGCGTTGCCAAGCAATTTGCTGGACACCGCCTCTCGTTGGGATGGATAGTTGAAGATGGGGCTGGGGTGGGGTGGGGGGTGGCGGATTTGTTGGACGCAGGCCCCTTCCTGGGATGAAGAGTGAAGAGTTGAAAATGTGTGTGTGTGTGTGTGTGTGTGTGTGTGTGTGTGTGTGTGTGTGTGTGTGTGTGTGTGTTCCCATAGACTCTGCTGAAAGGAGCTGCCTGAGGGCTGTAAGTGAATCATTAACTCTGGTTTTGTGCAGCTACTGCCCCTGCCTCTGCATTTCTCTTGCTCCTTGTTTCCTTCAAGCTTCCTGTGCTGTTTGCTCCCCTTATTTATAAAGTGACCATTCTGATTGCACTCGTTGTATGGAAGATTGTATGAGCCACTGTCTGAACAATATCAAGCATAGCCCCAAGCATTCAAAAAATGCTGGCTCTTACTATTGTGAAGTGGGTGATTGTGGTGATTGTTTAAAGAGTAAATCAGACCTGTCCAAACTGGCCTCGCAGCCATTTGGAGTATTTAACAGTTTTCTACTCTCCAAGGGGGAAAAAATGTTACTGTTGTTGATAGTATCATGTAAAGGTAATAAATATATACTGTGGGGGAGCAGATGGAAAAGAGAAATGAATTTCAATTAGTAGTCAATGCTTTGTAACCTTATGATGTTTCGTGAAAAGAATATTATGGTACTTTTGTTGAATTCTCTCTCTCTCTCTCTCTCTCTCTCTCTGTGTGTGTGTGTGTGTGTGTGTGTGTGTGTGTATGTGTGCGTGTGTCTGTCTGTCTGTCTGTCTTTAGGTGATTGGAGTGGTGAGAGAATTATTTTTAGCATTTTGTGGCTTGTAATTTTTTTAAGGTAAGGGGCAACAGAAACACACATGCACAATTCCCGGCCTTATAACAAAAGGCCACCAGCTGAAAAAAAAAATAAAATTTGTGTTTCTAACTTCCTGCAGTTGATGGAATGTCTGTTTCAGGTGGTCTAGTTAAGTCCTTTGCCTTGTATCTTCCCTGCCCCTTTGCTGTTTAATCTGAGAATCACAGAGATGGGTGACTACATGTTTATCTGTGTTTCTAAACCCGAGATATCACATGAAGTTGTGAGCCTTCACCTCTCGAACCCTAAAAACCTCTGTCTGTGTTCTCAGTGGACATCTGCCTATCTTGTTATCCCACTCCACTCCTGTGGCATGGACCTCTAAGTGAAAGGTCAGACAAACTATCCCCGTTTTCCTGTGCTTGCCAGAGCCTCGTCTGCTTAGGATCAAAATACCCACACAGAGGGTGAGCGCCTTCTCAGTGTCCGAGATGCATTTCTCACTGCAGATCTTCCAAGTGTGAGATCAGTGTGGCTTTTCAGCTGTTGCTCTGTGGACTTTTCCTTTCCGGCAGAGAGGGAAGGTCTGGGAACTACGGCCGAGGAGGGACAGAAGTATGTGGCACAGGGCACATTGCTAAACTCAAAGGTGGACTCTCACCTTGTGAGAGCTGGGCTCTAACTATGACTAGGAAACCTGGGCACCCTGCTTTGATTCTCTGAGCTAGGCTCCACATGAGTGATACTGATTTTATTAAATAGTGAAGAGACAGTATGCTTTAAAAAAAATAAATAACGGGAAGCCCGTAGCACAGTCCTCTGGACACAGTTACTTGTCTGCGGCATCTAGGAGGGTCTCACAGTAAAGACAAAGGCCATTTTGAGAGTTGACCACTTGGGTGGTTGATAGAATGAGAAGCTGAAGTAGGGTTATCGAGAGCAGGGTGGAACAGACAGGAGAAGGCATGGAAGATTACAAGTGTTGCTGGAGCCCACTTGGGCTAAATAACAAGAAACCCCAAATCCCATGGTTCTGCAGTCGCCCTAACTTCTTGCTCACTGATGCTGTATGTCTGGGTGGGTCCCACATCACTTAACAAAACAAGTCAGCCTCCCTCAAGGACCATACTGACCTCACTTATGGCAGAGAAAGGCTTGCGATGGGACAGCACTATCGCGTTTAGCATCGGCCGGGAAGTGACGACTGGTACCTACCCCTACAGCTCCACACTGCTGACCAAGGTCAGTGGCATGGCCAAGTGTCATGTCACAGACGGTATAAGCTTCCTGAAGATAGGGAGATACAGTCTCGGGGATCGGAAACTGAAAGAAAACGAGGTCAGGGAAGTTACCCAGAGGCAGATTATGAAGGATTTGGGTTTGTGGACCAGGCACTTGGGCCTTTATCTTATAGGCAGGATGTAGCTACTGAGAGCAGAGGTGTATGTCTGTATCTGTGTGTCTGTGTGTATATCTGTGTGTGTGTGTGTGTGTGTGTGTGTGTGTGTGTGTTCTTTGAGAGTGTCTGTCTGTGTGTGTATGTATGCGTATGTGTGTGTGTGTTCTTTGTGAGTATCTTTGTCAGGTGTCTCTGTGTATATGTATGCGTATGTGTGTGTGTGTGTTGTTTGCTGTGTGTGCACATAGAAACCAGAGGAAGATTTGGGGTACCCTGTTCTACCATCTCCCCATTCTCTTGAGACACGGTGGCTCGTTGTACCTGGAGCTAGGCTGGTGGTCAGCAAGACCCTGCAACTCTCCAGTCTCTGTCCTTCACACCAGTCTATGAAGCCTTTTACATGGGTGCAGGACATCAATGAACTCAGACTCTCGGGGTGTAGAGCAGGCACTCTTACCTCCTGCGTCATCTACCAGGCTCCCAGTGAAGTTAAGTTGAGGTTTAACAAGGTCAGATTTTCAGGACAAGCACAAACCTCTGGTAGCACTACGGAGAGAGGTTTGGAATTGGTGAAATTCAAAGCAAGAGGTGGCAAGATCCTGATCAACCCAGTAGCCCCGCGTCCCTTTCACGTGTCTCAAAATGCCAGGAATAGGAAAGTCTCTTTAACTGATCCTGGAGCAGCTTGTGTTTTTCACGAGTCTTCCCACAATGCATGTGCTCTCTTACCTTGACATCTTTATCTTATAATAGCATCAAAAATGAACAAACATCTAATAAGGTAGTTCCCAAACTTCTTCAAAGTCCCTTAGAAGGCGCCAGTCAACAGAAATTGCTGACTCTGCCCGCAGCCCCACCCCAGAGTTTCTGAATCAGTCAAAGCTGGGTCAGGCCTGAGAGTAAGCTTTTCTGCCTGCTGTTCTGAGGATGCTGGTGCTGCTGGCCCAGAGGCCTCACAATGAAAAGTAGGAAAGGCAGACATTAAGATGGGTCTCCTGGGAAGAGCTGAAAGGGAGGGCTTATGAAAGCTTCTAGCACTCTGCCCTAGGCCTCCTTGAGCATCAGGATGTAGGAGTGACTAACCCTCCAATTCTTATTCATCGCTTGCTATTTTTACTTTTTTTTTTTAAACAGAACCTTATTTTGTAGCTCTGCCTGGCCTAGAACTCTAAGAAATCCTCCTGCCTCAGCCTCCTAAGTTCTAGAGTTACAGGTGTGTGCCACCCCGCCCAGGCTTTCATTAAATGTCATGTGCAATTCTCCTAAGGAGAAACTGCAAAGCAGCTCCAATTTGGAGCTTGTAGAAGCATACAAGGGTTGCTTTGTCCCACCCCCTTGTAATTCTGTCCAGCATCTCCATCCTGTCATTGAGCACACACCCTTTCATCTGGCTCCAGCCTTCTCTCTCCCTGGCCTGTCCACACATCCAAATCTTAGTCCCTCGTATTCTTTTGTCCTTCCAGTCTAACCTCCTCTGGAGCTGGCCCACTGGGCGGACCTTTGGCTGAATCTTAGCAGAGTCAGACCAAGAGATTTCTTGTCTCATTCGGTTTAGTTCTCAGGACCAAACATCTGCATGGTGCAGTCATTTGCAAATTGCAGCCCATCTCTACCCCAAGATAAATAATCCTCTGAGAATCCAAGATCAGCCAGGCCAAAACTCTTTGGCTTGTTGCAATAGGAGGGGCAAGTCACAACAATCCTCTCCGCTCTGACTCATTGCTCTTGCAGTGACAGAGTGTTTGAAAAATGGTTGTTAAAGAGAGAACATGTTGCTTTGTGCAGGAAATGAAACAGGATTCTTTTCTTTTCTTTTCTTTTGTTCTTTCTTTTCCTCCTCCTCCTCTTCTTCCTCCTCCTCCTTGGTTTTAGACATAAACAAGGGGTGACCTCTCTGTAGGAGCCAGATAGCTATTATCTGCCCACCCTAATATACAGCATGTGAACACGTGACATATGTTTAGCTTCAAAGTTTTGAATGCTGGATAGTGGCTTAGGAGACCTGTCTCTAGGTAAGATGAGCACGTGATGGCTCAATGGGATATGGGTAGAAAATTCTAGAAACAGCGCATATTGTTTCTATAAAATAAGAAATATTGGGCAGATAATCACACTTAGCAGGTATGTTTCTGAAACAGGCAAATCTCCAAGGTAAGTAAGAAAGTTTGGAACCAGAATTCTTGTTCTGTAGGCCTGAGGCCATCTGTTTCTCTCTCCAGATAATTCTGAAAAGCAAGTGATTTCCTCTCCTCCAACACACCCGGCTTCAAAGTGCCCTTCCCTCGGTGACTTTACGAGGCATTTGAGCATTGCCCTGCACCTTAGTCTCCCAGAAACTTTGAAGTTTCAAAAGATGCCATAAACCAGAACCCTGGTCTTAAGAGCAGACCACAAGAGACTATAGACAGGAAGGATAAGATGTCGAGCAGACTGAGAAAGTGCCACTCTCCCATTGGAGAACATTCATCTGGCATATCTGAAATATCATGTGTCAAATATGTCAAAACCTCAGATACCTAGAACATTGCCCTTATGTGCGGATATTGGACAGTTGTGGGAAAAAGATTTACAGTACCATTGCTGTCTTTCTGAAGGGTCATAACTAACATAAAAATACTAGTCTAAGTTCTGTAGACAGACAACAGGTTACAAGATAAGCAAACTGATAACAAGAGGGCGGTATTGAAAACTCAAGTCCTTGCATGTTTTGTCCATCCTGCGCACCTGCTGGCCCCTTACTAACCTGGACTGGTGACCTCCAGTGGCTTCACTGATGGGAAGATGGTGGTCAATGATTTCGATGTTTGTGATGGTCCAGTATAGCCTTTGGAAAGTGACTCCCAGGATGGTATTGACAATCCTTCTGGGTACAAAAGTCTGAGGAAGGAGTTACAGGGACTCTGTGTCATCTCACACAGCCTCTATTCTGAGAGTAAAGGAATATATATAGTATTTACATAAATTAATATTAGTTAATGGCAAGACCACAAACAGTAAGTAGGCAAATGACTAAGAGGGTACCGAGTGCCAGGAGTTCAGAGCAGGAACTGTGTGGTTCTGCGAAAAAGCAGGTACTGTGGGAGGAGAGTAGAAATAGGATTTCGTGAGGCAAGAGCACTGGTTTTGTAGGGAATGAACCACCGTGGACTGTGGTTCTGCATTGGTGACTCACTTCAGGCTCCCTGACAAGACTGCTTCATGTGGGATGAGAGAGTGGACAGAAAGCTGAGGAGATGGTGTGGGTGCTTCCTTGTTCAGTTGCCCTCCGACTATCTAATATGAATGCTCATGCACGTAGAAATTTGCACAACCTCCTAACCAATGATTATAATTCATTAGCAGGCAAACAGCACAGGACTCTGATGTGACCTTCTTAACATGCCTGTTTTATTAATAGGAGAGCACTCTGAAGCGAAGGATGTCAGACCTCTTTATAAATAAAGTCTAACCCTACCATAAACTCTGTCATCTGGCAGGCAACCGGTCTGTCTGTGTCTGTCTGTCTGTCTCTCTCTCTCTCTCTCTCTCTCTCTCCTTCTAAAATGGTTTAAAGGTCAATTGGGTGGTTCAAAGTCATGCAGGGATCCCTGGACACGTCCGTGTTAACTGATCCCACCTTTCCTGTCACTAGCTGGTGTGGATTACGTTGCTTCCCAGATCTGCACGAGGATGGTGACACTAAGGAGTTAGAGCCCCGCCATCTAGCTAGGATTTCTCCAGCTCACGTTCTGTGCCACGCAGATCTTCAACTGCTAGTACCTAACGCTCCTCGTTAGTTTTAAATTTAGATAATTACACCCTTCTCTTTCAGGCTGGAAACCATCACACTTATCGAAAGAACGTGCCGCTTTTATGCTGTGGCTCCGTGCAAATGTACTATGTGAATAAAAGGGCATTGAATTCTTTCGAACAAATGTCAGCCAGGGTAGTAGTGGGCCTGTCGCTGCTTCCAATCTGTTTGAATATGGGAGCGAGGTGCCAAACCGTTACCAGCTTGATACTGTCCTCCATTGCCTGCCCTTTGAAGGTAGCTGGTTGCTCTTGCTGCTGCTCCTTCTTCCCTACTCTTTCTTTCCCTCCTCCCTTTTTTCTCACTCTTCTTCCTTCTCCTCTACCTCCTCCTCCCCCTCTTCACCACATTAGTGTGAGGGTCAAAGGGTAACCTCAGATGCCAGTCCTCACCTTTCACCTTTATAAAACAGGGTCTCTTGGGTTTGTTTATTTGTTTTGTTTGTTTGTTTGTTTGTTTTTTCCTGCATATACCAGACTAGCTGGTTTTCAAGCTTCCAGGGATTTTCCTCCTTGTCTCACCTCCTGCTGAGATGATAGTAGATGCTTGCGCTATATATCAGGCTTTTACTTGGGTGCTGGGGATTTGAACTCAGGGTCTCATGCTTGCGTGACAACCAATTTTATCCACCGAGGGATTTCTCCACGAAGTGGAGACTTACTGGTTCTTCGGAGAGTCAGTTGTGTTGGATGGTGTTTTGCTGGGGATTTCCTGAAGTGGGCACAGGTGGAAGGCTAAGGAAGATTCCTGAAGTAATGTTTCACTGAAGCAGACACAGGAGAAAGGATGCTCTTGCTAGAGCAAGCACGTGAAAGGACACAGGATGAAGGATTCTTTGCTAGCAGCATGCATGTATTGGTCTGCCTTGCATTGCATAATTGAGCTGGATTTGTTGAGACTCCATAAAGAGAGAAGCACCAAAAAATTTCTGTGGAATCAGGCTGATTGGCAGAATGATGTCAACCGAGATGTATGTGCTGAGGCAAGACCCATGGGAGGACATGATTTCAGGAGGGAGTGTAAAAAGGACTCACGGGCAGTGGTGGAGGCTAAGCTACATTTGCTTATAGAGCTAGCTGTTCAATGCTTGTTGGTCTCTTGTCTTTGCTGATCTTTGCTTCCCTGAGAGAGATACTGCTGAGAACCTCTCCTGGCATTCTTCCTGATCCCTCCTGCTGATTTGTGCTGAGGCTGAGGCTGAGGCCCGGCTATCTGTGTGCTAGGTAGTGCCACCACTGCTGATTTGTGTTTGCTCTATAGAACTAGACTGCTGGTGGTGTATCCATGAAATGTTTTCAAGTGACTGGAACTGCCGCTGCTAACCTGTGAACTGAATTGCCAATTTCTAACAACACAGATGGGAGGTGTTCCAAAGAACCATTTCTAAACAGGTCCACTTCCTCCTTTGCTTAAGAAATTGAATACACCTGTGCGTCTTTCTTGATGGACACTTTTGGAAGAGAAGACCTAGAATGCCATGATTAAGTGGCTAGACTGAGTCTAGTCAGGCAGTGGATAAAATGATGGGTGTTGTACATATTAAGTGTTTTGTGCCCAAAGTTGTCAGAACCGCAGCTCACTTTCTTTCTCCACTCTTGCCAAACCTAATTATTTTTTCTTGTGTCTGCATTTTCTCACTTCAGATGTTGAACAGCTGAAGTGTGTGGAAAACTTATATTGTTATTGAAATGATCAAGGTCCCTGTCAGAAACCCTCACCCATTGAGTTTTCCTTTTTTTGCAACTCCAGGCAGTGAATATCTCATTTTGCATCTGAGGCAGGGTCTGAGGTTAAAATTTGTTTGCATTTGGAGTGAAGCTGGACTTTGAACCCACTTCCTTTAATCCCTTAGGTTTGGAAGCTGTGCTCTTAGTCTCCACTAAGTCACTGGTGTCTGGAAACAAAAGGGAAAGCACTGGAAAGCATCAGTGGGCCGTGTGTGCACTGCTTGCACACCCGTGGAGAGCCAAGTGGGAGAAAGCTGCCCTCATTTTTGCACTATCAGTTCACACAGTCAGCAGTGTCATTGAGGCACCTCTCTCTCTCTCTCTCTCTCTCTCTCTCTCTCTCTCTCTCTCTCTTTCTATATCCTCTTCCTGGGAGTTTTTGTTTATAAACTCAACTTTATAAAGGAAGCATATGAGGATGGGGTAACCTATTTGAGTTATAGCCTGTCTGACAGTCACTCACCTGTCAGTTTCTTTGGCACGAGTGGGTGGTGCTGGCCCGGGCATAGTGTTTCCTGACTCCTCTATCTGTACCACCCAACACACTCAGGGCCCTGGTGTTCACGTGCCCTGTTGTTGTTGGGTTCTAAGTTCCTCATGCCTGAGCATACGGTTCCAAAGAATCAGAGTCGTTTAATGTCACATATTAGCCTCTAATCTGGGTGGCTTGGATGGCCTCAGCTGTGATCACAGGATAAGGGGCTTGGATCCTCCGTTGTATGGTTGCAATTTTCTTGTGAACAGGATACAGCATGTGCACCTATCGAGCTGGGCCCTTTGCAGACGTGGGTCCTGGCTGTAAGAAAGCCGGGTTAAAAGAGTCAATTACTTTATTGCATATGTGTCTCTACATATAGGAGGAGAACTTACCGGTGGGAAAGTATATTGCATGATTGGAATATGGCAAGATGGTTAAGTCTCTAGCCAGTCTGCTCACGTTTGAATTATGAGGTTCAATAAGTTATTTAACCTCTGTATGTCTCCTATTCCTTATCTTTGTAAAGGAATAATACTAGAACTGCCTAGACTTACTATGAGTTAGTGTAAGTTATTTAATTTAGAGTTATAAAGCACTTTAAGACTGATGTTTAGGAGATAGGAAGGATTTATCAAATAGCAGAGAATATAAATCAGAAGGCGAATGTTTCTGGACGGCACCGTAATAGGTATAGCTCACACGGCTGCATCTGTAAAGGTCTCCAGGAGTGAGTCGCAGGCATGTGCTCCCTTAACAAGTGCTCTGGGGCGGGGGGTGCTGGCCACTTTAAAGAATCCCCTGAGGCATCCCCACAAACTTCCCCTTCATAAAACGAGCACGAGAGAAGCAGTATAAGAGGAAAAGAGAAGCCAAGGACTTGCCTTGGCTTCTGGGAAGAATGCTGCCACCTCCTGCTCTCCACCCATGTGTGTGTATGTGTGTGTGTGTGTGTGTGTGTGTGTGTGTGTGTCTGTCTGTCTGTCTGTCTGTCTGTCTCTGTGAGTGTGTGTGCATATGCCTGCAAACTCATGTGCATGTGTGCGCATATGTTCACCTGTGTGGGCATCTGTGGAGACCAGAAGTGAACATTAGAATTGCTTTACCTTATTCTTTAAAATATTTTTTATTAATTTCAATTTATACAATTTATTTTGAACCTATTGACTCCCTCTCCACCCTCCCATTCCTTTCTTCCCAACTGTATGGGCTACTCCTCCTTCTTGTCCCCATCAAGCCTAGTCATTCTGTCTAACTAGTCTTATCCACCTTATTTTGTGAGGCAGGGTCTCGAATTGAATCTGAAGTTTGCTATCTTAGGTAGAGTAGCTGGCTAGAGAGCCTCCAGGATCTCTCCGGCTCTGCACCTCAGCACTGGGGTTACAAGTGTGTGCTGCTATGTCTTTGGTTTCTTTACATGAGTGCTGGGGATACAGATTACATAGCCACCAAACCTTCTCTTCAGGCCCCTGTTCTGTCATCCTGGATGGGAAAGTATCTTGGGCTACAGGAGTGTGAGTCATTGGCCAAGTTTGGATGTTGAGTTTGAAAGGCTGTTAGACATTGACATGAATTGGTCATTGGGTGGAATCAGTTGAGGCATGTATATGAGGGTCTTAGGCTTGGTGATGGGACCCACGGTGGATTGAATGAGAATGGCTCCTCACCTCCTTAGACTCATAAATTTGAATGCTTAGGTACCAGAGAGTAGAACTGTTTGAGAAGGATTAGGAGGTGTGGCCTTGCTGCAGTAGGTGTGGCCTTGTTGGAGGAAGTATGTTACTGGGAGTGGGATTTGAGGTTTCAAAAGCCCACACCAGTCAGTCTCTCTCTCTCTCTCTCTCTCTCTCTCTCTCTCTCTCTCTCTCTCTCTCTCTCTGCCTGCTTCCTGTAGATCAGGATGTAGCTCTCAGCTACTACTCCAGGGCCTGGCTTGCCTGTCTGCCTGCCTGCCACCACACTCCCCCTGCTATAATGATAATAGACTAACATTCTGAAGTCGTAAGCAAGCCCCCAGTGAAATGCTTTCTCTTATAAGTTGCCTTGGTCATGGTGTCTCTTCAGAGCAATAGAATAGTAACTAGCACAGAAAGTAATTCTGGGAGAAAGCGAAAGTAATCAAGGAGAGAGTTCTGGGTGAGAACCAGGGTCATCTGAGTTCTGGCTTTTAGAAAAGTCAGTCTGCCTCTCCATCCCGAGTTTGTTCTTCCCCTCCCCTTTCCAATTGAAGAAATGGACTTGGAGGCTGGCGCTGGAGGCTGGCATTGCACTGAGTTATTTGTATCATTCGAGCTGTCTGGTGAGCGCGTTCATCTACAGACTCTAAAATCCGTGAGCTGGCATCAGTTACCATTCGATCCCTCAGCAGCCTTGTGTCCTCCTCACCCAGTCTCTAAGACTGAGTCTCTGTCCCTGTCAGCTGGTAAGTGGTAGTAGCAGCCTGTCCCTGAGGCGGGAGGGCTCTGTGAGTGCAGCACTAATGCTCTGAAGTGGTTCCCTCAGCTGTCGCTGTCAACGCTCATGTCATGCCATTACATTAGAGGAAGGAACACTGGTGGTTCACATGGCCTTAGAGCCCTTTCGGTTCTCCCTGGACTGAGAATCACAAATGGAGGAGGGAGGGCAAGGAGACAGTGCAGTCCACTGCTCACACTTGTCAGTCGTCGCATTTCTCCGCCATTGAAACACTACATCTAGTGACCAAGGCTGGCCTGGGGTGAAACAATTGCTACACGAATCACAGATGCGGAGGCATTCAGAGAAAAATGCAGACATTTAAAAGGGGGTGGAGGGGGTGGGTCATCTCTGTGACACTGACCTCATGCTTGTTCTTTGCCACTCTAAGCTAAGAAAGAAGATCCTCGCTGCCTCCTAACACACGAGCTCATCTTGTCCGCTGTTGTAAATTCAAGTGTGTGGTTGTCATTCTGAATCTATTCTTTAAAGTCTTTTTTATTACTATTTAGTGTATGTGTGTGTGTGTGTGTGTGTGTGTGTGTGTGTGTGTGTGTGTGCGCTCACATGTGTGCAGGCACTTGTGTGTGTGTGGGTACATATAGCCATGCATGTATGAAGACCTCAGGAGACCTCTTCAATCACCCTTCACCTTGTGGTGTCTTATTTGAGCCCAGAGCTGACTGATTTGGCTAGTGTAGCTAGCTTGTTTCTCACTGTCCCCTCCCATCCCCAAGCCACTACTTCTCCCTCCTCTGCTGGGTTGAGGGTGGGCTCCATGCTCACATGGCACCCTTTCGCACAGATACTGGGGTTCCAAACTCCATCCCTTGCTCTTGCAGTGTGAGCTCGTTACCTGCTGAGCCGTCTCCCCTGCCTCTGAGATGTTCACACGTGGAAACTGCAGCTCTCTCGTCCTGCCTCTCATTCTCTAAGTAGACCTCTGCTGTGTTTGCAGTTCTGGTTTACATCCTTTGAATTTGCGGTTTTTCTGTTTTGCAAGAGTCACTGTTAGTGAGCTGTCTACCCAGAGAAATACCATTCGCCGTGGCAGGACCAAGTACATCGCCACAGCGCGGCGTGGTTTGCTCTAAATCGATACCGGAGTGTTTTGAGAAACAGTTTCCAGATGGCTGTGGGTAACACCAGGGCTGAAAAGAAAACACTAGAAACACCAAAGCAGGAAAACTCATAGGAAAGACCTTCCGGGGTGGGGACGAAGTTTTTCTTTCTGGGTCTTCCAATTTGGGGAAGTAAAGAGGGTAGGCATAAGCAGTGGGAAATTTCCACCAACTTGGGAGAAAAAAAAACAGACTAAATAATTCTCAGCCACTAAGGTGCTAGCACAGGGAGTCACAAGGTCAGAGGATCCTGTCCCATTTGTCTGTGGTGACAGGCTCCTCTGCCCCCACCAGGAACGCCTCCCCTCGAACAATAGCCATGTCCCCAGGAAGTTGAAATGTATGCAAACAATTATATAAACATAAATCACACTACTCTAGAGTTTAGAAGTAAACTGTGGGTGTGTTTGTAGTCATTTCCCAGATTTTCTTTAGTGGGAATATATATATATATATATGTATTTTTAACTATAAGAAAAATAGACAGAAATTTCCACAAATGAATCTGAAAGCAGGAATGAACTAGAGATGTTGGAGTAGGAGAGCAGTGACCATTTAAACACAGTCAGCTGCTCACATTTTACGACCTGAGAATTTTCTTCTCACGTCCTCATGCCCCGAACTTAATCGCTTTCGAAAAGGAAAGGATGTTGGTGAATTTTAGATCTCAGAACCCAGGAGCCTGCTGTAATGAAGCCCAACCCACCAGCCTGCCCTGTGGACACGTCAGCCGTGCCAAGCCCACCAGCGTGTCTGGGTTCATCTGTCCTGGCAATGGGCGAAACCCACACACCCCTGCTTCCAGTAAGCACTTGGACTTGGGATGTATCTTGTGTGTGAGTGGTCTAGTACATGACCTGTGTACAAGGATAAGGTCACAGTCAGGCTGGGGCCCCTCCACAGCTGCAACTTTGAGGCCCCCTGCTGTAGTCTGGTTTTGTGTGTGTGTGTGTGTGTGTGTGTGTGTGTGTGTGTCCCATGCTGGCTGGCTGGCTGGCTTGTTTTGGTTGTCTGCCTGTGTCAGGATTCTCAGAAAAGGGAAGCAGAACCTCTCTACATTGCTGAAAATGGAAATAAGGAATTATCAGCTCAGGGTCAGTGCAAGCCAGCTTCCTTCTGCAGCTCTGCAATGATTCTGTCGTGTTTTGAACAGCCTGAAGCTGAGTGGAGCTGGGTTAGGGTTAGGGTTAGGGTTAGGGTTAGGGTTAGGGTTAGGGTTAGGGTTAGGGTTAGTTGTTCTGGGACTGAGTCTTTAGTCAGAGGTCCTAAGGGGATTGTCAGTTGCACTTTAGGCAGGCTGTCCATAAAGCACCTTAAACCACAGATGATGTCGTATGGATGTGTGCTTTTTCTTAACTGAAGAGATTCAGAGAGCCCCAACATGTAACAAAAGTACAAGAACTAGTTTCAGGGGTAGGTTGGAACCATGCATCTCACCTGTGGCCCACCCCGGAGAAGTCTTCCTAATGCAGAACATGAGAGTATAGCTGTAACCCAGGCCATTTGTGGCACTTGCTGGAACCCCAGCACTAGCAAGGCAGTGGCAGATGGATCTCTGAGTTTGAAGCCAGCCTGGTCTGTAGAACTAGTCAAAGAGAGCCAGGGCTACATAGGGAAACCCTGTCTTGAAAGAAAAGAAAAGAAAAGAAAAGACAAGACAAGACAAGACAAGACAAGACAAGACAGAGAGAGAGAGAGAGAGAGAGAGAGAGAGAGAGAGAGAGAGAGAATATGAATATATCTGTGTGAAACCCTTGGGTGTACCAACAGAAAGGCCATGGTATAGGTAAGAAAAATGGGGTTGATTCCTTCAGAACTAGCAAGATAGACACCCCAAAACTGACACCACTGCTGCGAGCGCTACCCTCAGCACCCTCTGGCCTTCTTTCCTCTCTTGGGCTTGAGCCTCCTTGTCTCTACATTGCTGAACAACTGACCCAATGGAGTAACACCTTTCTCTTTTGCCTGGCTTCCTCTGGCTTCTACTCCTTCAGGATGATGGCAGAAGCAGACTTCCAAGTGGCTGCTTATCTGGCCCAACCATAATTGTTAGCCTTCCCCAGACCTCAACCTTAGTTCTTATTTCGCCTACTGCTATTCACTGTGTGTCTCCCAGTCCAAACCTCTTGCTTCTCCAGACTGACTGGCTTAACAGACTCTAGGAACAGCCCAGCGATTGCCACAAAGGCCCGTCAAACTCATTACGTCTAACTCTGCACTTACCACATCCCTGTCCCCTCAGTCACTCTTCCTCCTGAAGCCCTTGTTTTGGCAAATACAACTTGGTCCCTTCCAAGGGTCTCCTTCATCTGTGTACCCCACAATGACTTCTTCCTTCTAATGAGGCTCAACACACTTCACCTCAGTGTCCTGATGTCACACCCTATATAAACCATCCTCTCCCTCCGTCTTGCTAGTCTGATCGTAGTAATTCCTGCTTAACCTCTCCCCTCGTGTCTAGATTCCTCACTTTCTTCCCGAGTGATCTTTCTAGATGGTTGAGTTACTGTTCTTTGCTCACTTGTTTAATTAGCGTTTGTTGTTTCTATTTCAGGCCCCTGCCCCTGCAGTGCCCTGCCTTCACACCTTTCTCTTGGTCTGCCCAGTGTCTCGTCCTCCTGTGTCCCTTCTGGCTCCTTGCTTTTCCAAATGGAATTGTCCGAGTGTCAGAGGACAGCATGCTTGCATTCATGGTCGTTCCTTGAGCGCTTAGCATTTTAATGCTGCTGTTTCCAAAAACTACTGGAATTCGACTTTCCAAGCCATGTCCAAAACAAATATCCTACGCCATCTGTGTGTCCATCACCCCACCCTTTACCCCATCACACTCATAGCTCACAAAACCTTTGAACTGCAGCCTCACCTCCGAAGCTCAGCCTTCCCTCATACCACGGCTTGCCTGTACCTCCAGTTTCTGCTTCACCTCCCCACTCCACATTCAGCTTTTATGGTGAACACGGGCAAGTGCGGAGTTAGGCAAAGGGATGTCCACAGATGCTCATGAGATTTAGGGATCCCTGTTGCATGTATTCTTCTGGGTAGTGAAGTCATTTTGCATGTTAGCATGGCCGTGAGCATGACTAAGTAAAACGGTACCCTGTATTCTCATGGTTGGTTCTTACAGAGGCCACGCTGCCGTCTGACAATGTCCCCCTCTCTCACCTGCGTCCCATGACCCTGGCTAATGTCCATTTACATTTCAGACTCGTGGCTAAGTATCCTTTCTCCTCACTTGTTCTCAGCTGGCCAGATGGAACTGCGTGTCATTCTTCTGCATGCTGGTAGTGGATCCTCCCGGTGTGGCGCTAATCATATTATATCCTGTTTGTCTGTCTTCCTGTCTCTTTAAAGAGGGTCGATTTTAGTCAGCTTGAGCCATAGGATTTCACTCGCTGTGCCAAGCAGCAGGGAATGTTAAATGAACGCTTATAAAATGATTGGATTGGGGTTGGGGATTTAGCTCAGTGGTAGAGCGCTTGTCTAGGAAGCGCAAGGCCCTGGGTTCGGTCCCCAGCTCCGAAAAAAAGAACCAAAAAAAAAAAAAAAAGATTGGATTAGTGAATAAATGAATGGGTGATGCTCTGTGGCAGAATTCTATTAACCCAAAGAAGTTCCACGATAACCAAAGGCCTAAGACAGCCGCTGGGTCATCCCCCGTCTTCTGAATATGTGGGAGTGTATACTAATATAGGGTCTTATCTACACTTAAGCTTCTTATATAGGCCTCTTATGTGCCTTAGCAGTCCTCAGCCTCATTTCTCTTCTGTGGTGACCAAGTGTGCTGGTGTGAGCCCTGCCGCTGTCCGAGGCTGATGCTGGGGTCTACGTCTGGGTTCAGACAAAGTACCACACTGAAGGCGTGGGATCTAAGCCCCCCATGTGCTGTTATAGGAGCCAAGAGATGCACCCTGCACATGGAGAAGTTGAGGCACCATGTAGTAAACTCCGACCCAAAGGGAACAAAACCAGGTAACAGCCACCAGACACAGCCTGCCTCTAAGCACCTCCTCACCCCCGTACATCAGACTTCTAGAGGCAGAAATCCCTAACAGTGTCTGAGATCACCAGGCAGCAGGCCGAGGCTCTGAAGCCAGGGCCAGGTCAGTCCATACCTGGTATTACCCTACCTCTTGGCCCTGGGTCCTACATTGTATGAACTTCTCTGGGGTTGTCATAAAGCCCCAGCATCGAAGCTTGACCTTGTGCTCTAACCTAATACTCATTCAAAATTGCCACACTTCCCTGAGAACCCCAGACCAGGGAAGGGCCAAGAAGAGAGACTGGGATGGTAATCCAGGCCTCCGGGTCACAGATCCTACAGTCTTAGGCTTTCGTCATTAGTTTCCTGTTTGCTCTTGGCTATGCAGCACGGAGGGATTCTGGTCTCTCTTATTTAGGGGAACTGGACACAGAGGCTTATTAATAGAAAAAGACGTATCAAATTTGGAGCCCGTAAACTGGTTGTTATTCAGACTAATAGTCTCTCCTTGGGTTTCCTATTTTTAAGAAAATCTTTCTGATTAAAAAAAAAATCAAAAATGGGGCTCGAGAAATGGCTTTGTAGTTAAGAGCACTGACTGCTCTTCCAGACAACTTGGGTTCAATTCCCAGCACTCGTGTGGCCGTTCACAACTGTCCCTAACTCCACTTCCAGGGGACCTGACACCTTCACACAGACACGCATGCAGGCCAAACACCGCCGATGTACACAAAATAAAAAATAAGTAAATTTTAAAACTCAGATATACATATAACTTTAAAGGTCACTAATCCAGAGGAATATTACATAGCCACAACGTGGATAATTATGACAATTTTAACTAATTGGAGGTTTAGTATCTCTTAGTGTCTCCATCTACTTGTGTGAATGTGTAAAACTTGGCCTGCCCAAGCCTCAGGTTCCTTAGCAAGAAAAGTCAATGTTAAGGATTGCTCTTTGTCTCGCAGGGTTCATGTGCAGATTGTGTTATAATATAATGCATATGGATGGCGCCATCAGTACTTAAAAACCATCCTTTAGTTGTTAGGTCTATTTGTTTTCAAGTATGTGTGAATGAAGGTGTTAATCCTTGTGCTTGTGGAATAAACATAACTTCAAGGTAAGAGTTTGGAGTCATTAAAGGTTTTATTGGGATTTCAACAGGAATATTCTTGGTCTGGGATTTTTTCCTCCCAGGGAAAGTCACAGACCCAGTTTTAGTCTTGCTTAAAGAGTGGCCTTTGTTGTTGTCGTCATCGTTGTTGTTATTGTTGTCATTGTCATTGTTGTTTTGGGTTTGTTTTTTTTTTTTTAAGGGAGCAGGCAGGGTTACTAGCAAGCAGTGCTGACTTGCTAGCTTTTTAAAGTCTATTTCCCCTCTTTAGGGTACTTTCATAATCTTTACAAGAAGGCTAATATTATCCTTAAATTAATACACCTTGGGGGTGGAGCAGAAAAGTTCGTATTTTTCGCTGTGGCTGAGAGGATCCCAGGAGGTAAATCACGCCTTGGTCCTCACCTCAGGTGGGTTCCAGTTCGTTCCATCCAGGTAAATGGAGAACTATTTCCCCTTTGGAGACATGCAATCAGGATCAACCGTGTATCTGGTGATTCCCTCTCATTTATGGAACGTATTAAGGAGCATTAAGCTTTAGGGCTGGCAAAATGGCTCAGCGGGTAAAGGTGCTTCCCACCAAGTCCGATGGCCTAAGTTTGATCCCTGGCTTGCACTTGGCGGAAGGAGAGAACTGACTCCCACAGGCTGTCTTCTGGTCTCCAAATGTGCACTATAGCACAATAAATCAATGAATAAATTAATTAACTTAATTTAAAAGAGTCTTTAAATTATAGTTATTTTTAACTTTTTGTAATCGAGCTTCCGGCTCAGTTTCCTCTTCCACAGACCTGGCTGCCTGCCTTCAGCATGACATGCACTGGTGGCAAAGCGCCCTCTGCTCCTCATGGAGTGGATGCTCTCGCCGGCCTCTCAGGAGTCACTAATGACCATCCAGCCCCATTATCTTTCTCAGTGATGTTCACTGGAAAATTCTCTCTGGCCTCCATGAACCTTTGAACGATTCTTTTTTTTTTTTTTTCTTCCCCTTTTCTTCCTTTTCCCTTGATTTCTCCCATCTGTCACTTCAGGTCTGGTTTTTTTTTTTTTTTTTTTTTTTTTTTTTTTTTTTTTTTTTTTTTTTTTTATTCCTGAGTCTCCCCTCCCATGTGTAGGACTGCTCCAGGGGTCAGATAGTTTCTGTCTCTTTACTTCCTGTAGTGATAGCCTGCTAGCTTGGACTCATGTATTGTCTGTCCAGGGTGATCTTTTACCCCCCACTTCCTCCATATTTTCTGAAACCACCTTTGTTGCAAGCTATTTGATCATACCATGAACCCTGAGATTGTGTTTAATTTACTGAAAATAAAATGTTTCTAGTTTCTCCGTGGCTCAGTCCTTAGCACACACCTTTAATCGCAAACAATGAAAGGAAAGTTAGTTTGTAGAAGGAAGCACCCATGTTTGAAGGTGATGTCTCATTGAGTGTCAGACAGAGTGAGAAAACAAGCTAAACACAGATAAGAGAAAACAAGCCCGAGACTGAGAAGGAGCTAGAAGATTAGAACAGATTGTCAAAGTTAGTATGAGGCCAAGCAGAGCAATTCAGGAGAGGCTGAGAGAGAAACACCAGATTGAATCAGTCAGCTTGAAGAGGAGTTTGAGCCAGCACAGATGAGTTGAACCAGCCAGCCAGAGTTCAGGAAGATCTAGGAAGGGTGAGCTTATTCAGCAGCAAGTCTCAGAGGCTGAGAACATTCTAGGCCCAGATTAGATTGTACAGAGGCTAGAAGCTTCCAGGACTAGGCCTAGGTTAACAGGCTAAGGCAGTAAGGCTTGGAAACAACAATTACCACAGCTGGAAAAAAAAAAAAACTGCTTTTATGCACCCTTTTCTTTTAAACCCACGAATCTCAGCATATGCCAGATAAAACTCATTTCCTACCTTCACCCGTGGTTTCCTTAGGTGTTCAGGGCCTTTCTCTGCCCTCTATTCAGCTGCTACTGGCATTAATGGCACCCTAATCACCAAGCTTAATCGCCCTTTCCTGTTGCTCTTTCCTTTATTCTGTTGAGTAAGGAATGACCTAGGGATTCCCTGGCTGTGGGCATTTTCTCTGCTTTTCATCGTCTTGCTAGGTCAAGGTTTTCTTCTAACAGTTAGCATTTCTCTGCTTTTTGTAACACGTGGATGTCTGGATCGGAAGCAGTGTGTGCTGTTCAGGGCTTCGTGGCCACATATCTCCAGGGTAGCATTCAGATAGAGACGTTTCCTGTTGTGGACCTGGATGCTACTGCTCATGGTTATGCTACAAAGGATGACGTGTTGGCGATGCTCACTGTGGTGCTGGAGGCAGATGTCAGGGAACAGGGGAGCACACATCAACCTAGACAGAAGTTCTGTTTCTACAAAGAAGAGGGGATGGGGAAATAGCTTTTCAATTCATCCTGTATCCATGAGAAAGAAGACTCTGTGTGTGTGTGTGTGTGTGTGTGTGTGTGTGTGTGTGTGTGTGTTTTCTAGGCAAGGCCACATTGGGCTAACTTCGCTGTAGATCCGGACAACCTTGAGATGTGTGGCTGCAGGTGTTTTCTTCCAGCCCTTGTTTATCTCGGTATAGAGTTGTTGAAGGGAGCTTCTAAATTGCAGAGTCCATGTTCAGTCAGGATAGCACCACACTCTCAGGTCATAACTACACATCATTGGGTGTGGTGAGCACGCTGAAGAGAGGTTGGCGAGATCTGCGGTCACATCGATGCCCCCTATCAACTGAGGCGGCGTGAGTTGGACTCAGTAGCCGTGGCACAGCTGGGCTCATCCCGTAACACGTTGTCCCCCTCAGCTGCACAGGCTGTGGACTTCACACTCCGCGGTCACTGCTCACGTAGGTGTCCGTGAGAATGGAGCCTCAGAATTATCCAGTGTGGTGACCCTCCAAGACAAGATAGAAAGATAGGACGTATTAAGGGACACGAGAAAGGAAAGACGCCCCTGACCCTGAAATCTAGGTTGTCTTTCCTGTCGATGGAGCCAAAAACAAAAAACAAAAAACAAAAACAAAAAAGAAACCAAACGAACAAAAAGTCAGCATAACCTCTGCAACCCACATTGCCTTCAGTGTGATTTTTCCAGAGACCTCTCAGACAAGAAAGTTAAAGAGAGCAGCAGCAATGCTTACTTAGAGCCAGAATCACCAGCATCACCCTGTTATCACTCCTCTCGGGCAGAAATCTAAACATGGTCCTCACAAAACACCTCACGATTGATCTGCAAAGGAGAGCCTTTGAGAAAAAGGAAGCCACAGTTTTAAACTTCCAAACCTCACCTTACATTTTAAACTCCGCTTTATCGGTAAAAACCTTGTTATAAATTACATCCTTTGAGACCTGTAATGTAGAAAGCCACCAGAGCACATATTAACTGTTGTGACGACATTTAAGATCGATCCTCTTGCTGGGCATGGTGGCCAGTGCCTTTTCCCCTAATAGCTCAGACTGCATAGGAAGACCTTGACTTACAGAAGGAAGGGAGGGAGGGAGGGAGGGAGGGAGGAAGGAAGGAAGAAAAGGAAGAAAAGGAAGGAAGGAAGGAAGGAAGATTGACCACCTTAAGAGCCAGCATAAAAGTCTTGGGATGGTATATATCCTCTCCTATTTATTTCTATTTGGTTTGATCAAGAATTCTTTTTGCCTGTAGGTTTACTTGTGTGGAGGTCCCTGAGGGAAAAGGTTAACTCTGAGGGCTTCTGAGGGCTTCTGGTGGTTATGTAGGGCAGTGTCTCCCTGTGTGGCTGCTGACAGCCCTGCTTCACATCCAACACTTATATCCAGAGCCTCAGACCACACTGACCAGCTGTTTCCTGTATGAAGCGGAAACTCTCACCGTGACTTCCTCCCCACACCCCCCAAATTTCTTAGGTCTCCCTTTTTCTTCAACTTTCACTTCCTGAAATGTCATCGCAACCAGACTCATGGGGTTTGCGCTCTCTCTCTCTCTCTCTCTCTCTCTCTCTCTCTCTCTCTCTCTCTCTCTCTCTCTCTCTCTCTCTCTGTGCCAAGCTAACTCCTACTTACCCTAGATTAATGGAAATGTCAGAGATGATCAATGCCGTTAGTTAGTCAAGCCTTTGTTCTTGACTTTGCTAAAAGTCTTAGGTACAGCATCTATTTTCATCTCACAGGAATCTTGAGGAAAGGTTCCCGGCACTGTCCAAGGAGACAGGCTTAGAGGTCCCAGGAGACACTCCCTAATGCACCTCACAAGGAAGAACTTGGCTGGCTAGCCCGCAGGGCCTGCGCTCTGAATTTTTGTTCATTCTTTGCCTTCTCCTGAGTTCATAGGTCAGATAGAGTCTTCCATGACCCCCTCCTGCATTCCTGACTCCAGAGACCCGAGGTCACCCTCCCCCCCAGCACCCACATCATCATCAAACTCAAAGCTTCTCAATGGTGCTGAAGAGAGCTTTGCTTCTTTCTTTGTGCTTTGCTTCTCTGAGATCCTCGGGGTATTAAAAATGTAAAGATCTTAAGACAGGATTAGAAGTATAAATCGTTTTTCCGTCCCTTTCCATTTCTCCAAATTAAAACCTTGAATATTTATGCCTGTACCTAGAACCCATAACGTTGCATAATTTTGCTGTGCACACAGTAACTATATGTGTTAGTTAGTTTAAAAGAAAAGATACTTATTTAACTCTCCCTGCAGATAGTACCGGGACGTGCATTTAAAGTTATAGAGAGTATCTGATGACTTTCCTTCCACTGTGGTACTGGATGCCCTTCCTGGAAGGAAGCCGTTGGATAATGGCATTCCCAGAGTATTAGTTATTCATTCATCTCCAGCATCTACCTTGGTGTCCGTGTTTGGCAAGTCTCAGAATCTACCATGATGCCTAAGTAGATAAGTTTGTGATTTGCCTCAGAAGTCAAAGGGGTCTGGGGTCGGAATCCCCACAAAACTTGAACTAGAGTGAGCCATCTGACCTCTCTGGCTTCAACCTTGTCACCTGTCAAATGCCGGCATTGACTACTACAGTACCATCTTTCAAGGTTGACGAGAAGAACACAGGTAACAACATCCCTCATCTTCAGCATGGCAGAAGTGAGCCACCGATGATGACCGGTGGTTGGGAAACAGGCGTTAGAATCAACAGCCACAGAGCTTTCGTCCCCAGGACCTCTGCCTATGACAGCCATAGAGAAGAGCTCATGGCCCCAGGAAGACTCAGCAGCACCCGGATTATTGCCAGAGACAAAGCCCCTCAAGAAGTACAGTGCACAGAACTTGCTGTTTGCGGAAAGCAGTCCACCAGGCATCCTCCTGCATCAAAGGATTTAATCACTTTTCTGAATTTTGAAACCGTCCATGTTTTTAAGAGATCCCTGCTCTTGTCACGACTTGCCTGGCATCTGCTCATCTCTCAGTGGCTGTCACCAGTGAGGCTTTTCCCTCCTGTTTTTATTCTTTGGCAGCACGTACATGTGTCAGGGAATTTCTTCGCGAAGAGTTCCATTTGAAACTCTTGTTTCCCAGATGTAGAAAGCCTAGGCTTTTTGGCTCTGGGATACCCTGTCATTGAAGGGCACAGCACCACAGCAGTTCACGACCAGGGCATGTCCTCACCGTTTCGGGATCTCTGGAATCTGGTTCCTGTGGCTTGGATGCAGCCCTCATCGTGCTACATCGCAATGACACTGGGCATGGAAAAGCATGGGCCATTCCTTTTTGCTACAACCTCCCCCTTGATGACCTGATGCCCTGGGTAGGATGGTGGCTTGTCCCGATTTGATTCTCCAGCTCTGGGCTCTGAGCACCTCTCTCAGATATATAATAAACATCTGTAAGTGTATCATATTTTAAAAGAAGTACTTAGCTGAGTGTGGTGGGGCACACTAAAATGCCCAGCACTTGGGATGCTGAGGCAGGAAGATGGGGCAAGTCTGGGACGTATTTGTTTATAAAAAAGAAAAAAGGTTAAAAAAAAAAAAGAGAGAGGGAGGCAAAGGAAGGGAAGGGAAAGAGAGAAAAATGAGAGAAGCTTATTTATTTAACAAACCTTGGCTTTTCTCCCAATGTTAGTTAATGGCTCTGTCACTCACTTGGTTTTCATACAGAATCCCATGAGTCTTTGCCATGGCGCCACCTCTGACTCTACTTTTCCTGTCTGTTCAACTCTCCCTTCATCCCACTTCAGCCTGAGCCAAAAACCTATTTAGCATTCCTCACTGGCAGGAAGAACCTTGGCAGGAGTCGACCATTTGAGCTCCAGGAAACCATGGATGGTTCGCTGGCCTCCCGATGTCCGCTCAAACTGTTTCTTAACCTTTCATACTAAAAATGATGGCTTTGCACCATGGCCCCAAAAAGACTAGCTAATGTCCCCGTGAGCTTGAAAAGCGAGGCAGAAAAGAATTTTTTAATCTTTTGGACAGAGGCTATCCCTCAAATATGTTCCAAATGCTGCAGGCATAATTTTGTGCATTAAAAAACAAGAAAACAAAACAAAACAAACAAACAAACAAACCACAAGGGGTTGGGGATTTAGCTCAGTGGTAGAGCACTTGCCTAGCAAGCACAAGGCCCTGGGTTCAGTCCCCAGCTCCGAAAAAAAAAAACCAAAAACCAAAAAACAAAAACAAAAACAACAACAACAAAAAAAAAACCCAAAAAAACTTTTCTTTGATTTCCTATATTCTGTGGTTGCAACAGTGGTTGATTTTATTTAGAACTTTGTCCTATTTAAAAAAAAAAAAACAACTTGTAATTTTTTTTTCTTTTAACTATCTGAAAACCAGTAGTTTCACCGATTTGCATCATCATTTTCTGATGATATGCAAGAAATCACTCAGCAACGACTGAGAGAGCCTCTGCTTACCACCCCACAGTTCTTGAGGCCCCACCTCGGCTTAGCTGCATGGTTTCTCTGCTCAGCTGGACCCACGGGTGTAAACCAGAGGTGACTGGCAGTGTGCTCGCCAGAACTCAGGAGCCCCTCAGATTTTGACCCGTGACAGAATTTCGGTTCTTGTGGTTCTGTGATTGTAGTCCCTGTTTAAGGACTCCACAGTTAGGATGGGCTCACTGGCATAGTCTCCCCTTCTTAGGGTCCATCAAATAGTCAACTTAATTGTATCCATAACATCCATTTCGCCAGGCAGTGAGCGCAGGAGAAACAGAACCACCAGACCGAAACCAGGGTGTGGGATCTTAGCACTCTGTTCTCCGACATTTATTTTTCCCTTAAAAAAAAATCAGTTAGCATAGCATTCATTTATCTGTCTATATCAGAAAATCTAGTTATAATAGTATAAACAAGAATAAATATTTTCCCACAGAGCAATAAATAGGTGAGTGATTGTGGATACCAGGACAGTGGCTTGATGACATTAGGGCTAATGGTTACAGTCCTCATAGCCTCTTCTTCATATGATAACTCTACTTTGCCATATGCCCAAAGGAAGAGTCAAAATGAGAAGGGTTATAGTTACCTGGGCTACATCTGTCTTCTTCTCCAGAAGAACAAAACAGAGATAAGAAAACACTTGCCAGAATTATATAACTCACCATGTCTTCTCCCTTTAAGTCTGATTGGTCTGAACTTGGGGAGATAGCTACCCCACCAGTCCAAGGAGGCCACAAACATAAGAATAGGAATGTGCCTGGCCTAAATCGATAGTGAAACCATCGTCAGATCTGGGCGGTGAGGAAGTAGATGTTTAAATATTAATAGTGTTGTACCTGTTTTCCCCAAGGCTGGATATGGTGTAGTACAGAGTGCCTAGCGTAGTGACTCGTGGCACTCTCCTAGTTCTTTTGTAACCTTGAATTCACCCACAACCAAACCAATTCCTTTGTATAGCAACTGAGAGGAATGCAGGTTTAAATTATCTCAGGGTGACTGTACAAATAAATTTAGGTCTGAAATTGACAGATGTAGAAGACCTTGAGTGAGATCCTCAACAAAAGAAACTCCCAAAATAGCAGTAAGAAATTGACATAATCCATGAGGCTATTTGTATCATGGAACTTGTCTAGACTCCTACGTGGGACATATGACCACCAGGAAGGACTCAGAAGCTTCCTATAGAATCCCCCACCATATTGTGTTGGGCTATCCATAGTGAGGGATCACAGCTTTAAGACATAGACAGAAGCAAGTTTCCCACACCAACTACTTATCTTCAGACAGCCAAATATTAGTACTTTTGTTCTAGAAGTACGAAATTGGTTAAGCCAAGGTAAACTTTCCAAGGTGGAGTAAGCCATTACCGGACTGTAGAGTGTGCTCTGCAGACCTTATGAGGCCACAGAGCTCTGTGCCGCACTGGGGCCTGGGATGCCTGTCTCTCAGGGCCACTGACTCGGGAATGAGCCAGAGACCAGAGGCAAAGCCTAACTGTTTTCCGAGGCAAGTGTGACTTTGATCTTTGGCTCTGAATGTGCAGCCCAGGTATTGTTGGATAGCACAGCTGCAAAGCATCTCGAAGGGAAAAAAAATCATGTAGTCAGGTAATTTGAAGAGAAAACATTGCCTCATCTCTGGAGGGAATCTCAAGTTAGCTATCTGAGCCCCTTTTTTCTCCTCACGACTTCTAAAAGGTCAGGAAAACTTTGAATTAATTTCCAAGTATAAGGTGTATTTTTCCAGACTAGATAGGAAGTAATAGCAAATTACCTTTAGATAATCTGAGCCGGCGTCTTAAAAAAAAAAAAAGTGGAATGCAGCCAGGAAGAGTATTGAAGCGCTCTCAATTCTGGCTATAACTGGCAGCAAACGGGCCCTTCAGCAGCAATTAACCACAAAGATGACAACCATTTTCAGGCAGTGCTTAAGATGTAACACAAGATTTCCTCCCAGGGGTCAGGAAAACGTGGGAGGTGAACTCCACCACCAAGGCTCACCTCTGCTGGCTCTGTCCCAGGGAGGTGACCGCCTGCCTGGAATTTAAGCTGATCACAGCACTCCTGCCACACTAAGGAAATAGAGCTCAGGGTCAGAGCTTTTTCAGCAGGCAGACTCTGCAGGATTCAGCGTGCTTTTGCTGTTGCTATAACAAAATACCCGAAGCAAGATAGTGCATAAAGAAGAGGTTTATCTGGCTCATTCTCCTAGTGATTGGAAGGTTCAAACAGCGTGGTGTCAACATCCTGAATGGACAAGCTGACTGGGAAGCAGTGTGTGGCAGCTGTAGTTTACAACAACCCGCCCTCATGAGATGTCATCAGAGCTTAGATGACCTAATTTATCTTCTACGAGATAAATTTATCTCCACTGTTTAAAGGTTCTACCTCCCCAGAACTGCTCTGAGGACATCAAGATTCCAACACAAACATTTAGAAGTTGCCCCAAAGTCAGACAGGAGACAAGGAGTGTATGGGGAGGGGTGAGGGAAGCCCAGGCCTGTCAGAGGGAGCTCAGAGAACCTTTGGTAGGACTGGAATACATGTCCACTGACTGAAAGCATACAGAGCTTCCTAAAGATGCTGTTAGAACCAAGGTCACAAAGACCACTAGTGGTCAATACTGAGGGGCCTTTGAGTATATATTACAGCCTTCAGTTTAGTGCTATCATGGAATTCCTTAGTGTGTGAATAAGTAGGTCTCTGTTTCTTGGGCTTCTCTTGGGCTCCTTTCCTTTTGTTTGTTTTGCCCTATTCCAATGTGTATTTGTTCTATTTTATTGTATTTATTATTATTATTATTATTATTATTATTATTATTATTATTATTATTCCATAGAAGTCTGTCTGTTTTCTAAATGAGAGACAGAAAGGGGCAGACATCAATGGGAGGGGAAGTAGAGAGGATCTGGGAAGGATAAAGGGGGGTGGGGACCATTATCAGGGTATAGTATGTTAGGGAATAAAAAAATCTATTTTCAATGTTGGAGACAACCTGAAAGATATATCCCTTTCCTTCGGAAGCTCTCAGGCCAGCTTGGCAGCTAAGAGCAGTCGCTTTCATTATCCCTGGGTGAATGACCATAGGTTGCAATAGCATCAGCATACGGAACAGTAGGGGATGGGTTGTGGAAGCTGGGGATGGGTACACTGTGTTCTTAAATGAAGCAACAGGACCCAAGTCTGCCTGATGTAAGAAGGAAATGAGTTTATGGAAGGTGTTGGAGAAGTCACTGGATTGTCAGCTGCCAAACTTGGCTTGGAAAATAGGTTAAGAATCACAAGACAGCCGGCAGTGACCAGAGCCAGGGTAATGTGGTGGTTCTGATTAGGGCGCCATATTTGGTTATGTCACTACCGAATCCAGATGCTCCTACCACTGGGTGTACCAGATTTCCAATGCTTGCAAGCTGCTATGCATCCTTCAAAGTCCACGTACCATTGAGCACTCTCTCAAGATCCCAACGCCTGCTGACAAAGGGACAGAAATTATTTTCTTTTTCTTTCACAAAATGGAGATTTGGGGTATTTGGTGGGACAAAACAAAATAAACAACAATAACAGCAAAACATTCCTATTATAAACATTTCATAGCAAAAAGGATCAGTCTTCTTTTCCTTTGGATTGAATGGCCACTGCTTAGAGCAGTACTTCTGAACCTGAGGGTCGAGAGCCCTTTGGTGATTGAATGACCCTTCCATAGGGGTCACTTAAGACCATCAGGAAACACAGATCTTTACATCACGTTTCATAACAGTAGCAAAATTGCAGTTATGAAGAAGCAAGGAAGATAATGTTATAGCGTGGGTCACCACAGCATGAGATGCTCATTAAAGGGTGGCAGCACTGGGAAGGTTAAGAACCACTGACTTAACGCTTGTTGAATTAAACCCGTGATAAAGAAGGAGCTGAGATTTTAAGAGGAGTAGGAGCCCATTAAATAACAGTGTAGAGGAAATATATCCCAACGGGAAGATCTTGGGTTTATTAAGTAGATAAATATATGAACAAATGACCAAATAGAACATAAGCATTCACAGAAACAGCCTTTAGTAGGAAATAATCCAGTTTGTCTGGAAGAGGGAGTTCACATGGGGCTAAACAGATGAGGATAGACGGGAAGCTCACGTGCCCTGGAGCTGCAGTGTGTGCCGAGCTCCTGACAGGCACTCCACTCCGTGTTGTGTGCAATGCTAAGAGCTAGCAGCATGCGGGCTGTGCAGCCCCTGCTCTCAGGGAGCCTTTGTGAATTTCTCCTTCTCACTTTATTTTGTGAGTAGCAGTTAAGGTTTTAAGGAGAACCGTGGCACAGCCATTTGCAGGGTTTTGGAGTCTAGCATAATAGGTTGTACAATAGGCCACAAGATGAGGCCAAGCAGAGGGAGACAGTAAAGGACTAGTAACTAGAGAAGGAGTAGTGAGGACTGAAGCCGTGAACGCAGGGAGAGCTGCTCTAAGAGGTTCTTCAGACTCATTCACTGCCCGGACACCAGTCCCACCCCTCTCAGGTAAGCACACTGCAGGCTAGCCGTGTCATTGCTACGTCTCAGTCCCAAAGGGGACTATGTCTTTGTCTTATGCTCAGGGCATCCTCTTCTAGTTGAAGGTACAGATGAGCCCTAGGACCCTTACTGGACCCCTGTAGTTCTGCAGGACAGGTCATCCGATAGGATGGGAACAGAGGTGACTGTTAGATCTCTGAAGTTGACTGTAAGTCATGTAAAGACTGTGTTGGTCTCCCGCGTTTCCATGCACTCTTAAAGTTCGGAACTCTTTGTACTCAGCGCAGTATGCCTAGTACTAGTTCCAGTTCCTGGTGGTGTCAGCCCCTTGACTGTAGGGCACACCAGAACTGTTGTAACTGATAACTCACCGCCCAGCTGCTGCTGAAGGTGGTGAGCAATGGTAATCTCTCAAAAGCGTGCACTTGAGTCACCGTCCAGCCCTAAACCTTTAGCACCTTTTCATTTTCCATGTGACCTTCCCCTTAGCTTCTAAGGTCCCTTCGTCCTTCTCTTCCACTTTTCCAATACAAACCTCAATTCTCGTCTGACTCCCCAGGGATAGCCCTTACCAAGCACTTACTTTCACACGGATCCTTCTTTCTCCAGAACAGTCTTTTTTTTGTTTGTTTGTTTGGTTGGTTTGGTTTTTTTGAGACACAGTTTTTCTGAGTAGCCCTGGCTGTCCTGGAACTCACTCTTAGACCAGGCTGGCCTTGAACTCAGATCGGCCTGCCTCTGCCTCCCAAGCACTGGCATTAAAGGTGTGAGCCACCACCATCTGGCTCCGCAGAACAGTCTTACTCTCACCCATTAGTGTTCCAGAGCCCAGGGCTTCCTTCCTATCTATACAGCCTGCACCAGGCCTTTGCATTTCCATTTCTCAGAGATGTCTCCATGGCTGACAGTCACAGCACCCCTGTGTGACCTTCAGCAGGCAGTTATCCCCACACTTGTGTTTGCTCTTCTGTCTTGTCTCCCTCCGCTAAGTTATGACTGCTTGAGGGTTGCTATCTCCAAGAACAGCTGGCACATTTCCAAAAGCACAGAGCGCGTGAGTATGAGGGACTGGCCTAGGACTGTCTCCTTCTGATGCCTCTGCTGTCAGACGAGTGCACTCTCCTTCCCCACCACGTAAGGCCTAAGTGATGCTGACAAAGAGAAGAGGTGTCCTTACAATAGTCTTCCGTGGGATTTCTGTTGTCTCCACGTCGCTCCTGCTGCTGACTGTGAGTCACCGCTCATCTGTGGCGACTGCAAGCCTCATTTCATGATTCACAGGCTAAAAGTGGCATGAGGTTTTTTTACCGAGGAACTAATTCCAGCCTGAACTGAGCTTCACAATTACCGGGTTCCTCTGTGGGTTTTGAGTTGCGAGCGTAGGGCTTCTCACAACATGTACCTAGAGTGCACTTCACAGGGATATGCTGGGAGGTTCCCGGCAATACGTTTTCTGTCAGCCTTTGTTTAGCTGATGAAAAAGCTAAGGGAGAATAGAGAATTCCTTGGGGGCTCTTCTTTAGTGTATTTCTGTTGAGCGATGGTTTGGTTTCTCAGGCAGAATATGCATCTGTCTATCCCCAAAGAGCAGGTTTCAGAACTGGCCCCTGACCCCCCGTGGCCAAGGGCTTAGCTCTCCTTAGCATCTGAGAGACCTGCTCTAATCACGAGTGAAAGGGAAATCACTGGAGAGAGGATGGATGCATTAATGGCAGAAATGGGACAGCTTTGTAGATCTCTATTCAATCCAAAGACTTCAAAAGAGCTGTAGCACATCAGGTGAGACACTGAGCAGCAGCTGTGATGACAGTGGGTGACACGTAGGGTTTGGAATGGCGCCTGGCATGGGGCAATCGCTCTGTGAAGTCACCTGCTATTGCTGTCACTGTTTTGTTTCTGAAACAGAGTCTCATGTAACCCTAGGCTGGTCTCAAACTGTAGCTAAGGGTGGCCTCGAACTTCTATTCCTCCCTCCTCCACCACCTGAGTGCTGAGGTTACAGGTTTATGCAGTGATAGTATCGAGCCCTGGGCCTCATGCGTGCCAAGCCAGCAGTCTACCCACTTGCTGCCCAGCAGCTGCAGCCTTCCTGTATCACACTTCAGAGAGCTGATTGTGCCCACTACTGAACACTTGGCGCTCACGGCCCCACTGAGTCCTTTGAGTGGTGAAGTGACTTTTGCTATTCCTGGTGTACAGACATAGACTGAGACTTAAAGAGGTTGAATTTTGAGTTCAAGCACTTGTGCTGGTTAATTCTATCTCAACTCGACATAGGCTAGAGTCAGCTGAGAGAAGGGAACCCCAATCCAGAAAATGCCTCCTTAAGATTGGCCTATAGGCACTTTTTAAACTAGGGATCAAGGGGGAGGGCCCAGCCTGTCATGGGTGGGGCCCCTCTGGGCAGGTGATCCTGGGTTCTATAAGAAGCAGGATGAACAAGCCATGGGAAGCAAGCCAGTACGAAGTAACACCGTTCCATGGTCTCTGCATCAATTTCTGCCTCCAGTTCCTGCCCTTACTTCCCTCAGCGATGAAAAGTTACCTGGAGTGTAAGCTGAAATAAACCCTTCCCTCCCAAGTTGCTTTGGTCATGGTTTCTCAGCAATAATAACCCAAACTAGGACGCCAGTCATGTATTCACTGGGCTATGAGAAGGATCAGCAGGTTAAGTACTTGCCACCAGTATTGATGACCTATGTTCGATACCTGGAACCCACACGGTGAGGTACACACACACACACACACACACACACACACACACACACACACACACCTACCTAGGAGCTATTGATCCTGAAGAGCCTACCTGTTCTTAAGGTTTCCTGCCCCCTTCACATTTTCTTTCCTTCTCCCTGTCCATCTCCCAACCCCACTTTTCCCTGGATTTGGCTGGGCTCACCACTGTGGGGTAAGCAGGATGTTTTCCCCGTGGAGCTGTGACGAGGCATGTGTCAGCACATGCCTTGCATTGTGGCTTTCTTTCCGAGAGAGAGGCCCAGTGGGGGCGCGGCCTCACATCCAGCTGCTGTTTCTGAGAAGCCGAATCCCACTCTTCAGTTTTGCTGTCTTATCTTGGCTCACAGCCATTACCACATTGAGTGACACTGGCATTAACGTTGACGGGACTAAAGAAAGCTCGCAGGCAGCCAGCCATGGGAAGCAGTCCTTGCGTTTGTGGCTGAATTACTTGAGGTAAGATCTGGTTTAGGACAGCAACATTTTCCAGGCTGTTCGCCCACGTCCAGTCCCGTGGCTGGTAAGGATCTCGGGGGAGGGCCTGGGAGTAGAGACTTCTGGACTTCCATCCTGTGTGCACCTTGGGTGTTCTGGCAGACGTCCACTTGGGGAATTTCTCAGGAAGTGTCAATACAGTTAGTTCACTGCAGTTGATATTCGTAAACTACGCAGTTGTCCGACAGTGTACATCTACTCTGCAGTACTTATGTGGCTATACCTGGAAGATTACAGCGTTTCAGCATCAGAGGACCTTGGCTCAGGGAGTGGATCTGTTGCCCACAGCATGACTTTTCCAGAGTACCCGTCCGTCATGACTTCTCTTCGATCCATCTTCATATAGAACATTACCATAGAAAACAAAAATCAGTTTGACATGACACCGTGAAGTTTTTCTCCTTGGAATCCTAGTAGGAGCATTTTAGAAATACTAGGGGGGTATTTTAGCATTGAATTAGGTCGCCTAATTTCTCTCTATTCAGATTTTTTTTTATTAATCTGCCAAAGAACTATTTTTGCCACCCAACCTAGCCATCTAATATGGAAGATAAGGGCTGTTAAAGTAACGCTGTGCATCCAGCGCTCACCCTCCTTGCAGGAAGTCCCGGGCTTGACCCACAGTACAACTTAAAGCCAGGAGTTCCCAGCCTTCCTAATGCCGTGACCTTTTAACCCCGTTCCTCATGTGGCGGTGACCCCGACCATAACATTACTCTCATTGCTGCTTCATGATTGTGATTTTGCTGCTGTGATGAATCTTAATGGAAAAATTTGACCGCAGGATAGCTGATATGTGACCCCTGTAAAAGTGCTAGGCTGAGACCCACGGGCTGAGAACCGCTGATTTAACCCACTCGTACTACTGTACGCACCTATTGTGTCAGCATTCAGGAGGCGGATGTGGGAAGATACATTTTTCCACATAGCAGATATGGCCTCAGATATATGAGACTGTCTCCAAAAACAAAAAACCAATCAACCAAACAACAGACCAGCACACCAACAGCTTAAGTGAAGGACAGTACAAAAATAGGTTTCTGATAATTATGAAATTTATATATGCAGTTGCTTTAAGACGTATTAAAAAAAACTTTTTCCCATCAAACAAGGCAAAACTATTAAGTGTTTTCTATACTGATTTTTTTTTCTCAAGGTAAGTTGTTCAATGAAGGTAAAAACTTAGAGCAAAGTTTAACTGTTACTGTTACTATGGAAGCTGAGTTACATAATTCTAGAAATCTGAGTATTCACTTAGCAAGAATGGTAGTGCTGAAGACAGGTTTTTGGTCATCTGCAAAAGCACATCAACTTTGCATTAATCCTCATTCATCCGTCATAAGATCAAGAGCTAGGTTCGAGGTGTAAAAAGACATGGAGAAAATTGTAAGCCAATTAAATAATATTGAACATCCACAGAACATGATTGCCGTGCTAGTAAAGAGTTGACATTTATATACTAATTCAAACTGACCTGAATTGAATTGTATCTAACTCACTTTTTTCTTCCAGTAAAGCAAACATTCCCCAGCCTCTTACATAAATGAACAAAAGCTGACTCTTTCGTTGTTTTGCTTCTTTTTCTTTCTTTCTTTCTTTTTTTTTTTCTTGATTGGTTAATCATGGTTAAAGATGCCATCTGGGAGCTGCTGGGTTTCAGCCAGAGATTCAAATCAGACTCTGGAAAAGTTACTTGCCTGAGGCAAGAAAGCACTTTGGTTTCGGGGAAAGGAGCTTTTATTTCTCCATCTGTGTAAAAATGGTGAAAGCACTCTGAGCAAGTTTCAATACTTAATAAGGTCCGTTAGCCTCCCATCGTAGATGACAGCGTTTCTGAAATAGAGTGCGGAAATCGGGGACTCTAATTGCTAAAATCTGAGTGGTTAATTGGTGGTCTGTTCTAAATCCTTATCCGGGGATCTTGGTGTTAAAAGAGAGCGGTTGGTAGAAAAGTTGCCACAAGCTCCGGCATGTTGGAAACTGTCCGAAGCCTCATCATGGAGTTCAAAGCGCAAACCTGTGTGGATTCAGTATAATGCATTGTTTACCAATTTCCATTTCTTTTCATATTTAAACAGATCTTGGCAGATTAACCAAGGAGGACGGGTCTTATCTCCTTCCTGAGTACTGCCATTCACAAGACATCTGTGGCATACTGTAGCCCGAGCCCCCTGTGCTGCCCTGTTTACCCCAGACATCTTTCTGGGGTCCACTTGAGGTCAGCAGCGTGAAGATGAACAGAACCCTCTTAGCATGACGACCTTGGACCATGTCATTGCCACCCACCAGTCAGAGTGGGTCTCCTTCAGTGAAGAGCCATTGTTCCCCACCCCTTTAGAGGGTAAGTCTGCTTCTTGGTCATTCACAGGTGGGAATAATAAAGGAAAAAAGAAAAAGTCATTTGGTCCCTTACCACAGGTATACAAGAATTCTTTCATTCAGTAGTCAGAGGAGGGCGTCATCTCAGCCTGAGGCATCACCAAAACCCTGGGAACACGAAGGGCACATGCTTATTTCTACCAAGGGACATAACTTCTAATCACATATTGATTTACCATTGGTCTTTTTTGTGGTTACCCCCACCAGTCATGTGGATTTTTTTTTTCAAGTTTTAAAGTGTAATTGTTAAAAGTGACAGACAGGTTCTGAGCCAAACTGCAAAACTCTAACCTTGTCATCATCACAGATGAGTGGTATGCCCTTGGGTGAGCAATTTGTGTGTGGGATGAGGTGGCGGGTGTGTGGCATCTGCACATGCCATGCCCATCTACAAGGAGGCTAGAACAGGAAGAACATCACGTGTCATCATTCTCTGAGTTGTTGTTTTGAAACAGGATCTACCAACAAGACAGAAGTCCGTTGTTCTAAGCTAGGCTGGTTGACCAGTAAGCTCCCTAGGAACTGCTTGCTCCTACTTAATGCTGGAGTTATAGGTATGTGTGTCCATGCCTGGTTTTTCTGTGGGCATTGAGGATTTGAACTCAGGTGCTTATGCTTCCAGAGCAAGCACTTTTACCCATATCTGCCTAGCACTTCTTTTGGTATCTTGTTTTGTTCTGCTCCATTCTGTTTTTTGTTTTTCAAGACAGGGCTTCTTCTGTGTAGTCCCGGTTGTCCTGGAATTTGCTCGGTAGGCAAAGCTAGCCTTAAACTCAGAGATCCACCTGCCTCTGCCTCCCAAATTCTGGGACTAACAGCATGTGCCACCACACCTGGCTGGTTTTCTGTTCTAAGCATATTTTTACACTATAATCTCCTGTCCTAGAACTCACTATGTAGACTAGGCTGGCCTTGACTCCATATCGATCCTCTTACCTCTGCCTCGTGACTGCTGGGTTTACAGCCAGGTACACCGTGCCTAGCCCCCAGAATGATTTGTCTCAGAATTGCTGCATTGTCTATGTAAGAAAAATGATCACAGGCCTGCCTCGGGAGCCTTTGTGAGCATCTGCCATCAGATGTAAAATGCCTGGTGGAGTGTGTGGTCCATGCAAAGAGCTCAGTTTTGTCTTCCTGGATCACAGTAGACGTGACAGTATTGCCCTTTAGGAGAGCGATGCTCAGGGAGGAAGGAGAGCGATGCTCAGGGAGGAAGAAGGCCAAGAGAGATGCAGGGGTATTTGCAGCACCATGTCAGTTGGTTCTTTTCAACTTCACCTGCACCGGCTGGGCTCTCAGCTTCGTCCACACAGATGGAAAGTGGCGGTCAATCGGTCACAGCCCCACGTGGTATCCATGTGGCCAGTCTGAATCGAGACGTGCTGAACGTGCCTGGTACACAGATGTACATACTGCGAACATATCTTGGCTGCTGGGAAAATAACTTAGTAAATGTACTTGCTGTGCAACCTTTGGCCTAAGTTCAAGTTGCCAGGACCTGTGCAACAAGCTTGGTACGGCTGCGCGCACCTCTCACCCCAGTGCTCTGGAGGGTGTTAAGTAAGAAGATTGCTGCAGCCGAATGGCCACCAGTCTGATCCCAGATCCGGTGAGAGGCCTTGTTTTTCAGGGACAAAGCAAAGTGGGACAGAGCAAGAGAGTTAAGTGACCTCTCTTGGCCTCTGCACATACGTGTACCTGCTCTCACACACATACAGACATCACAAACCTTTGGGTTTTGTTTTGCTTTGTCTTGCTGATTTTTATTTTTGTTTGTTTTCATTTTCATCACTTTTGTTTGTTTTTGTTTTTCTGTTTTTGTTTAGGTGGGTTTTTTGGGGGGTATATTTGAATTTTGTTTTGTTTTGGGTTTTGTTGTTGATTGGTTATTGGTTGTTTTTTTTTGGTGTGTGTGTGTGTGTGTGTGTGAGAGAGAGAGAGAGAGAGAGAGAGAGAGAGAGAGAGAGAGAGAGAGAAGAGAGAAAGAGAGAGAGAGAGAGAGGAAGAACATGAAGTTGAGTGAGTAGAGACCTTGAGAGAGAGAGAGAGAGGAAGAACATGAAGTTGAGTGAGTAGAGACCTTGAGAGAGAGAGAGAGAGAGGAAGAACATGAAGTTGAGTGAGTAGAGACCTTGAGAGAGAGAGAGAGAGAGAGAGAGAGAGAGAGGAAGAACATGAAGTTGAGTGAGTAGAGACCGAGAGAGAGAGAGAGAGAGAGAGAGAGAGAGAGAGAGAGAGGAAGAACATGAAGTTGAGTGAGTAGAGACCTTGAGAGAGAGAGAGAGAGAGAGAGAGAGAAGAACATGAAGTTGAGTGAGTAGAGACCTTGAGAGAGAGAGAGAGAGAGAGAGAGAGAGAGAAAGAGAGAGAGAGAGAGGAAGAACATGAAGTTGAGTGAGTAGAGAACTTGAGAGAGAGGGGGGGGGGGAAAGAACATGAAGTTGAGTGAGTAGAGACCTTGAGAGAGAGGGGGGGGGGAAGAACATGAAGTTGAGTGAGTAGAGACCTTGGGAAGATCTGGAAGAGTTTTGTACCTAGTGCCTACAGAGAACTAGTTTGTCCAGAGTTTGAAATTTTATATTTTATTTTATTTTATTTATTTTGGTGCAGAAGGAAACTGTACTGTCTGCCATAGACCCCACCCCACTATTCCATACTGCTTCTCATTTGTCCCACTCAGCTCAGGAATATTTCCTGCTTGATCTCTTGCTGCCATTTGCATGTGTGGCTCTCAAACAAGGCATAGACACTGAGATTAAATATAATGGGCAAGGGCTGGGGAGATAGCTTAGCTGATAAAGTACCAGCTGTGCGAGCATTAGAACCTGAATCTGGGCTCCAGCACCCACACAAAGTAGCCAACAGCACACGGCTGCTGCCCCAGCATGGAGAGTGTGGAGGTAGAGATAGGCAGGTCCCTGGGCTCACTGACCAGCCAGTCCTGTCAAGCAGATGAGCTCCAGGTTCAGGGGAAGACCCTGGCTCAAAGTGAGGTGGAGGTAATTGAGAACGGCATCTCAGTATTGACATCCAGCCTCTACGAGTGCACACAGTATGCACTGGCTAGTGTACCCCCTCACGTGTAGACACTGACTACATCACCCCCAAAAGTAGAGAACAATGAAGGAAAACAACTGATGGCCTCCATCCCCCCTTTCCCACCCTTGAACACATAGCATAAATATACACCACATACACTCGTATGCACATAAGTAAATACAATAAGGGGGATTGTTTTTCCTCAGTCGCCTTGGATAGTGACTGGAAACAAATGAGAGTACAGGCTTTGAACGTTCTTAGGGACACAGCTCTTTAGCATGGAGATGGATTGGCACAGCCATTTTATCTTCCAATGAGGAAGATACACATCCTTTCCCCTGGGGAGACATCCTCTTAGGCATCCTTCTTGGGTAATGGTAGTGTTTGGTATCTGCCGTAGGGGGCACTGAAGAGCACTTCCCAGGATTGTCATCTTCCTCAGACCGGTCTGAGAGCTCCTCTGGGGAGAATCATGCAGTGGACGAAGGCTCGCAGGACCTTTCACACTCTGAGCAGGATGACTCCTCTGAAAAGATGGGCCTCATCTCTGAAGCAGCCTCCCCTCCGGGGAGCCCTGTGCAGCCCACACCTGATCTGGCCTCAGCCATCAGCAACTGGGTCCAGTTTGAAGATGACACACCCTGGAGCAACACCTCAGCACCGCACAAGGAGACAGGTGAGCCGGGAAGGAAGTTGAGGGGGTTCTGGTTTGGTACCGGCTCTGGAGTGCCCTTTCCATAAGAGGTCTGTGAGACTTCTGGGGTTCAATGTTTTTCTGAGCTCCAGATCCTAGAACCACAAAGGAGAGCCATGACCTCCCTCCCAGCCCTTTTAACTTTACGACAGGGCTTTGCTTGAAATAAGCACGTAAAACAGCATGTGTGCCCTTTCTTGGTCATTAGCAGAGTGTTGACCCCGGCCCTGGCTATCGATTTGTCTGCATGAATACTTATATATTTGCTCTGTTAGGAATTAGAATTACATTTAGTCAGTTCCTGTACTGTAAGTTCTAGACACTTAGACATGGACGGTTCTCTAGTGTGACCCACTCGCCATCTCTAAACAAAGGCAGATTTTTTTTAAGGCTTTAATTTGATTTTATAATTGGCAGAATGTGATGTTCAGCAATAAAAGAACAGATGTAAACCAGCATTTTACGTTTATCATCTTCTTTACTTATATCACCTTAGACAAAAGGCGAAGAAGCAATTTTCTTTTTAGTGTACTTTTTTCCTGTAGAAGTGTTCAACTTACATAAAGTAAGTAAGATCTCAATTCTTTTTTTTCTCCATCTTTATTAAATTGGGTATTTCTTATTTACATTTCAATTGTTATTCCCTTTCCCAGATTCCAGGCCAACATCCCCCCAACCCCTCCCCCTCCCCTTCTATATGGGTGTTCCCCTCCCCATCCTCTCCCCATTACACTCCCTTCCCTCAACAATCACGTTCACTGGGAGTTCAGTCTTGGCAGGACCCAGGGCTTCCCCTTCCACTGGTGCTCTTACTAGGCTATTCATTGCTACCTATGAGGTTGGAGCCCAGGATCAGTCCATGTATAGTCTTTGGATAGTGGCTTAGTCCCTGGAAGCTCTGGTTGGTTGGCATTGTTGTTCATATGGGGTCTCAAGCCCCTTCAAGCTCTTTCGGTCATTTCTCTGATTCCTTCAACGGGTGTCCCGTTCTCAGTTCAGTGGTTTGCTGCTGGCATTCGCCTATGTATTTGTTGTATTCTGGCTGTGTCTCTCAGGTTCCTGTCAGTCTGCACTTCTTTGCTTCATCCATCTTGTCTAATTGGATGGCTGTATATGTATGGGCCACATGTGGGGCAGGCTCTGAATGGGTGTTCCTTCTGCCTCTGTTCTAAACTTTGCCTCCCTATCCCCTCCTAAGGGTATTCTTGTTCCCCTTTTAAAGGAGTGAAGCATTCACATTTTGGTCATCCTTCTTGAGTTTCATGTGTTCTGTGCATTTAGGATAATTCGAGCATTTGGGCTAATATCCACTTATCAATGAGTGCATACCATGTGTGTTTTTCTGTGATTGGGTTACCTCACTCAGGATGATATTCAAAGACAGATTTATACTCGAGACCTTTGGACTCAGAATCCTCAGAGGAGAAGATTGTCATAAAAAGTAGAGCTCCTGTTTCACTGCAGTCTAATTACCGGAAGCTTTTCACTATGAAGCTCGTTCACCTGATTACGTGACCATTTACTGTGCTCCAGCACACCAAAGGCTGGATAATCCTGGGATGCTAGTGGCCCTTTACTCGCAGCTGTGACAAATTACCACACATTTGGTGGCTTAAATAATGTGTGCTGATCACCGGTGATCCTGCCTTTCAGTAATCCTGAATGGTGTTTCATTTTCGAGATTCTAGGCAAGAATCCATTTCCTGGCCCTCTAGCCATCCACATTCTTTGACCTGGGATCTCTTCCTCTGTCTCCAACACCAGAACTATAGCACTGTTCTGTGCCATTGTTCTGAAGTGACATCTTCCTGGTGCTCCCCTCTTCCATTGTTAAAAACTCCTGTGGTTACACTGGGCTTATATGAACAGTAACTTTATCTTAATGTCTCAGTCAGTGTTGTATTGCTGTGAAGAGACGCCATACCACAGCAACTCTTACAAAGGACCACATTTAGCTGAGACTGTCGTCCAGGTCATTATTGTCCTGAGAGGAAGCACGGCAGTGCACAGGTAGACATGGTGCTCCAGAGGTAGCCGAGAGTTCTACACTCAGATTAGCAGTCAGTAGGAAGTAGAAAGAGAGACACTGGGCCTGGCTTGAAAAACTGAAACCCCAAATCCCACCCCCACTGACACACTCCTGGGTCACACCTCCAAATCCTTGTCCAGTGGTGCCACTCCTTAACGACCAAGCATCTAAATCTATGAGGGCCATTCTTACTCAAACCACCACACTCACGTTCACATAAGCATATCTGCTGAATCCCTTTGCCATGTAAGGTAATAAATCCTCAGGTCCTGGGATTTAGGAAGATATCCTATGTACGGAAGTGGAGGATGTTGTCCTCTCTTCTACAGAGTCAGAAAGGTAGGCTTGGTGTGTTTTTCTGTTGAAGGGTTAAATAATTTGGTAGGTTTTTTGTTTTTTTTTTAAACTATGATCTGAAGTCAGACCTAGTTGTAGAGCTTGGAGAAATTTAGTAAGACCCTGTCAAAAAAAAAAAAAACAAACAAAACACACACACACACACACACACACACACACACACACACAAAACAAACAACAACAACAACAAAAAATTTAAAGGCTTGGTGTGGTAGAATTACCCATACATAGCTCTACATGTCCTGAGCGTGCTTCTAGTCCCAACTACTTGAAACTGAATGATCACTTGTGCCCTGGAGTTTGAGGCAAAGTTAGGCAGCATGGTAAGAACCTGTGGTGGTTTGAACTAAAGCTGTCCCCAACAGGCTCAGGAAACTTGGCCTTGCCAGTTTGGTGGTGCCGTTTGGGGTGGAGCCCTAGGAGCCAGAGCCTTGCAGGAGGAAGTACATAAGGGTCAGGGTGGCTCTGAGAGTTCATAGCCTCATCCACCTCCAGTTTGTTCTCTCTACTCCCTTCACGAGGACGGAAGTGTGATCTCTTGGTTTCTGGCTCTGCCTCTGCTAACCTGCCATCACCACCATTATGGATTCTACCCCTCTGGGACTGTAAGCGGGAATAGACCAAAATAAGCTTTCCTCCCTAAGTTGCCCTTGATGGTCGTGTTTATTACAGCAACAGAAAACTAGCTAATGCAGACCATCTCTAAAAATAATTCTCTTCTTGGAAGACCAGAGGACCTGGGTTTGAATCCCAGCCACTACATCGACAGCTCGCATCAGCCTGTAACTCAAGTTCCAGGGGAATCTAATGCCTTTCCCTAGCTTTCTTAGGCAATGCATGCATGTGGTTCACAAGACACATGCACATAAAATAAAATCAAGTTGAGTTTTAAAAGAATATATAAAATACAATTCTGCCATATAACACATTTTCGTTCGTTTTGATAAAATACCTCACACACTCTGATGTACTTTGTAATAGTTAATCGGCAGATTTTTCGGTGATTTGTTGATAATTGAGCCTTAACACTCAAAGCAGTGTGATGATGTGACAGATCCAGACTGTTTCAGTCTGGCTGGAGAGAGGGGCGGTGACCCTTACTGATCATCTGACACCGGCTCTCCATTCTACGTGGCAGGAAAATTAGGGAACACAGGTGCTGTGGTTCGAGTGTTTTGTCTCTCCAGGATTCATGTGGAAATCTAATCCCCACTGTGTTGGTATTTTGGGGTCTGTGGGAGGTGACTAGTTCACCTTGAGTGGAACCTTTGTGAACGGGATCCCTACCTTTATAAAAGAGACTTGAGGGAGCAGGTGCCTCCTCCTATTACAGTGCTTAACTTTCCGCCATGTAATGACATAGCTGCCCTCTGCACCCTCACCAAGTCCTAATCTGGTGTCCTCATCCTGGCCTTCCCAGCGTCCCAACCCTCAAGGATTACGTTTATATGCTTTGTAAGTTACCCAAACCACAGTATCATTATCGAAGCAAGGACAGAAAAGCCAATCACATGAATCTGTACAAAACTGTGGTTATTGTTATTATTTAGTTTTATAGACAGGGTCTCATGTAGCCCAGGCTAGCCTTTAACTTTCTATGTACCTCAGGCTTACTAGGCTTGACCTTCTGGTCCTCCTGCCTCCAACTTCAAAATAGTGAGATTATAGATGAGTACCACCAAACCAGGCTGTGTTTTGTTGGGTTGTTTGTCTGTTTGGTGTGGTTTTTCTGTGTATCCCTCTCTGTCCTGGAACTAGGTCTATAGGCCAGGCTGGCCTACCTCTTACTCCAGAGTGCTTGGATTAAAGACATTGTCTTAGTTAGGGTTTCACTGTTGTGAAGAGACACCACAACTAAGGCAATTCTTATAAAAGAAAACATTTAAATGGGGCTGGTTTACAGCTTCAGAGGTTTACTCCATTATCACCATGGTGGGAGCATGGCAGTGTCCAGGCAGACATGGCGCTAGAGAAGGAATGGAGAGTTCTACATCTTGGTAAAGGCAGGCGAAGGGGTCTGTGTCACTGGATTAGCTTGAGACTGGGAGACCTTAAAGCCTGCTTCTTACAACAAGGCCACACCTTCTAATAGTGCCACTCCCTATGGGCCAAGCACTCACAGAGAATCTGTGCAGGCCGTTCCTATTCAAACCACCACTGCCTGGCTAAGCCTGGCTGGTCTGTACTCTCTGTGCTCTCACTATATCATCTGATATACGTTATCTTTATGTTATCATCTAAGGAAGGTATGGGTATTCGTCCATGTTTCTGTGAGGACACTGGGGCAGGTAGGGGTTGAGAATTTCCTTGAGGCTATAGGCTAAGAAGTGACCGAAGAAAGCCTTAACACCTGGCGCGCTGGCCTGGAGACCTTGGAGCAGCCAGAGCTGAGCTGTGGTGTTCCCTCACTCTTCCTCTTCCCTATACCCGAGGCGAGGGAAAGTAAGGGCTGGGAGGTAATGGGTGGGTAGGACGAACAGATCACAGATGAGCATCCGGATTCTTTCACATCTTGTTCAGACCTAACCTTTAGCCGCTAACTACTGAAGACTGTTCACATGACAGATGGGTCCCCTTGCCTCAACTCTTCACTACTTCCTTTTACAAAAGTCATTTGAAGATGCAGGAAGCCAGCAGTTCAAGGTCACCCCAAAATTAAAAACAGCATCTTTTGCCAAGTGGCGGCGGCAGCGGTACACACAGTAATCCCAGCACTTGGGAGGCAGAGGCAGGCGGATCTTTGAGTTCAAGGCTAGTTTGGTCTACAGAGTGGGTTTTTAGGACAGCCAGGGCTACACAGAGAAACTCTGTCTCAAAAAAGAAAAACAGCCAAACTCTAAACCTATCCTACCTGACCCGTGAGAGGACACACTAAATAAAAGGCTGCAGGGTTCGTTCTTATCACACAAACCATCCTCTACCATGTGGGCGTACTGCCCTTGGGCTTCCTCCCTCGGACTGCATCTAACAAGAAGGAAGGCAGGTGGTGCTCAGTAAGAGCAAGTGGGCTTCTGTCCACTCAGGGTGGATAACAGAGACGTTCCACAGGTTACACAGGTGTTCTGGAAGCTGGTGGGGCGCTCAGCTTAAATGGCAAGCATGTGGATCGATTGTCGTGTTAACAATACCGTACGTGCACCTGCAGGCATCACGCAGGCACAGCCTGTATTAGTACCGGGAGCTCCTTAACAGTGCTGGAGGCATGGTGACACTTCTTGCACTCACTGCTATCTGCTCCATGATTTTGGTCACACTGAATTTTATGATCTCCTAGGCTAAATAGCAGTACCCAAAGGCGACAGGTTTTACTACCTTTAACCTGCGAATGCTATCTTATCCGGAGAAGGAACTCCAGCAGATATAACTCACTTAAAGACTTCAAGAGGAGGTCGAGGGCCCTAAATACAGCCACTGCATCCTTAGGTGAGGAAGGCTTTGCCCACACTGAACAGACAGAGTGGAGAAGATGGAGCAGAGGGCATGATGTTGCTGCCCTAAACCCAGCTGAGGACTGCCAGCATCCACCAGAAGCCAGAGGGGGCAAGGAAGACGGTCTTCCTTCGAGCCTTTTGGAGGGATAGCGGTCCTGCTAACACTAAAACATAGTGTTTCTGACTTCTGATCTCCAGCCTCTATAACCATGTGAAAATAAATTGTCATTATTTTAAGCTACTGATTTTGTGATAATTTATTACAGCAACCACAGGAAGTTCATCCACTAAACTTCATATTCCTAAAGTATAAACGTTTGTATAAGGCTGAGAGTGAGTCAGGACGGGCCAGGGAGATCAGTAATGGCACAAGCCACCATCACTTATTCATCTGAGCACGCCCTCGCTGCAGTTCTGCTAGGTGTGGACATTCAAAGACACAGCGCCGTGATCAGAACTTAACAGAAAGCCACTCAGCTTCCTCCGAGTCTTCTGGTAGGGACGCAGCTTGTGCCCCAGTGATGTCTCCTGCCCTTTCCCGTTGATAATCGACCACATGTGTTTCCATGTGTGTCTGCCAACTACTTCATGTCTCTTTCTTGTTGTCCTTGTTAATGTTTTACAGTTCATGGTAGCTAAGAACCTGGACTTGTCTCTGAGGAGGTAAGGGAACCGGTGGGTGTTGGGAGAGATCGTTTGCTGCAGTTGTCTGAGAGCTTCATTTTACAGCCAAGACCCAGCTGCTATGGCTTGTGAAGTATTCAACAAAATTCAAAGCACTCTCCCTTGTCAGTTATCAGTTCCTGTTGGGGCATCTCCAGACTTCTTACTCTGTTTGCTTGGGACCAGTGGTGACTACTTAGAAAGTAGGTCACAGGTAGGTCATTAGCATCCAGAAAATCAATGGCTATCTCATTGATTTTCAGGGTCACTTGGCAGCGTAGAAATATTTTCTCTGTTTCTCACTTATCTTCCTCAAAATGCTTTTGCTCAAGTAATTAGTTCTAATTATTCAGATTCTGAATCTCATAATTCAGCTCTAGATCCCAGGAAAAAATTCTAACACTTGTATTCTTTATCATCGTCAACATCATCGTCATCATCATTATTTGTGGGGAAGGCACACAAGTGCAATAAATAGCCCATGCATAGAGGTTAAGGAACATCTTTCAGAAGAAGAGCTCCTTCTCTTCTTCCCCTGTGAACTATGGGTATTGAACCCTGGTCATTAAGCTTTCATGACAACTGCTTTTACCTGCTAAGCCATCTCACTGACCAACAAGTAAGATTTTTTTTTCAGACTAGGAAATATGTAAATGAGACAGAGGGGCTGTAGAGATGGCTCAGCGAATAAGAGCACTGACTGCTCTCCCAGAGGACCTGAGTTCAATTCCCAGCACCCACGGGGGGGGGGGGGTGGCTCACAACTGTTTGTAACTCCAGTTCTATGAGAATCCAATGTCCTCTTCTGACGTTCTCTGCATGCAAATGTTGCACAAATATACACACAGGCAAAATATTTATGCACAGGGGTTGGAAGAAGAACAATGTTTGATATGTATATTAAACATAAAAATGTTGGGGTCTCTGGTGAAATATGTAACATGCAGACTGCCTCATCATGCAGGTGTAAAGTTCAGCCATGGAAAGGGGAAAGTAATTTTGGCTGTTTTGTTTTAGCCTACCTTGCAGCCAGATCATTAATACGTACTTAATTTATTCCCCATGTCTTATTTGATGACCCTAAATCCCCAAGACTCTAGAATAAGATGTCTCTGAGTCAAGGGGAAAATGTGTCTATTGGTATTTGTGCCACAGCACTTAATTGTGGTCATTGAGTTATGTGTCTTGGCCTAAGAGAATTTGGTAAGAATTTAGTAATTTGAGAGAAGGAAGCAGTCCTGATAGAGTTGTCCCTAGCGGTCCTTTCTACAAGAGAAGTGAAGCCTATTCTAGCTAGCTGCTTAATATCTAAAGATTCTGGCTTGCCAAGAGGAGCTGGGAAAGCAAGGGAGGGCAGACACACCAAGGGAAAATGCTATCTGGGAACCTCCTTTCCTTTCCCAGATTCTTTGAAGTCTTTTTGGCAGAGGAGAGAGAAGAAAATAAAGATCTCCACCTAAGAGAGAAGCCAAGGGGCTTTGGCCTCCAGCCTGGAAAAGGAATGTTCTGATTGCCCCAATTAAAATGCAAGGCGGCTGTGGGCACAGTGGAGTTAGGGACAAAGAGACAGTCCCTAATGGTAGATCTTTTATTTTTACAACATTAAAATGGAAAGAGCCTCGCCCTGGGGAGTTTAGAGAAGCAAGGGAGTTGTTGGCTCACCTCAACTATCCGGTCACTTATTTCATTGTTCACCGAAGCATGCCAACAGTGACTGGACAGCTAGGGGCAGCACCTGATGTGGGTACTGCTCCTGAAATGCTTAAATCCATCAATGGAAGGCCCTCCTCTTAGAGTGCTAACTAGGGCAGGAGCTGAAGGGAATAAAATCCCCTTGTGGCTGGCCCAGAAAAAGGAGACACATTATTTCCTCTCGAGAAACTCGTTGGAGCTTGGGGAGCATGTGCATGGCCTGAGGCTCTGTCCCCAACACTGCACTAAACAAATACAAATGAAAAAGGAGGCCCTTTTATTACCATACATAGATGAAAGGGAGAGAGCTGGCATTCAACTCTTGGGATGTGAGATCTGAGGGTTGTAGAAGGAAGAGACCAACAAGATGATTCCCCTGGACTTCACCCCATGATGACCCCTGGAATGTGTTGGAGGACAGATATAGGGTTCCTCTCTGACTTAATGAGACTCTTCAGAGATGGGCCATCTTGATAAATGTTTGATATCAGAACTTTAGATGCCAAATACTCAAAGGCTTCTTTGTCACAGAACAGTGTTCACACCTCAGTTTCTGTATGTCCTGTTCTATATACTGTTATATGTGCTGGAGAGATGGCTTAGCATTTAAGAACACTGACTGTTCTTCCAGAGGACCAGGGTTCAATTCCTAGCACCCACATAGTGGCTTACAGTCATCTGTATGTCTAATTCCAGAGTGTCTCATGTCCTCTTCTGACATGGGCACTAGGAACACGTACATACTTACAGACATATATGCATAAAGTAAATAAAATGGAATGAAACTTAAAAAGAATTTAACTGAAAACTAGTTTCCTGAGCCCTAAGCTTGCTCCTCAGACATTCTACTATGCCTTGAGTAGAGCCAAGGGATAAAACAAATGAGCAAAGAAACTTCTAGACAATCTGTTTAAATTTGAGTCTTACTAGTGTTTCTTTAAGGAGAAAGTTTTTGACAATAGAACAAAAAACGCTGTTGATTTGTTCACACTGAGCTTGTTCCCAACTTTTTGTAGCTACCAAAAGTTTGACTGACTTAATGAGGTTTCACTTGGCTTTAAAGTTCCACGCAAAGAATGTAGCAGTCAGCTTTACCTATCACCTACAGTCTTCATAAAGGTTCTTCATAAGCCAAAATCAATTTTGCCCATGTGCAAAGTGCACGTCCGAGCTGTGATTGAAAATGCTGACAGATTGACTAAAAGAGCACAGTTCACCCTCAAATTTTTAGGAAGGATATGAAGGCACAGTTATTAGCACAGACTTCCTGCCCCCTCACCATCCTGCGTGCTGACCTTCGTCCACGGGCATGGCAGTTCTACTGGAATCTGGGCTGAATTGAACCCATTATGCAGATACTGCAGGATATGCGTAATTAAAAACATATCTCAAAACCCTTTCATTTCCGGAACATTTGTCCCACAGCCCAAGAGAAACACTAATATTCCCTTATCCTTCACATGTCCTCCCTAGAAGCTTGGGCTGAGGCCCTCCCATTGTGTCTGTGGAAGCTAATTACTTGGGGCCAGAGAAAGAGCCATTTGTTTGGGGGGAGAGGGATGAGAGATGATGTCAGCCATATAAGAAAGAGGCAAGAGAGATTTCATCTTGAAGACCAGCCCAGTGGTTCATTCTGGCTACTGGGGGTGGGTGGTGGGTAGGGCTGAAAATGCAGACATGCATATGTATTTCCCCCTCAACAGAGGCAGTCTTATTTTCTTAGTACCTTGAATTGTTCTTTGCTTCTAGATGTAATTGATGACCTTTCCAGAGGACATACCCAGGAATACATTTCATCAGAGTGGGTTCTGCCCCGTCACCACTTAGCCACCCTTGCTGTTTTAGACTCTGTTCTCTGTGCTCTTTCCTCTACCCAGAGGCTCTTCCTCCAACATTTCACACAAAATTCTATGTAAGTGAGGCCTCCTTGGGGAGACTGAGAGCACTCCACACCCTACCCTCAAGTTAGCTTTTCCCTGGAAACTCACCAACTGAGTGTAGTCATATATTTATCCCTTCACTTTCTTTGTATTTAGTTGGTTTCTTGATGAAGTCAAGTTGTGGTTGTCAAGAAACAGCTGCTCCTCTCTGCTCTGCTTTGTTTTCTGACAGGACACATTCAGCCCAGGCTAGCATCAGTCTCTCTATGTAGTTGAAGATGGTCTTGAACTCCTGATCCTCATGCCTCTGCTTCCCCAATGCTGAGATTACAGGTATCCACTTTATGTGGTGCTGGGATTGAACCCAGAGCTATGTGCATGCTAGGCAAATATCCTACCACAGAGCTACCCCCGAAGCCTTGTAAACAGCTTTGATATAGCAAAGACATTAAGAGTGGTGCTTAGGAAAGGGACAATATACACATGAGGCATGGGTAGCCGGCTTCTCAAGAGAGGACTGGTTTAATGTGCTCTCTTTTTGTCTCTCTACCCAATAGAATAAAGAACTTCATTTATTCTAAAAAACTAATTTATTCTCTATCCTAGAATGTGCTATGTGCACTCAGAAGCTTACTTAGTACCTTTTTGTTTACTGAACAAAGACAGAGGAGCAGCATGTATGAAACCTACTGTGGACTGTGTGAATGACTCCAGCAATGGGGCTAATGAGCCTTTAGGTAGACCACAGAGATGGCTTCCTTAGTGAAGTCAGACGTCACTGTTGTCATTGTTTCCACCATCACCATTCCCCACCACCATCACCATCCCCACCACCATCACCACCACCACCACCATCACCATCACCATCACCATCACCATCACCATCCCCACTGTAGTTGTTATTGTTTTCTTTCTCCATCCTTCCTCCCCCCTCCTCTACTTCCTTCTCTTTTTTCTTCTTCTTCAACAAAGTAGTCAAGGAAATTATACCAACATGTTGTCCTCATGCCCTGATTATCATTGTTTCATCATTTTCCAGCATCGCCATATACCTGAGGGGTGTGTGTGTGTGTGTGTGTGTGTGTGTGTGTGTGTACCCATAGTAATCACCTCAGTGGATCCTGAGAGGGGAAGTGAGGCAGGAAGGAAGGGCCGGGAGTGAAAAAGACCTCGGGTGGCGGTGACAGGGAAGAGAACAGACTCACGGGAGGCAACTTCAGTGAGACAGCTCATTTAATAGGGGGAACAAAGGTTACTTAAACCTTTGGGGTGTAGGTAGGAGTTTTTGGAGTGAGGGCCAGGGTACTGGGGATGCCTCACTTGCATAAGGATGAATTCCAGGTGCTGCCAGACATGACCTTATAAGGGGAGAGGTAGTTTAATCTGACTACTAGACTATCTGACCTCCTCTGGGGACAAAGGTAAGGGTGCAGGGGTTCATGTACCCCCCAACATAGGCCCAGGGCAGGGGCAGCAATACTACTACTACCAGTCTCAGGACAGGATTTCTGGGGTTTGGATACACCTTGACCCACTCTAGTGCCAGGCCAGTTCCTCCAGTCCCACTGTTCCCCAACCACCCCCAACCCAGTGTGTGTGTGTGTGTGTGTGTGTGTGTGTGTGTGAGAGAGAGAGAGAGAGAGAGAGAGAGAGAGAGAGCGCTCACTCGAGCATTCACACAACTACTTAACATATGCTATCTTGCCTAGCAGGGGAAAACTTTCTAAAGGTGATTTTTCCTATCTCTTTAAACATTAAAATATTAACATCCCAGTAGCCTCTTACAGAGAATACGTTAGCTCATCGAGCAGAATCTGTGGCCTGTCTTGCCATCCGTGCAACACAAAACAGAATAAACTACCTGGGCATGCATCATTAAGCTAGTGCATTCACGTACATCATATTTAGATGTTGGGAACACCATCATGAGACAGCTGGACACAGAGTCCCTGCTCTCCCTTGGTTGTGCTTACCTAACAGTTAAACAATCCGTTACTGATGGGGTGTGCTGGTTTGAATGTAATTGGCCCCCAAGGCCCATGGGAAGGAACTATTAGGAGGTGTGGCTTTGTTAGAGGAAGTGTGTCACTGTGGGGATAGGCTTTGAGGTGTGCCATGTTCAGTATGATACATAGTCTCTCCTGGCTGCCTTCAGATCCAGATGTAGAACTCTAACTCTCAGCTCCTTCTCCAGCACCACGCCTGCCTGCAAGATGCCATGCTTCCCACCATGATGATAATAGACCGAATCTCTGAAATTGTAAGCCAGCCCTAATGAAATGTTTTGCTTTGCAAGAGATGGTGTGGTCATGGTGTCCCTTCACAGCAATAAAACCCTAAGACAATGGGGGAGGGCTATCTGGGAATGAACAGAAGCTCCCCTGAACCAGTGATGGGGACAGGTGTCATTTTGAAGTAGCAGGAAAGTCACCAATGAGGAAGGCATTTGTATCTATTTTATATCAATGGCTGAATTCTCAGCATTGAAAAAAGAGTCACATGTAGCCCTTGTGCTTAGATGTAAGGTACAAATAAAGGACACAATATCAAAACACAGGTCAATATTTAACCTTTTATTCCACCCAAGACCCCCAATGGAGAAGACAAATACTGCATCAACTGTATCAAGTGTATTAGCTGACAGCTTATAAATTAATTAATATTTAACCAGCGCCACTTTCAGCTTTCATCTGCAAGTCACTATTCAAGGTACAGCCAGTGTTCCTGCCCCTTGGAGCCTGAGTTCTGCTAAGGGACCACACCCATGCCAGGAAGGATGAACGGGTAGAGAGTGTGTTAAGTCATGTTTTAAGTTGGAAGGAGTGGGAGATGAGGCAAAAGAAAGGCATGCAGGAGGGAAGCTGTGCAGCTTTGGAGGCCAGAGAGCTGGTTTGAAGAAGGAATCGTGAGTGAGGAGTTCAGGGAAGCAAAGGGGTAGGTGCTGCTGAAATGTCGGAGTTGGCCTTGTAAGAAGCAGGACCGATGTGAGAAAAAAGAGAACAGCCAGGCAGGAGAAGCAGAGCTTCAGGCATGTAGATCTGTGGACAGGATGAGGAGGGTTTGGACTTCCTGTGGGTGAGATAGAAGCCATTGAAGGGTTTTGAGAAGAGGCATGAGCCAATAGGTAGCTATAAAATACCAAGGCTCTCCATGTAAGATTTACATAACCTTGGGTTCCTCTGCACTGTGTCTTAGATGCAGGGGGAGGACCCACCCCTCTATGAGGATATATATCACTACTGATGGGGAAGGGAGAGGCATTTTCTTCAGTGGTGGGTGTAGCCACTGGTAAGGTAACCATGTTCCTGTAAACAAGCCCTCAGCCATACACCTAAACAGCTAATAAAATGCATAGAGCTATGCACACATATACGACGAGGTGGGGGAGAGGTCATGGAATTTACCAGATGGAATTAGTTGAAAAGAAGGGAATTAGCTCTGGGCACCAGGGTCTGCACCGAAACATGGCAGAGGTTGGGTCCAAGTCAATGCTGTTCGTGTGTCTCAGTAACATTTGCCGGTCACTCATTGCAGAAGCAGTGTTCAGAAAATTGGTTACTGATGAAAAGGTTTCAGATAACTGGGCCAAGGACAGCAGCGCTGTTTCCGACTAGAGCAGTGGCCCCCAGACCTAAGAGCTGTGAGCTGCCTGAGAAATCAGGGCATTAGGACAGCCCATAAGGTAAGACAGTTTATGAGGGAAGACTTTGTCACAGTCGATTATACACCGTGTATGGATGAAAGCAATCTGAGATTTGAGTAGAAAAAGTGGTCAAGTAAAAAACTGCAAAGCTAAAATTGGGCCACTTGGAGCCATGATCCACAGACACAGCTCATTACTGAAGATCCCTGTCATGGCAATGGCTCTGACTTGGAGCTGGTGTGCCAGCAATGCCTTAGGTGCTGCAAGGCCTTCCTGGAGAAGACTCACTAGCCAGTCCTAACCATCACCATTGAGCAACTCACTCATCAGCGCTGTGCCCAAGGCAGTCCTTAGCCCCACACCCCACCTCTCCCTTCAGCTGACTTAGTCTAAGTAGGTGGGAATCAGGCATGTGTTCAGAAGGAAAAAAACATTTGAGTCAGACAGTTTGAGGTGTGGCTAAGTATTCTTAGCTAAATCCCTGACCTTGCCATAATTACAAAACAGCAGAACAAGCAGCTATGGAACAAAAGAAAACCCAATAAAGTAAGAATGACCTACAAGGTCCAGGTCAACCTCTGAGCCCAGCGAGCCTGGGTAGTCTGGTCTAACTGGAGTGTGAGCCTGGCCAGCACCCAGTGCGCTGTTTGCTTGCCTTACACCTCTCTATTCTAGACTCTTATTGTGACAATATCTCCATCCACCCATGGCAGCCTTCCATTTAACACTGGGAGAGTTTAAACCCAGGCACACTGAGGGGATTCAGGTGTTTGAGAGAGGAGAAACGGGATGTGATGATGGGCCTGGAACTCCAGCAGGCTGTCCTGGACTGAAAGATAAACAAATAATAACAGATGGGAGCAGCAGATTAGTAAAGTTAACACCTTCAGTCTTACGTGGTTTTTATGTAGTTTTTTTTGAGCTTTGCTCCTATTCGAGCCACTTTGCTTCTTTAAAGTGTGCTTGAATAGCAGTGTGTGTTTGTAAGTGTTCTCTCATCAACATTTTACAAAGTTACAGGCAAGCATGAGTAATTTTAGTGTATTTTCAGAAAATGGACCTCAAATTTATATGGATGTATGTCAGGATTGTGAATTAAACTGGGACATTATCAAATACAACTAAAATACAAAAGAAGGGGCGGGGGGAGTAGCCTGTGTGGGACGGGAGCAAGGAGGAGAGAGGGCGAATATAATCTGAACGCATTATGTATATGTTTGAGATGTGATAATGAAACCCATTATACTGTATAGCTAATATATGCTAATTAAAATAAAACCTCTGTGGCCTGCTCTAGTGTGGCAGCTGAGAAGGGTGTGGCTGGACATACTAGAGAGGCTGTCAACGCATCCCCCAAACTGATCTAGACAAGCATGTGGTGGCTGGGTCAGCGTGGAGAGAGCTAGAACGAGCCAGATTCCATAGCTTTTGAAAGTAGGCCTTGACAGAATTGATGCTGAACCAAAAAGGAAATGAATTGAGGTCGACATGAGTTTTATCCTGGGCAGCTTAAAGGATGACGGAGGTGTCTAGAAGGGAGAGCAGTAATTCAGTTTGAGGCACATAAGGTTAGAGATCTGATGGAGATTTCAACTAGACTGTAGCGCACAGATACACTGAATGGCAGCTACCGCCCTTTAATCTGTTTCAAGTACTTCCGTTGTGTGTCAGTGACATGATACCCCAGTGAGGGGTTTATTCTTTTTGGCTCCATTTTACAAGTGAGGAAGTGGAAGCCACAGATGAATTAATCCACTTTCCCCAGGCTGCAAGGCTGGCCCATGCTGTGAATGGGGCATCTGGATTCGGGGCCCTTGTTCTCAGCCTTGGGAAAGAGCAGGGGCAGAGTCCGGTCTTTCTTTTCTTTTATTCTTCGCTGTGCGGATGTGTCTGAGAAGCATCATCATGGCAGCCTGCTCAGTTCTGGCTGGCTCGGGCATCAAAGGTCTGGCCCTGGGAGAAGAGCCATGTAGCTCAGCACAGGGCATTCTTTTCATTTCATTTCCCCTGGCCTCAGGACATTCAGCTAACAACCTGGGTAAAATAGACCATTCCAGATTCTGATGCTGGTGAATGAATAGAGGGTACAGGACCAAATGGGAACCGTGTGTGAGCTACAAGGGCCTGCCCTCCCCCACAGGCCAGGCTATTCTTAATTTATCTTTCAAAGGAAATATGGGTGTTTTCACTTATAAAGGTAAAGATAAGTACTGAAATCAGAGTTCTTGATATGTGGGTTTAGTAAGTCTCATTTACAGTTGAATAAACACAAGCAGATGGCTTTTTAAGTATATTAAAGTATAAAGAACAGCACAAGGTGTCACCCCTTTAATAAGCAGAGTGTTACCAACATCCCAGAGGCCTGTGATTCCCTGCTAGCCGCAGCCTCCTCCACCACAGCCCCTCCCTGAGCTGCTTCCCGCCCCCAAGCCTCGTGGTAACAACTGCATTACTCATCCTTATACCTTCTTTGGACGGCTTTCCGACCGACACATCCATCAAGGAGAATGTGATTTAATTTAGTCTGGTTCTGAACTTTGCAAAAATAGAATAATGCTGGAGTTAGTGTTTTGTGACTTTAACATAGTATCTGCAAGACCCGCCTCCCTCTTCACTAGAGCCGGAATCTCTTCTGTGTCTCTTGCTGTGCTTTCCGCTGTGATTATGGCATTACACAGCAGGTCATTCATCAGGCTACTGATGGACACGCGAGTCCTCTCTACTGCCAGCTTTTAGCAAAGCGCTTCTGTGAACGTCCTCTTTTTTTTTTTTTTTTTTTTTTTATCTTTGCTTTGAGACACTGATCTCATAAGTGGGTCTCGAGTCCCTTACGTGGCCAAGGATGATGCTGAATTTTTTAAAAACAATATCCTTATGAATTCTTTGAGAATATCATGCAGTGTATTTTGGTCCTATTTATCCTACTTCCCCTACGCCTTCCAGATCCACCCTCAACTCCCTACCCACCCGATTTTGAGTATTCATCTCCTCCTCCTCCTCCTCCCCCCCTTCTTCCTCCTCTTCCTCCTCCCCTTCCTCCTCCTCCTCCTCCTCCTCCTCCTCCTCCTCCTTCTTCTCCTCCTCCAAGTAGCCATCAAATAAATGCCAGTAGCTTCCTTCTCTGCTGGTGGTGAGATTTTATCCCCAGATCTTTCTTCCCCTTAATGCTGGGCTTTCGTCTGGACTGAGCTTGTACACACTCATAGTCTCTGTGAGTTCCTGTGTATTCACCCTGCTGTGCCTGTAAGGGTTCATGAGTCACCAAAAAAATGATACCCTGTACTTAAATAGTATGTAAATGCCAAGTGTTTATTCTGCAGAAGTCCAGCACGCTGGGGTCTCCCATTACCAAGATAGAGAGACAACCAAGTGAGCTTGCAGGCCTGATTTAAAGCACATTAGGGGATTCCAGGGGTAGGTGGGCTTTGTTTTTTACTCTTATCTCTAGGCATTCCAGAATCATTACCAGGGCACGGTGGCTGGAAACTGTTACTGAGGAATCCCAGGGTAGGTGGGTTTTGTCTTCCTCTATCTCTAAGGAGATTCCATTACTGGGGCATGGGGCATTGTCCTTGCTTTAGGCCAAGTGGTGGGGCAGTTTTCTGGTGGCAGGGCAGTTTCTGACTGGCTGCCTGAAGCCTGGGTGTTTAGGCCTAATCTCCTGAACTGCCCATTTGAAGCCTGTCATGGAGTCAACCTGTCTCATTAGTGCCCAGAAAACCTTTTCCTCGAAGTTACTCGTCCCTTCTTCCTCCAAAATCCCCGAGTCTTAGGGGTAGAAGTATGATAGATACATTCTGTTTAAGGGCCAAACACTCTGCAGTCTCTTATTCTCAGCAACTTAGCTAGCTAGAGCTTCTGTGTGGCTTGGCCTCCACTGCAAGGGAACTGCTCTCTGAGGGCTGAGAGATTCACTGCTCTGAAGTTTTGGATCAGATTGCGTACATGGTGCCAGGCAGCAGGGTGGCTCAAGTGGGTGGGTGCTGAGCCCAGCTATGGTCCTGGTAGAGACAGAGTGACTTGGTTCCTGCCCCTGGGTCAGGGCCCTGTGTGAGCCTCCACAAGTGTCATTGGCTGCTGTGGGTGTAAGGCTTGTTTGTGTAGTAATGTACTCATTTTTCTGGAACCAAGCTGAGCAGTGGAGGACTCTTCCCTTCTGAGGAATGACCTCCCTGACTCCATGATAATTAGAGTCCAGGAGTCAAGGGTGTGGCTATGTCTCAGTAAAATGGTAAACACTGGGATCTTCAAGTTGGCCCTTAAGGCTCTGGGAAAGGATTCTAAATACATGAGCTTGAAAATATATAATTTCTCAACTGTGCAAGAAATAAGGATGCAATATGAATTATATGAGGGGCTTCATGAACCTAAAGGAACAAAGGCAGATACAAGGGCAGGCAGGTTCCTCAGTTCAAGGTCAGCCTGGGGGACACAGTAAGTCCAGGCCCTGGTGTGGTAGAAATGGTAATTTTAGGGGAGAGTCTCAGCCAACTAGCTTATGGTTTTAACAAAAGCAAACAGATCTCTGAATTCTTGTGCAATGTTAGGGGGAAAAAGTCTGCTTGCTGTCTCCTAAGATTCAAAGGGCTGGAGTCCTGGGATGCTGATTCATAAGAAAATCAAAAGGGAACCTATAATAAATAACTGAATTATGTGTAAATAAGAAACTGGGCTTTCGGTCTGCCTGAGATGGGCTAACAGAAAGCCATAGTGACTCTTCTTTAGAATTTTTTCTAGTGAGAACAGAGCTGTCTGGAGATCTCTAGACAGCAAAAACAGCTCTTCAGTAATTTTTCTGACAGGATTTCTGACTTGGTTGGAAGGTCCAATAAAATTTTTTTTATAGCAGTTCTTCTGACTTTGTCAGAAAACCCATGAGCTAACTAGATAGCTTTTAGAATTTTTACTAGCAGAGAGAATGTAAGGGTTCATGATTCGCCAAAAAATGATAACCCGGACTCAAATAGTATGTAAATGCAAAGAGTGTTTTATTCTAGAAGTCCAGCGTGCTGGGGTCTCCCACTACCAGAATAGAGAGACAGCCAAGTGAGCTCACAGGCCTGACTTAAAGCAAGTTAGGGGATTCCAGGGGTAGGTTACCTCTGTGTTAACCTGACGGTCCACCTCTACAGACATTCCATTACCGGGAGTGTGGGGCTGGAAACTGCTGCTGAACCATTGTCCTTGCCTCAGGCCATTTGGTGGGGTAGCTTCTGGTGCCTGGACTTCCCCAGTCCTGAACTGACAATTTGAAGCCTGTCATGGAGTCAGCCTAATCTTCTCAAGAGCTGGCTCAACCAGAGAGTTTTTACAATAGCAAGAAAATGCTGTCTAGGGTGGAGCAGAACATACTCGCTCTCTGTCTCTCTCTGTGTCTCTGTCTCTCTCTGTGTGTCTCTGTCTCTGTCTCTGTCTCTGTCTCTGTCTCTCTCTCTCTCTCTCTCTCTCTCTCTCTCTCTCTCTCTCTAGGAGGGAGAAGCACAATCTGGAAAGCCATCTCAGCAGAACCTAGGCCTCCAGCTTGGACCCACAATTTGATTTCTAGTTGTTTGTTTTCAACGCTTCCAAACACCCCTTCTTCAGAACCCCCTCCATGCCAAGGCTGGTCCTTGGCAGCTGGGGTGGCTGACTTGAAATGTTTTTTGATCTGAGCTTGGTGATCTGAGGTGTTAGGAACCACCACACTAGGTGTGGGTGCTGCTAGGGACTGGAGCGAGGGCTGCAAACGCAGGCTTTCCGCGTGCTAGGCAAGTAGTCCAGCAGCTGCACTACGTCCCCTGGGCCTTCTTCGTGACTTTCTATGTGTTCATAATCTACAGCCTGTCAAACATATGCAAGTGGTTCTCTTTTATAAGAACGTAGGAGGGAAATGGCTGCATTATAAGATGTTTTCCTCTCCAGACTGATGGGATAACAGACACCAGCTGGGTTTATAGGCACCCACCACCCAGAGCAGCTCTGTCAGGGTTTCTGATGTGGTTTTAATCGGCATTTTCTAGATTAGAAACGAAGTTGAGTTTATCTTTTTCCTTTTTTGTGTGCAGTGCGTGCGTGTGTGCAGTGTGTGTGTGTGTGTGTGTGTGTTTTCCTAAAATGCTTACTTTAGTTATTTTAGCTTGTCTCTAATTTTTCTTTCTGGAAGGTTTCTAGAAATTCCTGGTGAGTCCAATGGGTAGATATTTCCTTCTACATTATGCATGGTCTTTGTTGTATTTGCTCCCTTTATTTTATGCTGAGTGTTTGCTGCACTTGGTTATCTACTTCATAGTATTAAGTGCATCTGAATGTTGTCTTCTCTGCTTGCTGGGTAGCCTTTTTACAGCCCCGTGTTCCATTCACCTAGAGCTGCTTTCCTCTATACAATACGAAGTACAAGTTTGATCTCATTTTGTGCACATAAATACCCTGTTTTCTTAACGTTGTTTTGATTACAACCAAACATGACAGCCCAGGTTTAATCACTGGAACCCAAAATGTCCAACTGACTGTTGAAAGTTGTTCTCTGACTTCCCTGTGCATATGTGCCATGGCATGGGAACACACACACACACACACACACACACACACACACACACAGGAAAGCAAGGGGCCAGAGAGGTGCTCTTCCAGAGAACCCAGATTTGATCCCCAGTAACCACCTGATGGCTCACAACCATCTGTAACTCAAGTTCCAGGGGATTTGACTCCATATGTGCAAGCAGCACACACACATAAAATAAAATAAACTTTAAAAAATGAACCAGAATTCTGAAAAAATCAACAATAAACAGTTGACTTTACAAACAGGCAAAAGCTGTAAGCAAATTTGCAAGTACACATCTATAGAAATGGTAACTGAATGAAAAGATATTCAGTATTATGAGCCGTTCAGGAGATGCAAATTAAACGCCGCTATCACTACTAATTTTTTTTAAAAAGACTATTGGTTGGGGGAATGCCTCAGTGGATAAAGCACTTGCCGTACAAATGTGAAGAGGTCACCTCAGTTTGAATCCCACATGAACCTGCATTCCATAGGTCACTTCTGCAATGCCAGTGCTCTAAGGTGGGATACACGGTGGAGACAGGAGAATACCTGGAAGGTCATAGGTGAGGTAGCATGGCTAAAGACCCTCTCTCTGGGTTAGCAGTGGAGTAATTAAATGCTATGGTCACTTTAGCCAACAGCTTGATCCTTTCATATAAAACTAGACATGCAGTCACCAATGCGGTCCAACAACAACAACAACAACAACTGAAAATCTACTTTGTGGAGTGGAAGTTTCTTTTCATACAAACTCATTATAAATGTTCATTAGAGCTTTGTTATAATACTCAGAACTGAAATGGCTTAGCTGTCCTTTGATGGATGGATTTATTTGATATATTTGGGTGGTTAAACTGTGATATTTCCCATGTCACAGCATATCACTAATCAATAACAAGGAATGGATTATTAACATCTACAATAACTCAGTTGTATCTCAGAAGCATTATGTGGGCTAATAAAAACCAATTCTGTTTTTCCCCCATTTACTCAATCTTTTTTATTAGTTATTTTATTTAATTATATTTCACATGTTATTCCCCCTTCCCAGTTTCCCCTCCACCAGCCCCTTCTCACCTCCTCCTTTCCTTCTGACTCTATGAAGGTGCTTCCCCACCCGCCCACCCACTCCTGCTTCAGCAGTCTAGTGTTCCCCTATCCTGGGTCATTGAGCCTCCACAGGACCAAGGAGCTCCCTTCCCAGTGATGCCAGACAATGCCATCCTCTGTAACATATGCGGCTGGAGCCATGGGTCCCTCGATGGGTACTCTTTGGTTGGTGGTTTAGTCCCGGGGAGCTCTGGGGGTTCTGGTTGTTATTGTTGTTCTTCCTATGGGGTTGCAGACATCTTCAGCTCCTACAGTTTTTGTTCTAACTTCCCCATTGGGGTCCCTGCACTCAGTCCAATGTCTGGCTGTGTGCATCCATATCTGTCTTGGTCCAGCTGTGTCCTCTCTGGGGACAGCTGTACTGGGCTCAGTAAGCAAGCACTTCTTGGCATCAGCAATAGTGTCTGGGTTTGGTGTCAGCAAGTGGGATGAATCCCTAGATGGGGCAGTCTCTGGATGGCCTTTCCTTCAGTGTCTGCTCCACTCTTTGTCCCTGCATTTCCTTTTGACAGGAGAGATTCTAGATTAATATTTTTGAGGAGTGGGTGGCCCCGTCCCTCAACTGGAGGCCATGCCTATACCCTGGATATGGTTTCTACAGGTTCTAGCTCCCCTTTGTTGGGTATTGCAGCTAAAGTCCTCCCTGTTGGGATCTGGGAACCTTTTTGGTCCCTGGTATCTGGGACTTCCTAGTAGCTACCCCCGGTCCACCCTCTCCCACTGCGACACGCCTACTTTCAAATTCCTGACCCTCTGTTCTTCTGCCCCATGTCCTCCCATATTTGAACTAGCTCCCTTTTGTCCCTTCCCCTCCTCTCTCCCTCCTAGATCCCTCTCTCTCTACTTCCCAGAGATTATTCTCTTCGCCCTGCTTAATAGTACTGTAGCATCCACACTTCAGTGTGCTTTTCTTTCTCCTTGGGTTTCATATGGTCTGTGAGTTAAGAGTTACACACTTTATGATTCCATCTACATACCATTCTTAACAGAGCAAAACTGGAAATAAAAACTGGTTGCCAGGAGATAAAGAACAGAATATGGAGGGGTCATCAGAATATGGAGGTGGTGTCATTAAAGGATACCATAGCAGATCTTTCTAGAAATGAAATTGATATATTTCCCATGGGTGTAGAGATACCACTTTTCACATTGCTAACTCTGTAGAACTAGATATGCACATATGTAAGACTAGGCCAATGTGAATTAGTTTATTAGGTTCTATCAACATGTACTTTTTTATTGTGATATTCTACCAGAAAAGGTAATCCAAGAGAGAGTATAGCTGGGGCTGGAGAGATGGCTCAGCGGTTAAGAGCACTGACTGCTCTTCCAGAGGTCCTGAGTTCAATTCCCAGCAACCACATGGTGGCTCACAACCATCTGTAATGAGAGCTGAGGCCCTCTTCTGGTGTGTCTGAAGACAGCTACAGAACTCATATGCATAAAATAAATAAATCTTTTAAAAAAATGAGTGTGACTCTGTAAGGGCTGGAAAGATTGCTCAGTGGTTAGGAGGACCTACTACTCTATCAGAGGACTGGAGCTGAGGTCCCAGCACCAACATCCGGAGGTTCATAAGCATCCACAACTCCAGCTCTAAAGGAGCTGCCGCCATCTTCTGGCCTCTGTTGGAACCTCCACGTACACATGAACATAAACACACAGGTAAATTAACTTACCCCTTTCTTTAAAAAGTGACAGTAAGCAGGACTGAAGAGATGGCTCGGTGGTTAAAAGCACTGGCTGGTTAGTCTCTGTGAGGACCCAGGTTCGATTCCCATCACCTACATGGAAGTCTATAACTGTCTGTAACTCCAGGTCCCAGGGGATCCAGTGCCCTTTCTGGACTGTGGGCACCAGACACACACAAGGTACACAAGCATACATGTAGACGAAACACTCCAATACGTAAAAATAAATACATTTTAAAAGAGAAGAGAGAGATGGAGAGAATATGTGAGGGAAGGAGGGAGGGAGGGAGGAAGAAGGGAGAGACTATAGGGGAAAAAATTCTAACCAAAGACTTCTTAGGAGAACAATTCATGAAAAGAGGTTGAGAAACACCGCATTCAGCCAAGTTTGCTGAGGAGGGGTAGTCCAGTGTGTTGTAATGCTTCCTTCCTAAGAGCCTCTGACATAATGTCGGGAGTCTTAAATCCATGGTCACAATTAAAATTAGCCTGTAATTCTTATTGAATTGGGTTTATATTGGGTCTGTATTGTGACGTTTTAGTGTAAGGCACCAAGCTGCTGAGAAGGCCTTCCTTCTACACTCTGGAATAATTACCGAAGACAGACATTTCTTTTTTTTTTTTTTCCAATCGAGGTTTGACCTTTTCAGCAAATATACTTAGCCAGAAACATTGCTTATGGAAATACTCTAAGTACTGGTTCATTTCATTTCACAGTTATTAGACAAATCGAGCCTTTAATTTTCTTTTTCATGAATCGTGTTTAAAAGCTACAAGTCTCAGGACTTCTCCAATCTTATCTGTTTCCACATGTATTATGTGTGGATAGTCATTATTTCCCCTTACTGACTTCTCAAGGTGGTATTACGGGTCTTGTACCATCTTGTTCTCTATGATGGCTGGTTGTTTTTGATTGCTTGTTGGATTGGTTTCTGTTTTGTGCCTTTGTTTTAAGGAGGTCCTAGATGGTACCTCAGATTGGCTTTAAATTTACTGTATAGCTAAAGACGAACGTGTACTTCCAATCACCTCGGTCAGGATGCTGGGATTCTAGGTATGAGCCGCCATGCTCGTTCTACATGGCGCTGGGGAGCGAATGTAGAGCTTCACGCATATATTGTAAGCAAATCTTCTACCAACCGCGCTAATCCCTAGCCCACACCACCCCAGTTTTTATTCTCAATGTTATTTGTGCTCTTTTCTTGATAATTTTTTTTATCACAATTAGTCTTCTCAAAGAGTGTTACTTATATATTTTTTTTTAAATCTTTGGTAGCTAGTGTGTGTGTGTGTGTGTGTGTGTGTGTGTGTGTGTGTGTGTGTATCTTTCTGCCATGCCATAGGTTGCTTGGTTGATTGATTTTGTTTTATTATGACAGCTCTTTTTTTTAAATAGCTTTGAGTTTTTGTTTCCTTTTTTTTGTTTGTTTGTTTGTTCGTTTTTTGTTTTTTTTTTTATCTTGAGAAATTCTACCTTTTCTGCTAGTAATGCTTATTTCTTTTTAGTTATTTTGAAAAAGAGTCTTCCTTTGTAGCTAAGGCTTGGCATGAGCCCTCCTGCCTCTCCCTCCTGGGTACCAGGACTGTAGGTATGCTCTGTTGTGCCCAGTTTTCTAATGTTTGGACTGTTCATTTGATCAACATTTAGAAGTATATTTCTATTTCTATTTCTAGAGTTTCAACGGGTCTTTTATCACCTTTAGAAAACCAGGCACTGGTTACCTAAGCAACTAGTTTATTTGAATACTAAATCACACTATGATCAGTATTCTGGTCTGTATAACAGATTTTTGACATTTCTAAAAGTTGCTTCAAGTTACAACTTGTGGCTGCTGGTCTTGCAGGTTCTTGGTGTAGTTATAAAGCATACGCATTCTCTATTTTTTCCTTTGCACAGTGAGGGCATTTCTCCATGCCCTAGTTACCTTAAACCATCCACTTTACACAGCTAGAGTCACCTGAGGAGGCAGTCTCGAATGAGGAATTGCCCAGAGAAATTGACCTGTGGGCATGTCTGTGGAGGTTTCTCTTAATTGTTAATTGATATCGGAGGGTCCATCCCATTGTAGGCAGTGTTATTTACTGGTCAAGTGAGCCTGGGCTGTATAAAGAGCTAGCTTAGGGTAAACCTGAGAGCCAAGCAGCCAGCAGCATCCCTCATGGTTTCTGCTTCAAGTTCCCACTTAACTTCTTTCCCTGACTTCCCTAGGTGATAGCTTAGAAACTGAAATAAACCCTTTCCTCCCCTAATTGCTTTTGGTCAGAGTGTTTCATCACGGCAATGGAAGGGAAATCAGAACACCCTCGATGAAATCCTATCCTGTGCGTATTCTGTATTCTGTATCAGCAGACTGACATGTTCTCTGCATATTGAGGAGATGGTGAAGCCCTTTTGAAAGTGATCTTCAGTCTTACACAATTCTGGACTCCCCTCTTAGTTACTCTGCTTGACATTCCTGGGGAGTTCTAATCGGGAAAGAAAAATTCACAGATTCTGGGAAATCCCCTGTCATCTGTTTCCTTCCTCCTAATATCACCTTCCTCCTATTCCCTCTGGTCCTTAAGAACCCAGTTCTATGGGTGAGAACATGTTCCTGCCCACTATGGAGGTGACTTCTCTTCAATATCTTTCACCTTATCTCTTTGCCCCTTCATGCTCTGCATTCACTTAGAAATCCATTTGGCCATTTTTTTTATTACTACATTTTTTTCTCATATTTCCAACTTCTTATTTCCTTAAGTACTGCACCTAGCTGTGTTCCCTGCTTCCCACACCTACCGTCTGACTTCCTCGCAGGTCTCACTCTATTTCTCACCCCTTCCAACATCTCGTTTGCTCTTAGTCACGATACTGCGGTTTGCTACATACTTTTTGTTTCTTAGTGTTATGTTTCTACCATCCTCTCCGGACACTCTGCCTGAGATTTGGGCAGTTTCTTCCAGAAAGGGTTAGTATATACCTGCCTTTTCCCAGGTAGCCTCACATACCTGGGAATATTTCAACTGAAATCTAGGCTAGAGGTTTTTCAGATCCACACACGATTTTTCCCTGACCGTTGGACCAAATCTACAGCAGATATCAGTCTTTCTGTCCCCAACTGAAAGTGAAGGTATTCCTGGGGAATTCCTGTATACGCATGTACCCGATACCTGCTAGGTTCTCTATCTTCTTCACACGAGCCATATAGACTCGGACTCAGCAGAGGGTCTCGGGGTTCAGCAGTCCCCAGGGTATGAAATTCAGCTAAGCTTTGTTTACATTTCTCGTTTCCAGATTTCACTTTACCTCAGGAATTCTTTACTTTCCTCATAGCTCTATGTTGAGCATTAGATAGTGTCCATACACTTTACCTAAGAGCTAATTTCCATAGTAGTGACAATACCTGATCCTAACCTAGGGAATGGCAGCCCTCGAACAAGCTTTACAGGCTCGTCTTCTTTACTTTCTATGTCTGTTACTTGTTCACGTGTCCCTTTTTTCTCTGTGTAGAGGCCATGGTTTTTTTGACAGTCTCTGTTTGCTGCAGATTGTTGGGCAGTGGTTTGTGGTGGTTCTTCTGACATGACCCACAAGTAATGAGCGCCTACCTTATGCCAGGAAGCATTCTAGGAGGTGAGCAAAACAGACAAAGGTCAGCGATGCAGCCAGTCACATACAGTTCAACATACATAAATAAATAGAGTAAAGGGCCTTCTCATTTGTGGAAAGGATAGCTCGTGAGTGATCTGCAAAGGGAGAATAGTTTGAAAGAAAAGAGCTATGAGCCCTCAGTGCAAAGACCTAGATGCTTCAGACTTGCCTGTGAGAATAGAGAACACAGATTCTCTACTGTTTTATTTTTATACCGTCACAAGTATTGCCATCCACTCCTTCTGAGATCTCAACTTTCCCATTCTGTCTCCTAGCCTAATTCTACCTTTGGCACTTCAGCCAGGATAACTGACTGTATAATCTTGCTGGGTTTTTTATTGTTTTAGGAAACTGATCTTTTTATTAATAGCAGTATCATTGTGGGACTTGCAGGTTTCTTAACCTCTGTGCTGGTTAGCCCCTCTGGAGGAAACCACTCCCTCCCAGTACCAGCGGATCACACGCTAAAGCATTTGTCAATGACCTGAAAGGAAAAACAAAAAACAAAAGCACTCTGCTTTTTTGAGAAGCCAATTAGTGTTCTGAGTCAAGGAGATGATGCCACGGCCTGTGCATTTATTTCCCCATAGAAGGTATTTTATTTGTGTTCTCTGTGAACTAGCTACCCCACTAAGTTTCGTTGTGTGTGTAGCAGTGTGCAGAATGTCTGGTTATTGTCAGGCTTGGACCAAGTGGAGACATCTTGCACAGAGTAGCCAGGCTGGCTGGTGAGCCCCGGCTACGCCCTATCTCTGCCTCCACTGTGCCACTATGACAAGCACACACAACCCCCCACCCCTTTTTACTATGCAGGTGCTTAGGAGCAAACCCAGGTTCCCACGTGTCAACAGCAAGAACTTTACCCACTGTCTGAGTCACTGTTCTACTGCCACAAAGAGACATTAGGACCAAGGCAACTCTCATAAAAGACAGCATTTAACTGGGGGCTTGCTTACGGGTTCAGAGTTTGCCTATGATCATTGTGGTGGGAAGTAGCTGAGAGCTCACATCTCACGTACAAGTGCAGACAGACAGACAGACAGACAGAGAGAGAGAGAGAGAGAGAGAGAGAGAGAGAGAGAGATTGATTTGATTCTGGGGGCCCCGACCTGACCTTTTTCAACCTCAAAGCTCACTCTTCTCAAGGACATACATCCTCCAACAAGGTCACACTCATTCCAACAAGGCCACACCTCCTAATTCTTCCCCAATAGTTCCTTCTACTAACTAGGGACCAAGCATTGAAGCATATGGCCTATGGGGACCATCCTCAGTCAAACCACCATACCAACTGATCCATCTCTCCAGCCCCTTGGTATGTTTTTGATAGTAACTCCCCCTGAGACATTAGCCAATCCATATTTCTGTCCTCATCCCAGGCCTTTCCTTGCCTTTTATGGCGGCTACCATTACCCAGGACCTGAGTGATAGCTAACTGTAGGCAAAGGACAACAATTTACATTATATCCTCATGGATTTTTTTTTTCACCTGTTCTCAGCCCTCACATTGACCGTGCCCTACTGGACATGCCCTTCCTTGGACTCTTTGAGAAGATGCCCTTTGGCGTCCGAGAGCAGTTGGACCACCCATTCTGAGGACACCAGCAGCCCTAGTGTTGCTCCATCATATACAGACCTGCAGCTCATCAACGCTGAGGAACAGGCAAGCGGCAGGGCTTCTGGGACCGACTCCACCGGTAAGCCAGAGTTTCAAGTCAGAGCACTGTGCACATCTCTTTTAGCGCACTCAGCCCCACAACCGCCCACCACCCCCTCGCCAGCTTTGTTTGCAAGATAAGTTCATACGTGGTTGTCCAGTTCAAAAACTAGCATCTCCAGTGGTTTGCAATTGCTTTGGGGTAGGAAGTGACGTATAAACAGACTGCATGGTTGCCTGACCGATGCTCACATTGGGCAGACATTTGATGGTGCATTATAAAATGTTGCTTTCTGACTGTTCAGTACAAGTATCGTTTAGCTGTTAGTGTATTTTCTCCTCCAGTCACCGCTAGTCCAAGTGTAATGTATTCACAAGGCTGAATCTTTCATCCAGCCACCCACACATCGATCCTCCTCAGTAAGAGGAAGGTGGATTTCAAGAGAGAGTAATTGTTTTGTGAAGCAGAATGAGAATCCAGGCTCAGCCACAGCTTCTAGACTGGTGCAGATTTTGCAGCCCAGTGCCTGTAGCATCGCGTGTTCACTGTGCCCTACCCTGTATTGTCTCGTGGTTTCATTTGTTAAACGTTGCAATCGTCACACGATGGGATTCTGGCCTTCACTGCGGGTGGAAGATGGGTCTATCAACAAGCACTGCATCCAGGGCTATATGGAATGGTATTGGGAAGACGCATGTACTTGGTGTTTGTACTGTTTGACCAAAGGATTGTTTTCTTCCGAAAATGACAACCCCTCCCCCGTGTCAACGGTATTTTGTTTTCCTTTTCAAAAATATTGTGAAGCTTGAAGCTGTATCTTTTTTTTTTTGATGTTTAGATAACATTTCCTGTCATGCAGGATGCTGTTAGATTCTGCAAGCATTAAGAGTGACCCTGCAAGGAGAATCAAGGGTTTAGACAGGATTAGCTTTGGAATTTGATTGAATTGCCCTCCAGGATTGTTCGCCAAGGAATCTCTTTGCCAGCCACAGTTCTTAAGAGTGTTTTGTTTGCATCAACATTCCCTCAGTTTGCTTTAGGCTCTGGCTTATGTGTCTGTTAAATGCCCACAACTCCATTTTCGCTGTGGGACAGTCTCATGAACGGGAGGCAGCAGCTGGGACTCTTAGGGAGAGAGGCTCGGCTTCCTCGGCACCTCTCAGAGCCTTCTACTTCCTTCCCAAGCCTTCACAGAGAGGAGACACACACTCCCTGTACTGTTAATGGATCCCACAGTCAAATCCCAGGTCTGCCCTACCAGCCACATGCCCTTCAGCAATCCTTATACGCGATACACGTATATGTATATATATGCACATAGACATGTGTGTGTGTGCATGTGCTCTTATCTCTCTCGTGACTGTGGCCAAATACCTGACATAAACAACTTCAGGATGGAGAACTCTATTAAGCCTTGTAGTTTGAGAGGACGTAGCCCGTCCCAGGAGGCCAGGCACGGGAGCAGGTGTCCTCATGGTGTCCAGAGCGTGTGGTTGTGGCAGGACTCCTCACTGCCTCACATCGTGATGCAACAGGGAGCAGGCAGGAAGCAGGGCCTGGTGACCGTCAAGACCTCCCACTAGTGACTCAGTTCCTCCAGTGACCATCCTCAATCCCCAAGCATCACCTGCTGGGGAGCAAGGGAATAAGCACAAGGGGCTAAAGGGACCGGTTTTTAATATTCAAATGATGGGGTGGGAGGAGAAAAGGAGAGAGTGTGTGTGTGGAGATCAAGTGGAGGCCATGTGCATGTTCCCCAAGTGTTCTCCTCCTGAGCTATGCCAGGCGCATCTCCAGCCTGAGACTCTATTATCTTTATGGTTCAATTTTATCATCTGACAAATAGAAATAATACCTCACCTCGTGAGGCAATTGGTGTAGAACAATTTACATCGTGCCTGACTCGGAAGACGTGATACCAGGGATAAATTTCTTTCCCTGCCAAAGAGGTCTCATGGCCCTGGAGAAGTACGAATTGGGCCCTTTACTGAAGAAAACATACAGGGTTCTTGGTTCTTGGTCTGAATTCCAACATTAACTTATCAATTACTATTATTTTTGCTCAAACCCAGAGCCTTGCACACACCAGGCAACTGCTCTACCACTGACCCACATCTGTCTCCGACTTTTATAATTTCTTTCTTTTTTTTTTTGTTCTTTTTTTCGGAGCTGGGGACCGAACCCAGGGCTTTGCGCTTCCTAGGTAAGCGCTCTACCACTGAGCTAAATCCCCAGCCCCGACTTTTATAATTTCTAACATCTTCCTTTTCTCAGTAACATCGTTAGAGTTCACAGTCTCGAAAAATCCCCTCCTCAGTTGCTTTGTCAGGGTCCTAGGAGGAAGCAGATGGTACACAGGGAAGGGCTCGTTTGGAGAGGATTCCATGAAAGCACTGCTCAGGCAACAGCTAACTCTAGGCAAGCTCCTGCAGCCTCCCTGGGTGAGCAGGGTGAGGACGGCAGCCAGCACCGGTGCTCCATCTGTTGTCCCTTTGGGTAAACATGGATCGTGGCACTTAGGCACAGCCTGCCTGGTAGAAGACCGCAGGGACCCGAGTCACAGTCCCCGCCCTGTCGGCTGTGTAGGAGTTCTGCAGGGATTTGGCAGTCTCACAAGGCAGTGTGATTTGTAATATGATTGTGGAGGGAAGAATTCTGTGATCAGCCTACACTTTCTCCTCAGTTCCCCACCAGCCGCAGGGATAACTAGAGGAGGAACACAAACAAATCCCCTGGAGTTGGCTGTATGGGGGGTGGGGTGCTGGAGAGTAGAGGCAACATTCTCTCTAGAGATCCCATCCCAGCACAAATGACAGAAGAACTGGGAATAAGTGCAGCCTCAAAGACACCCTGTCCTCTGTCATCCCTGTCCCCAAGGTCTCCTTTGCCTAGAGAAGAAAGGCACACCTGTCATCTTCACCAGAGAATGCCACTGCCTTTACACCCGCTTGTAAACAGCCAGAGGATGGAAGGCACGGGAGCAAGCCCCTTCCCTTGATCTGTATTGTAAGCAAGGAAGAATAAATATTTGTAGGAGTTACAAGCCGCTTTAAGTGGTAGGATTAGACTCTGGTGTCTGCTTACAGGAAAAGTGCAGATTGTCGTGTGAGATCAGAATGCACAACTCTGGACAAACTGAGGGGTGACGGACTCAAACAGCAGTTAATGGAGGCAAGAGTTATCACCACCCTGATCCCCGTATGTCATTCACATTTTGAGTCCAGTGTTTCCCAACCTGTGTTCCATGTAGCAGCTTCAGGTAAGGCAGGATGCTGGGAACACTTGGTTATGTCGTGTCCTGCCAGCACTGCTGCAGATCCATGATGTGCTGTGTATTAAAGACTTTGAAAGGTTCTGAAACATATGTTTGTAATACGTATGTATACATATGTGAACTTACGTGTGTGCTTATACACACACATATTCAGTTTTCCATCGAGTTATCCTCCATACCTGATCAGATGTCAAAGTACGGCAACCTGAAACACATGAATTAAAGTTTTACTCAGAATTATGTATCAGTGTTAAAGTGTTGGAAGAAAAGACAGATCGGGGAAAGAGATGTCTGATGAACTTGAGAGAACGGGGAAAGAGATATCTGATGAACTTGCTGGCAGGTTAACTTCATGAAGCTGGCTTTGCTCTGTCTCTCGTAGTGCTAAACCTCTTGGACTTTTTCTTTGTAAAGGGTTGTTGTTTTGAGTTCTAGACTCAAAGGGTGTAAAAGTGCATTTGCTCTGCCTCCTTTGTATGTAAACTGCCACGGACTTTAAAACAAATGTAGACCAGATGATGGTGGTTCATCTGCGTTTAGCTGAGTGCAGAGTTCTGCCAGAGGGGGAGGCCCTCTTCCCCACATGCTGTCCTTTTGTTTTTCTTTCTCAGAAACAAGTGTTTAGGCCAGATAAGGAGTTGTGGACTGATGTTGGTGAAGTTTTTTTGTTTGCTGTTTCTTCTTCTTGGCACGTGTATGTGTGTGTGTGTGTGTGGTGTGTGTGTGTGTGTGTGTGTGTGTGTGTGTGTGTGTGTGTGTGTGTGGTATGTGGTGTGTGTGTGTGCGCGCGCGCGCGCACGCGTGCACATGCGCACGATCAAAGCACAGCTTCGGAAGCTGCCCCTTTCCTTACACCATGTACAGATTGAGCTCTCAGGTTTGGCAGCCAGCACTTTACCTGCCAAGCCGTTTCTCCTACCTGATGATTATAATCTTCTGAACGATAGTTCCCTTTCTCCTAACAGAGGGATAGCGGAGTAGTTTTTTAATCAAATTACATGTTTTCTTATTCATGAGAAAAACACAGATTTAGCCTGACTTCTGTTTCTGCAGTCTAGATGTATTCATTAGTTGTACACTTTGTGTTTTAATGGATGTTAAGAAAATACCCTTCCCTCCCATATGTACCTCCCAAAGGCTGCTTTGTTTGAAACTCTAGAGTTTCTCAGAGCACAGATACTTACACACGGTTCTTACAGTCATGGCAAACAAAGAAGACTATTAGATGTTATTTTCCTACAAAGAAAGAATTTTTCCTTGTCATTAAGGAGATTTTTACATACATATGACCTCAGATTATTTCTATTTATAGAGCATCTGTTATGTGCTGGGGAGGAATGTGCTGCACACTTTATACACGTCTTAACCAGTCTTCACAGTCTTAAAAGGCCATGTTACACATACACAGATACCCACAGCCAAGCATTGGACAGAGGTCAGGGGACCCCTTTGGAGTTAGGGGAAGGATTAAAGGCCCTGAAGGGGATGGCAACTAACCTGGACCCCTGGGAGCTTTCAGAGACTGAGCCACCAACCAAAGAGTGTACACTGGCTAGACCGTAGACCTATGTAGCAGAGGGCTGCTTTGTCCTGCCTTAGCGGGAGATGATGTGCCTAATCTTGCAGAGACTTGATGGGCCAGAGTGGGGGGCATACCCAAGGCAAAGGGAATGGGGGAGGGACTCTGTGAGGGAGAGAAAAGACAGCATGTGGGATATTAATTAATTAATTAGAGATTCCATATTACTGTCCCATGTCATAAATACGGAAATAATACCTAAAAGGGTTTGGTCACATGGTCCCACAACTAAAAAGGGAAGCACTGGGATTTACCCCACCTCTCTCCTCTGCTCACCAGCCCTGCCTGGAATGCTGTAAAGGCCTGGTGTTAGGGATGAGCTGTGGGAAGGAGCAATCGATTACAGAGCCTTCCATAAGGAAGAGTTTGACATAGCCAAGCGATGGTGGTGCCCTCCTTTAATTTCAGCACTCAAGCAGCACGTGTTTGAGTTTGAGGCCAGACTGATCTGTAGGGTGAAAGTTCTAGGACAACCAGAGCTACACAAAGAACCTATCTTAAAAAACAAACAAACAACAACAAAGTTGAAACAACATCTAAGAGAAGCGTCCACTAAAGGTTTGAACCCGGGGAATGAATGGCGTGAGCAGGTACAGAGAATAGTGCAGATGAGGGGGAGAGAGAAGATTCCAGCAGCCACGAGGACAGGATCCCGACATGATACACAGTGTCCTGGGCCAGAGGCTGGACTGTATCAGAGAAAACTAAAGAGTCCAAAGAACTTCAGAGGGGCAGGATTTCAGACTGGTTCCCCCATTATGTTTCAGAAACATCGTTTCTGTGTCTGTTCTTGTTCTTAACCCTGAATAATCAATCAATCTCCCCTCCAAATACACACATGCCAAACTCCTACTGATTAAGACAAAATAATTTGTGAAAAGCATGGTCTGTAGACTGTGGCTTCTTTTACTCTTTAGTGTGTGCACACATGTGTGTGTGCATGTGTTCATGTTACATGAAACGGGCTTGCTTGGTACAGCACATGTGTCAGAGGTCAGAGACAACCATCTAGCTGGCCCCAGAGTGGGACTCCATAAGCCACTCGAAGCAAGTTCTCTGTGTTCTGTTCCATGTCATGCGTGCAGAGCTGTCCCCGCCTTGGGCCAGGGAGGGCTCTTTGCTTGGACATCATCTTCCTGTAATATTCCAGGAACTAAGAAGCTGTCCACAGATGTTTTCACAGAGGTGCTCCCTTTCTACTTGGCTGCCAGCATTAGACTGCTGCCTCCAGCCCGAGGAACTAAAGGAATGCTAACTTCAAAATGCCTTGTTCCCACGTACGGGAGTCAATAAAGAAAAGTGAGAGGCATAGAAGGTAGTTCTCCTGGGGTGGGGGAGGTGGCTCAGTGATTACGAGCTCTCGAGCACCTGAGTTCCCTTGTCAGCACCCATATCAGGAGGCCTGCAGCCATTTATAACTCCAGCACCGGGGACCTGATGCCTTTTCCTAGTCTCCTACACACACGATATACACTCACAAAGACATATACGCATGAATAGAAAATCTTTAGAAATTAGTTCTTCTGGTTATAATTCTGAATTATTTGCTGTTTCTTTAAATGTAGGTATACTTTTCTAATAAGAGACCAAATATACCTGAGATGGATAGCATCTGACATGTTAAGTAGTTTCTCCGATAATCACAGCTTTCTGAGTTACCATGGTTATGATGTCTCTTCACAACAATGAAACCCTGACAGTCCCCAATGTGTGCTACTGTGTGAGGTTTAGGAGGTGCAGTCTTGCTGGATGAAGTGTGCCACGGGGGACACCTTTCAAAGTTTGAAGCATTGCAGGGCTGGAGAGATGGGTCAGCAGTTTAGAGCATGTGACTGCTCTTCCAGAGGTCCTGAGTTCAATTCCCAATAACTACATGGTGGCTCACAACCTTCAGTAATGGGATCTGATTCTCTCTTTTGGTGCACAAGAAGACAGAATACGCGTATATACATAAAATACATGAATAAGTAAATCCTTGTTTAAAGCATGGCCTCGTTCTCGGCTTACTCTCTCTGCTTAGTGCCTGCTGTTGAGCTGTCAGCTTCCAGCTTCTACTGTGCCTCTGCCCTACCACGGTGAACTCATACCATCGGCCATAATAAAATTTTCCTTCTGTAGATTTCCTTGTTCATTACGTTTTACCACAGCTACAGCAAAATAACTAATGTAATGGACTCTAAATATAGTCACATTGAACTAGGGGGTCACAAAATAACTTCATTTAAACCTAACCACCCCTTTAAAGAGCTTTCTCCAAATACAGTCACATTTTGGAGTGACTACAACATATAAACCTGTGGGGATACAGTTCAGCTCATAACACTATGTAAATACAACTTAGAAGCCCTCATCCATCCCTGTTGAAGAATAAGTTAAAATTCTAAACCCATCCCATATAGTATTTCTACAGCCTTCATAAGCAAGGTCACTTGATATAGAAACTGGATCCTGGGTCTGATACTTCGTACATAGCCAACTTCTCACAGATGCAGCAAGGAGAAAAGAGACGCCTGTGCCTAATAAGCTCCTTGTCTTAGTTCAGATTTTACTGCTGTGAAGAGACACGAGGTGATTCCTATAAAGGAAGACATTTCATTGGGGCTGGCTTATAGGTCAGAGGTTCAATCCATTTCATCACAGCAAGAAGCATGGCAGCACGCAGGCAGATGTGGTGCTGGAGAAGGAGCTGACAGTGCTACATCTTGATCCACAGGCAGCAGAAGGAGATTGCGTGCCACACAGGGCACGGCGTGAGCATTAGAGACCTGGACGCCCACCCTACACAGTGACACAGTTCCTCCAGCAAGGCCACACCCACTCCAGCAAGGCCACACCTGCTCCAGCAAGGCCACACCTACTCTAACAAGGCCACACCTACTCTAGCAAGACCACACCTCCTAATATTGTCATTCCCTATGGGCTTATGGGGGCGGGGGGCCAATTACGTTCAAACTATCACACCCCTCCATTAACTAACATTTCTACCTGCTTGCCTACAGAAAGGTTTGGTACTTTTCTGTGGGGACAATATATCATGCCCGACTCACTGGCTTACCTGCCAATTTGAAACTCAGTTTCACAGGAGAAAATGCAAAACGACAGGAAGAGAGGGTTGCTCCCCATCAAGTGAACGGGTTAAATAACTACGTCCACTATCTGGGTAAAGCCTAAGTGACAGGAAACATGTAGCTGTTGGGAGAGGAGAGATGAGGACTTACATGCAAGGACACTGAGACGTCCTTTCGGGGTATTCTACCGATCCATTCCAGGGTAACCATGCCCTTTGTTAGTGTATCCCAAGTAAAGAATGAGGCATGTGTTTGGGGGTGCAGTAGAACACGGCTTAACTGATTAACTTAGTTTTTTTCCTAAGATAAGGTATCATTAGGTAGCTCTCGATGTCCTGGAACTCACTACGCAGACCAGGCTGGCCTGGGACTCTGAGATCCACCTGTCTCTGCCTCCCAAGTGCTGAGATTAAGGGAATGAACCACCGAGGAAGGCAGCACTGTTTATATTAACAAAAAGAATCACAGCCCAGATACCTACCCTGTATCAAATGCAGACAGCAAAGTGTTAGCAGGCACAGCAGGTATCTCAGTTACGCTGTTCATGGAAAAGGACAGTAATTGTCCAGTATGGTTGAGCATGCTTGTAATTCTAGCGTCGGGGTGTTTGAGGCAGGAGTTTGAAGACAGCCTGGGCTGTATAGCAGATTCAGGCCAGGCGGAGATAAATAGCATGCCCCTGTCTCAAACAAACAAGCAAATAAACAAACAAAGCCAGCAGGTTCATGTATAAAATGTGTTACTGTTTTGCCAAGTTGGCCACTACATGGTCTTAGACTATGTTTATAAACATATAGAAGGGATCGATAGCATGTATCCAACACAGATGATAATGGTAACCTTGACTGAGGCACCTGCGAGTTACTGTCTTTTCTGTCGGTTAGATGGGTTGATGTAGTTGTTCCAACTTGGCCTCTTTGCTTTGGGGAAGCCAGTTTTGCAAATCTGTCCTGTGTTTAAAAAAAAAATGTGTCCATTCCTAACTTTTTTTCTGACATATGTATATGTCATAGCTTATTCATAGCAGGAAGTATATATGGTGCCATCGCCTGGACAAACATGGTTCCACACCAGCTCCACCGTTCCCTGCATATTGTTTAACCTCGGTGACCATTAGCTACCTCACTTATAGAGTGGAAGACATAATAACATAAGGTTGAGCTTGTAGATGTGTTCTGAGGGTTGCAACGAGGAACATAAAATTCCCAGGACATGAGAAGTCATTTCTCTGGTGATAGCAATATAATACACTTTAAATTTTTATTTCATTTTTATTGTATGTGTATGAGTGCTCTCCGTACATATATTTATGTGTACCATGTGTGCCCTGGTGACTTTAGAGACCAAAAGAGGGTATCAGATCCTCTGAAACTGGAGGTTTAGGTGGGAATACTGGGAATCGAACTTGTGTCCTCTACAGCCTGTACTCTGAACCACTGAGCTATTGCTCCAGCCACCGTACATACACTTATGAATTCTTCATATTCTAAAGCCAAGACGTGGTGAGTAGAACTTTAAAAAGAAATTAACAGGGGCTGGGGATTTAGCTCAGTGGTAGAGCGCTTACCTAGGAAGCGCAAGGCCCTGGGTTCGGTCCCCAGCTCCGAAAAAAAGAACCAAAAAAAAAAAAAGAAATTAACAGTAGTTAATTGATAGTAGTTGATAATATTTCTATTTTCCAAATGTATCCCTTATCTGTACATTTATTTCGAATGTATCTACAGTTCTCAGCTTGCGTTAGAAGGAAGAGTTGTCAGATCATAACTGTGGTGGTCATGTTAAAGGAAGGAGGCTGTTGAGAAACACTATTTTTCTGACATGGGTACAGCCTTCAATCAGTGTGAAACCACGAACTTGGCTTAGGGGCTCAGACCAGAGTTCACCAGTGTGGTTACGATCAGCACTGTGTATTGTGAGAAACTTTGTCATTTTTATAGTGCTTGGAAGCCAGGCAAGAGAGGCAGGCCGATCACTGAGTTTGGGGGAGGGGGCATGGAGCTCTCAAATGCAAGCTTTTATTCCTTCTTTGTGTAGCCTGTGAGAAAAGCAGAAAAATCTCTCTCCTTTAAACCAAGGAAGCAACTGAGGCATAGTAAATTTCAATGATTTGTGCTGTTCTATCAAATTAATATTGATATTAGGAATATTATATCAATCGATATATCAGTATGTATCCTTCACTACTGATGGACCTGTCATATGTCATAGATTATGCATTTATATTTAACAGTATTCCCACTGTCTTCTCATGTGTCCATGCCTACCTGGCTCATATATACAGGCCTCCAGAATCCTCCATGCAGACTGCCCCAGAATCTGTTTACCTGAGTATAACCCACACTGCTGTGTGTAACCTTTGGACTTTGGATGCTAGGAACTGTGAAGATGAGGGTGGGACCCTGATAGCAGCACATGGGGCTTTTCCCACGAGGACTCCATATAGTTCACAGTGCCAATACTGCAGGCTGGAGGCAGGGCTGAGCTCCAGAGCTCAGGGGGCTTCTCTGGCTGTTCCTGCATCCAGTGGAGGCTAATAGTGGGGGCAGATGCTCTGCCAGCCAGAACTCTTAGCCACTTCTTACTGCTAGAAAGTCTAGAGGGTAGGATGCAACTCTGTGCCCATAAAGAAACTACAGATTTTCATGGCATACCTGACTCAGACGTTATTGAAGTTGTGCTATACATCTCCCTTGATTGAAGTGATTTTTTAAGAACTTTGACTATTGTCTTTCCCCAGCTTAAAGTGCACTCTGATGTGTTTTGACACATGAGCACCCATGAAGTCATCTTCATAATCAGGATAATGAGCAACCCCCCCACACACACACAGTGGGACCAAGGCCCATTATCATCCTTTCTGCTCTCTTTGTCCCCAACCCCTTCCCCAGACCCCCACTACTCTACTTGCTGTCACTATGAATTCATGGTGTCTGAATCATGTATGAATGGACTTGAAAGATAGGCTCTCCACTGTGCCTGGTTCCTTCACGTAACGTAATTCTTTTGAGCACAATAAATGTTGTTCTAATCCTTTCTATCAGTGAGGAATGCTCTACCATTTGCTTATAGTGTTTCATTATATTGACAGATAAAAACAAACCCAAGGCTTTTAAATAATTTTTTTGAGATTTTTATACATTTGCTTTAATTTCCCCCTTCCTTTTCTCCCCACAAAGCCTTCCATGTATCTACCCCCACCCTGCTTGCTTTCAAATTCATAACCTATTTTTGTTGTTGTTACATACATACATGCACACATGCATGCATGTGTACATACATACTCCCAGATACATAAATTCAGCCTGCTCAGTCCATATCAGGTTGCGTGCATGTAGTACATTTTCAAGCTTATCATTTGATATTGGATAACTGACGGCCAAGTTCTTCCCTAGAGAAGACTGTTTTTCTCTCCCTGGTCTCAACTCCTTAGCTGCCTGCGGTTCTCTGTCTACCATTGAAGCTGGGTGAGCTCTCCTCCTAACCCATCAGCACATCTATTGCTGTCTTCCTTGTACACGAAGATAAGTTTGTGACACTTGCGGACCAAAGCCATTGCTCCTTGTCATTTTGCCTCTTAACCTATAAAGGCTAAAAATAAAATCCTCATCATTGCACAGGCTAAAATGAGCAGCCCTGACCGTCTGGAATATAACCACAGTTACAAGAAAAGGACTAAGCCAAGTGTGCTCATACACAACTTTAGTCCCAGCACTTGAGGCAGAGGATCTCTGTAAGTCTGAGTCCAGCCTGGTCTACATAGTAAGTTCCAGGTCAGTCAAGGCTATAGTGTGATCATGTCTATTATTACAAAACAAAACAAAACAAAAAAACAACAGACAACAAGAACAATAGCAAAATGACTAGATTGGACTGTGCTTTTTTTGACTTTGAACTTCAAACTAGGTAGACTGTTAGTCAAGCTTGCTCCTGCTGCTAGCCTGGGCTCAACGGTCTTGGAAATCCAAAAGAAACGAAACAGGCCATTCCAGGATCTTACCAGGATGTTCCAGAGATCTACACTGTCATCTGCTGGTGCATGTTGATACCAGGCTAACCCAGGACAGCACAGCTGTACATCCCACCTGAGCTCATAAATCCTCCATGACTTCCTGTACCTAACCTTTGGCCGCCTTAACCTGGAGGCTGTAATTTACTCTGGGGTTTAACTTTCCCTAGCCTCATTTTCTCATCTATAAATGGGCTCAGGGGTGGTAACGATTGTTTAAATTAAATAAAACAAATTACCTAATATTGCCAAGTAGACAGTCTATATTTAAAAGATTAAGGTTTGTTTACATGTTCAAACAATAAAGTATTTATTGCTTTTAAAACAAAAACAAAACAGAACATCACTGTGGGGCTCAAGTTGGCCTGGAACTATGAAATCAAACCTTATAACTCAGACTGACCTCAAACTTCTGGCAATCCTCCTGTCTCAGCTTTCCAAGTGTTGGGGTAATAGGCATGAACCACTATGCTCAGCTCAGATTTCCTTTCTTTCTTCATCCTCTCTTTCCCTTTCCAGGTTCCCTGCCTTACTTTCACTTTTTGGATTTAATGAAATGCCTATCAAAATTCCAAGTGAACTAGTAGGATAAACCATTTTCGAAAGAAGAAACAGAAATGGCCAATAACTACGTTGAAAAGTATCCAGCAGTCCTAGCTTTAAAACCAATGCAAATTAAAATTACATTGACGTACACCCTTACCCAAGTTAGAGTAGTCATCATCAGGAATTCTAACAAAGCAAGAAGGCTGGAGAGGAAATGAGAGACTAGGAGCCTTGACTGACAGCCGGCGGGAGTTCCGATTAACATAGCCATTACGGGCATCAGTTTGGAGGTTCCTCAAAATAATTAAAAGTCAAACTGCCACATGACCCAGCTATTCCCAGGCATGCACCCGGACAATCCCATACCTTATCTGTGCTCATCACTGCTATATTCAAGGTAGCAAGGAAATGGAGCCAACCCAGATGTCCACCAACAAATGAGTGGGTAAGGATGTGGTAATCCTTATGTGGTACGTACATACATACATACATACATACATGCATACATACATACATACATACATACGATGTAAAGAAAATTGAAATGTATTGACCCAAACTTAGGGAAAAAAAAACCCTCAGAGGCACGTTCTCCCCCTCATATGTGGATGCTAATCTGGAGTGTGTACATGTATGCCATGTAGCCAGGGCTACACAGAGAGACCCTGTTTCAGAAAAGAAAAAGAAAGGGAAAGGAAAGGAAGGGAAGGGGAGGGGAGGGGAGGGGAGGGGAGGGGAGGGGAGGGGAGGGGAGGGGAAAGAAAGAGAAGAGAAAAGAAAGGAAGGGAAGAGAAGAGAAAGGAAGAGAAGGGAAGGGAAGGGAACAAAGAAAAAAAAAAGCCAAACCAACCAACCTGAAGCGGGCTTGGAGGCTTCAGACCCGCCATTCTAACTACACAACTTCACTGAGTGTAGACTGGGCAAGTGTGTGCCTGAGTGGCCTCCCAGATCCAGCTGTGATGTTTTGTTTGAGTTAATTACAGCACAGTGACGTCATTAACATTTATTTTTACATATTTAAATCAGTGTGGTCTTTGTTTGGTTTTTGGTTGGTTTTGCTTTGGCGTTGGTTTTTAGAACAGACCCATCCCTCTTTGGTTTTACACTGACACCGCCTCTAACTGCTACTGAACTTGGGTTCCTATTCCCCTTCAGTGTGAGTCCAAATACCACCCCTGACAAGGACCCATGGGACGTCTGCTTAGGTTCATTAAGAGCTCCTGTAAATGACAGACGACACGATTTGATTCTCAGCATGGAACACTTCGTGTCTGCGAGCTGAGATGTGTGGGGATGTCCACCAGACAGACGCCTGAGTGGTCCACGTTTTAACTCCCTTCTGCCTCAGGAAATGGTATAATGACCCAGGATTGTTGCTCCGTCCCCTGATTACTCTTCCGTCAGATGCCAGTCACAGACAGGGTGCCACCTGGACGAGGCAGAAATAAGGTATCCCTGTGAGTCCAACTTTGATTCTGATTAGTTAGCTGTAACTGGTCACAGGACTTGGGGAACCACTGTGTGACGTCGGCCAGCTTATTACAAAGGTGAAAAACCAGAGGGAAGAAACGACAGAGTGCCAGAGTCCAGCTCCGGGCGGGGTAAAGAGACTGACTGAGGGTAAATCAGGATAGCTCTTGTGTTTACTGGGAAAAGGCTCTGCCTTTCCTACTCTGTATGTGCAGAGTACCTTAGTCAAAGGCAGTGCTAAAGCAGGCTTAGTGATTCCAAGAAACATGATCTTTTCACCGATTGTTTTAACTCGTTTTAGCCTGATTTTTCAGTGTCCAGAATGAAAGAGATTATTAACGTCATTACAGTAGTTTTCTCTGAAGCAGAGGCAGGAAGTTCAGCAAGCATCTAAGTCCCTGTTATTTTCTAGGGTTCAGCAACCCCACCATGTACCCTCCTGTATGCTCTCAGTCTTTGTGGTCAGGAGGTATCAGACGTTGAGCCCTGAGAAACAAACCTATAAGCAGTTTTCATTCCTCGAAGGGCAGGATGCAATGCTTGTACCATGTAGCATAACCAGCATTGAGCAGTCCCCTAATTGTGTTCCTAGGCACCTTAGTCTTACAATATGTGGTGTTCTCATACATTCCCCAGGGGACCGCTATGACGTGTCCTAATACCTTCAGTGTATATCCCTGTATATGACAGAAGATCAAGCCACTCTAGCTTAACAGAATCTGCTTCTCAAGGGGCAGTACAGATCTTCCCATTCATCCTGTAAGTCACACACCTAGGGAATCAATCGTGGGCACTATTCTATACTGAGTAACTGAACTTTTTCCTGTGGGACTGTGAAAGGCACCCTGGTTCCCGGTTGAGGAGGTTTGAAACCCCAGAGACCCTGAAAGGTGTTTCTCCTGACTTCCAGGAAACCAGGCCAGTCACTGGCCCACAGCCCTCCATAGATTTGTGGCCATCAGTCACATAAGGGCAATGTCCCAAGCCTCTCCACAGGTAGAGGAAGTGACCACAGGTCACGTAGGCTCAAGACAGATCTCCATTATAATGAGGTACCTAAAGGCCTGGAGGCTTAGCCAATCACCTTTTCTTCCTAGACACTCCTCCCTGCAAAAGGTATTTAATCTCAGGCTCACTCTGAGAAGTGGAGTACAGTTTTACTCATCCACTTTTTGCCCTGACAATAAACGCCTTAAAACCACAGGCTGTCTCTTTTCATTGGGATCTGCCATGGGGAGCCACAGAGAAGGCCTTCACCTACAAAGCTGCTGTCTAATCTCCTGAAGAAAGCCTCCCTGTGCTCCAAGGGGCAACAAACTCAAGCCCACCGCCATCAATCCAAAGACTCTCCCCATGGGACCAGCTGGAGCTCCGCCTCTCTTTCCCCTCTGCCCCGGGCTAGATCCAGCCTCATGGGCCCCCATTCTGATCTCAGCTCTTCCACAACATCCCAGCCGTGCCTGGATGCCCGAGAGCCTGAGAACCCGATGGCTCCAGCATCCTTGCAGGTCGAGGACCCCCGAGCTAGCTCTGGCTGTGTCCTGCTCTCAGACTGTGCTGCCGCAGCCCCAGAGGGGTGTCCTGAGGCTTCCCACAGCCCAACATCCACCCAGCAGCAGCTTGGGGTAAGCGGGGTCAACTTCCCCGTGTCCAGCCTCCCCAAGAGGCCCAAGCCTGTGGTGGAGCAGACACAGGACCCCCCTAACCTACAATTTCCCTCAACTGCCAAGGCCTCAGACTGGGTCTGGACCCATTGTTTCTCTCAATGGCGTGCTTTCATCCTTGGGACCAGGGGTAAGAGTCTAAGAGTTCCTAGACCAATCTTTTAGTTAATAAATCTTTAACTTATCTATTCTTGGTGCAAACAGGGGGGCACGAAGGGGATTTTTGGATTCTTGGGTAGGAGTAGGCACAGTTGTCACACTGTGTTTCCACAGTGGTGGAGATCTATTTTTCTTAGAATGATTTTGTATACATTCACACCCCCTATGAAAGCCCATACAAATTTCCCAAAGGAGAAAAGCATAAGGAGACTCCCATAGCACATAGTGAAGATCATCAAAAGTGAAAGCAAAGGATGCTGGAGAACTGTGACCCTCTATATCGATATGAGGGAACCTTGTCAAGCAGTAGTGGCCGTCACAGGGTTCACACCAATAATGCAACATTCATGGGGAGCAGCACACAACTTTTGTGCCCTCCGTGGGCACTCCCCCTCCCAGAACTCTCTTCATGCGCAGTTATCTTTGGGGTATTTGTGGAGGCTTCATTAAGTAGGCCTGTAGAATACATCAGTGGCTATTGACTGTCAACCCAATCTTCAGTCCTTACCTCCTCAGAGTTCTGGGAAATGAGGTCAAAAAGTCCAACTCTGATCACACATGTTTAGTTCTCCTGACAGCCAGCCCCCACCCTGAGGATCTTCAGGAGTCTACCGAGAGTAACCCGTTAAAACAAGAGAGTCTCTGGTCATTCAGAGGAATCTAAGGAATTTAGAAGGTCTATGTCAAGAAGTGGGTTCAAGTACCACATCATTAGAACAAAAGATTTTCCCAGCAACCTTCTCTACAGGGGAGATGTAGATTCGGATAGATAGAATGGATTCTGCCCGAGAAAACAGGCCAAAGACCATATCTATAAATGTATGCCACATACATGCTAGAACCCCATGGCACCCACTTCTATCACAGCCAGTCACATCGCCCCCATCGTGTTGCCCACGGCACTGTGTATTCTTGTGTTCCTGTCTACCATCCTTGCTGTTTACGGCTCTTTTGCTCAGTGTGTTTTGTCTAGAAGGCTGTGCCTGGCAACCTTCACGCAAACCACTCCTTGGCCAATTTCTTTGTTCCATGGAAAGCATCCCCACACTGCTCCATGTAATCAGGGTTTTCCAGCAATACTTATTGTTGGCCTCTTCTCTCCTCCATTGCACCTACCCATCCTTCAATTGCTCTGTGTGTGCCGGTGCGCGCTCTTACACATACCTACACACAGACGGACACAGATGCACACAATCAAAAATAAGTTGTTGAAGATATTATGAAATGTTTCAGGTCCATAGTTATGATCTGGTGCTCTCTCCCTATAGACTCTTCCTCTGTCTTCCTGGTAATGGTAGAAAGAGGCACATTTCCCACTTGACTGTTGACTAGCAGATCAGTTGTATCCCTAGAACCTCTCTCCTCCTGAGAGGGGAATAAGAAGCTGTTTGTTCCTCTGTCCTGTGCATCTCTAGAAGCTGTTCTTCTGGTGCGTACATCTCTACAGACCCAACTCACTTTGCACTTCTCCTTAGGTGGAAGCCACAGAGCACATGTGATGTGTGAGACTTGGACAGTCTGAGATGGTCATGGTTAATGCTTGTCTGAGAACCAAGAATATATGGACGTAGAGAAAGATAATGGATGGTGTACACAGGTTCTTTGAGACCTAGCACTGTGAATGTCACCTCCCCCAGCATATTAGAAGGGGATTTCAGCCACCATTCTAGAACTTCTAGAAAATTGATCAAGGTCTCATTTCAATAATTCAAGGCCAGAGAGTAGACTTAGCATATCATCTACTTCTTCTGTTGTGAGGGGGCTTCAGTTGTGCCCTCATATTTAAATAAAGAAAAAGAAAAAGATTATTTAAGAAGAAAAAGATGAACAGTTGTTCAAAAAACTAATATTTTGCCCGACAGTGTGGGCACATACCTTTAGTCCAGCACTGAGGAGGTAGAGGCAGGCACCTCTCTTGAGTTTGAGGCCAGCCTGAACTACAGACATTAGGGTTTTATGGCTGGTCAAAGCAAGGTATGATCACAACATGCAATGTATTTATTGACGATGGAGAGACAAAGGCCATCTCAGAGTGGGACTATGAGAGAGAGACACAGACCAACAGCAGACAGAGAGCAACAGTGAGCGAACGGGAGAGCATGCCGTGATGGTGGAGATCCTTTGTAAATGGTGCATTTAGCATTGGCTTTTGATGACAGAGCTGCTTGCACTGAGTCACTGACTGCAGGCTGGGGCTAACGACAGAGCGAGTTCCAGGTCAAAACAAACAAACAAACAAACAAAACACCTAATATCTCACTTCTTTATAGATGCTTCAGAGACTTAGTACTTCCAGCAGTAAGGAACTGGGTGTTGAATGTGGCACATTGCTGGGTCCCTGCAGGTGGCTCAGGGATCTGTAGATGGATTTTCAGTGTCATAGTCCCCTCTGATCCCACCAGCACATTGGAGTCTTGACTCACATTCTAACTAAGAATCTTATGAGATGAAGGTTCTGTGTCACATCGGCGTGACTGATGAACCTCTTGGCTTTGGCACAGAAACACCAGGGAAGACACCTCTAACCACCCACTTCCTAGAAGATAGGAAGTTGTTTCAGAACAGGTACCCAGAACCAAACCTTCTCTTCAGACAGATCTGAATGTCACCTGCAATGACAGTGATTTCTCCTTCAGACTGGAATGACATAGAACGTCCTGACAAAGGTGAAAATATGACTATAGAAAGCTGTGTGAAACCAGGTAGTTCCATGCAATAACATATGAACTCATCACCAGGGGGATGAGAAAGGGCGACTGGCTAATGTTACAGGGGCAGTTTGAGTTCTCACTCAGGTCAGTGCCTGTAAGACTTACTGTCTGGGAGCACTCGAGTCCAAGTTCATACACCATTGGTGTGAGCTAGTCTTCATCTAACCAGCAAGTGCCAGGCTTGAATACTGCCTCTTCTGACCTCATGAAACACACATCCATGAACTATAGGGGTATTTTTTTTTTTTAATTCTTTAAAATTAGAGCAGGAAAAATAAAAATGGTGTGTGGTTGTTGTGAAGTTTATCACTTGTCCATTGAATTGATAAAATAATCAGAAAATGGGAGTTAAAGAAGAAAGGGGAAATCCTTAAATCCCAGCACCCAGGAGGCAGAGGCAGGTGTCTCTCTGAGCTCAAGGTCCTAAGATGTGCCTCAAGTCTGCGTCGGTAGCCCGCCGAGGCCATTCCTCCCACAAGCCTCCCACTGATGGCACTCAGCATCCTTTTGTTTTGCCAGGTCATGGACTTGGGACAAATCCAGTTGCCTACTCTGAGGAGTTAAAACTATTTGTGATCCATTTAATGTTGACTACTGGCCTTAAGGGAAACTACTGTTTTGTTAGAGAATAAAAAAGTCAGTGTCTCTCAGTGGGGTTTGTTCCCTGCAAAGATGGCAGGCCAAGTCTTCATTAAACCGTTTTAACGGTTGTGGGGTGGGGGCACTCGCCTCTCATACCATGGCTGGCAGAAGTCAGGCTAGCGTGTGTGGGAGTCTTTGTTTGTCTCCATGGCTCTGGTGTCAGCTAGCTGTTCTTAATAGAAAGGAGGGGAAATGTGGCTGTGACCTCCAGTCATGCAGCTTCCTCATGGCTGCCTTCTTCCCCTCTGCCCCATGACTAGATTTAAGTACACTGAGCATCTTAGTAGACCGGCTTTGCGCCTAGATCAGAGTTCGTTGCTTACCTTGTAGGTGGTGTGTGAGGGTGGAGAGAAGAATGGCTCGGAGCCTCGTCTATGCTTGTCACCTGTTCGGTGGCTTTCTCCCCTCTCTCCTAATAGTGACTGTGGTCCTGTGGGGCTAGACTGCATCACTCAAACACTGTCCCAGCCCTGGCTCTGCCTTCTCTGGGCAGTTTCCCAGTGACACAGGGTAGGACTGCTGAGAGAGGCTAAGCAGGATAAGAAAGAGACGAGAGTAAAGACATTAGCACCACTGGGCATGGTGGCTCACTCCTGAGATTCCAGAATTCAAGAGGCCAGGCAGGAGAATTGCACATTTGAGGCCAGCTTTGCCTATATATCAAGTTCCAAATCAGCCTTGGTTATATGACAGGACTTTGGCTTTAGAAGGCAGAAAAAAAGGAATAAAACACACACACACACACACACACACACACACACACACACACACACACACCCCTCACTCAGCACCATATGACACAGGAGATCCATGTCCACAGTTCCAAAGATACATGGGACTGGAGTCTGCAACGGCAAGTACCCGGAGTATTGCCACCAGTCCCAGCAGTCACTAAGAAAGGCTAGCGTGTAAAGAAAATACGTCTGTATAAATGTGGCCCCTGTCAGTAATAAAGTTGATGGCCTATAGGCTAGGCAGGAAATAGGAGGTGGGACATCCTGTAGACAGGAAGGATTCTGAGGTAGTGTAAGACACACAGGATTTCCCCAGGGAAGATGTGACAAGACAGGCACATGTTACCTGAGCACAGGTAACCAGTCATGTGACAGGATGCAGATTAGAATAAATGGGGTATTTTAAGTTATGAGCTAGTCAGAGAAGAACCTAGCTATATGGCCAGGGTATTTATAAATAAAGTTTGAGCCTGAGTCTTATTTCTGGGCTAGGAGGAAGAACCAGACCTAACTTTTACACTAGTAGTTTACAAACACTTGCATGCACACACACACAGACACACAGACACACACAGACACACACACACACACACACACACCTGTCCTAGACACTTTGTTTTCACTCATAGTTGGATATTTTAGCCCCCCTTAAATGTTTCTTTTACCTGTGGTCTTAGTGGCCACACTAAGGGGTGGGATGACCCTTTCCAGGAGTCAAATATAAAATATCCTGCATATCATATATTTACGTGATTCCTAACAGTAGCGAAATTACAGTTATGAAGTAGCAACAAAAATAATTTTATGGCTGGGGTCACCACAACATGAGCAACTGTGCTTAAAGAGTTGCAGCATTAGGAAGGTTGAAAAACACAGATTTAGGGAAACCAATGGGAAATGGTTAGTACCCAAGTGTGAGGAGAAGTCTCTTACAGCCTTTTCTACTTCCCTCCCTGCCTCAAGGAATCATTAGATGGCTCATTGTGGCTCACTTTTCAGAGGGGCAGGATGAAAATCTGCGTGAAAGGCACCTGATCTCGGGGTACTGGTGAGCCAGTGCTAACAGGTGATGAGAAAGGAAGGAACCCTTGTTCTGAAGGAGCTGTGCTGGGAAGTAGACCCCATACCCCATCAGTCAAATGCTGACTAAACAATACGCTTCTACCGACCCCTGGTTAGAATTCACTGTGTGTGAGGATGAAGATGGGTCTCCTTGAGCTACACAACAGCCAGTGCTAGGAAACAAAAGCCTTTGGGAGGAGGGAGGAGGGGGGTGGCTACGAATGCCTTTAAAACCAGCACTCGGGAACCAGAGGCAGGTGGGTCTCTGAGTTCCAGGACATCCAGGGCTACACAGAGAAACCTTGTCTTAAAAAACTGAGAGAAACAGAGACGACAGAGACAGACAGACAGACAAGCAGACAGACAGCTTTGTAATCTTCCAGCGCCTGACACACTTCACGGATCAGAGCCGAGGTTCATCTCGTCTGCTCCATGCAGAGTGCTCAGGGAACACAGACAACCGCCATCACTATTTAGTGTTTTAAATACACAGGCAGTGGCTCTGTAACAGGTGTCATGGCGGCACCCTTGCTTGCCACCTTCTCCTCTTCGTTATGGCGATGAATTCTCAGTGCCGAGGAGTGGCCAGCGCTTGCTGACCTTTTCCACAGTGAGGTAGCCTAGCAGCTCGGTTCAGTGCAGCTCTGTGTTCATCAGGCCACAGATGCTCCCCCAACTACAGTAACAGCCAGCCGATCGATCGATCGATCAAAGGATGTTTCCTCAGGACCGCCCTCCCACCATGCCTGAGTCCTGCTCACACTCCCCCTCCCCACCGGCTAAGAGGCAAGCTGCCTGACTGCACAGAGAGCGTTCTCATCAGGACGTGTCTGTGCCAACAGGCTGTGCAGCGTCTGCCCACCTGCCTTTCAGGTAAAGCAGCCTGACGTGTTTGTACTTGTGCAGCTTTGAAGAGCCAGACCTGGACCTTGCTGATGTAAGGCAGATTCGAGCTGATTCATGTTCTCCCATCTTAGGTCTCCACCCACACTCCTCACCCCATCCTATACTTTGGATCTGACGTCTCTGGCTCTCTTGTTTCCCAGAGCTGCTGGGACAAATGAACACAAACTAGGTGCCTTAACACAGTACAGATTTATTCTTTTACAGTTCCAGAGACCAGAAATCCAAACCCGACGTGGTTTTAGGGTATCAAGTGACTTCTGGCCATCCTCAGCACTCTTCGGCTTGTAGTAACATAACGCCAGTCTCCTCCTCCACTTTATACTGCCTTCTAGCCTATTGCATTGCGTTTCTCTTATTTATTTTATTTATTAATTATATGTAAGTAGCTGTCCTCAGACACACCAGAAGAGGGCATCAGATCCCATTACAGATGTTTGTGAGCCACCATGTGGTTGCTGGGAATTGAACTCAGGACCTCTGGAAGAGCAGTCAGTGCTCTTAACCACTGAGCCATCTCTCCATTGCATTTCTTACAAGGAAAACACTGATTAGATTTCGGGGACCCACTCTAATCCATCATGACTCATCTCTGTAAAGTCCCAATTTCCAATTAACATTCTGGAGGGCTAAGGCGTTATAGCTTGTTGTTTAAAGGATATAGCTCAATCTGCTGTAGAGCTAGTCAGTTTTCTGTTACTATAGTAAAAATACCCGAGATTATCCACGTATGAAGAGAAAATATTTACCTCGGCTCACTTTCCGAAGTTCTTGTTTGTATTAGTTACCTTTCGTTGCTGTGCTAAAACCATCACAACCAGCAGCAAACTCAAGGAAGAAAACGTTTGTGCTGGCTTACGTTTGAGAGGGAGAATCCCTGCCAGGGACATTGCGGCAACAGGTGGCAGAAACAAGAAGCTGAGAAGTCACATCTCAGCCACACCAAGGAAGGAAGGAAGGAAGGAAGGAAGGAAGGAAGGAAGGAAGGAAGGAAGGAAGGAGAGAGACAGAGACAGAGACACACACACACACACACACACAGAGAGAGAGAGAGAGAGAGAGAGAGAGAGAGAGAGAGAGAACTGAAAACAGGGAGGCCATAAACTCTAAAAGCACGCCCTCCGATCGTGTCCTTCCTCCAGAAAGAATCCACATCCTAAAAGCTCTCTAACCTCCAAAACCAGCATCAGTGGGGACCAAGTCTTCAAATGCATGAACCTCTTGAAGACATTTCTCAAACCTCCATATTCTCCATGACCAAATTGTTCATCCTAGTCTGAGGCCATGGCAGAGTAAAACTGCAGACCTCATGGCTACCAAAGAAAAAGAAAAAGAGAGAGAAGGGTAAGAGTCCCACCATCTTCTTCAAGTGAACTTAAGACCTTTTACTAAGCCCCACCCACTGAAGAGTCCACACCTCCCAGTTCCTGCTGGACCTCCCAGTTCCCTCTGGACCGAGGCTTCCATAGGAATACTGCTGAACGGTGGCACCAGCCGGGTCCTAACACACCTCAATTTCTGAATTGTTAAGCAGATGTATGTGGAAATTTGTTTTACCTTTTTCTTCAGTTTCATACATGTTTGAGATTTTCCACAATCTAATGAGGAAGATTCATTTTGCAAATAATCTCTTGGAGACTAATTTGAAGCCGACGTGGCAGCACAGGCCTTTAGTGTCAGATCAGACAGACAGATCTCTGTCTCCCAATGATGACTCATTGGGGCATAGGTAACAGGGTTCAAATACTCTTGATACCAGTGGATACTCGGTGTTTCTTCCTTCCCATTGAGTCTAGAGCAGCTGAAAGATTCGTTTCTAGCTTTTTAATGCTACCTATTTCAGTGAACAACTAACTGAGTTACTATTCCTGAGGTTGGGCTCTTTTCCAATGATCAGTGATGGTTCAGTATAATTGAAACAAAGAAACAACATACACTCATTAGCCATGACCCCCCCCCAACCCCAGACATGAGGACTCCTCTAACTCACATGAGAGGACATGGGAAGAGGGAACGCATACTCAGACACCTGCCGAGCTCCTGTGTGCTCCAGCCCCACTGAAAGTCACAGTCTCCTATCAAGATGGGCGTCAAAGTGACATTGAGAAGAGGTCAATTTCTCTGTCTTCAGTCTTTGAGTGAAACATACAGCGTTCACTCAACTGTGACCACCTTACAGGATCATGAGTCACTGCTCTTCCTCTCTCAGTCTGACATTTGTCACTTTGTCTACAGGGCTTCCCTTGCTTGGGAAGGTGTGCAGAGAAACAGAGCAAGGCAACAAACAGCTTAAGGCTTAAGCCGTGAGACACTTCCGAAGGTTGCACTGGGAGGAACAAGACCCAGTGAGCTGATTTTGAAGGTCTCTGTTTTGTTTTATTGGGAACAAGAGTATCTGTTGAGAATATAAGAAGGTATTGATTCTTATTATTCCTGGACAGTGTTTCTAAGAATGAGTCAGGAAGAATGAGTCCAAAAAAAAGTCAGTTCCTCAACTGACTTTGAAACTATGATAGGTAAGCAGGGCGTGGTGCCGCACTTCTTTAATACCAGCACTCAGGAAGCAGAGGCAAGGAGGTCTCTGTGAGTTCAAGACCCTCCTAGGCTACAGAGTGAGCTCCAGGATAGCAAGGACGTATAGAAAAAGCTTGTCTAAGATTTAAAAAGAAAAGAAAAGTAAGAGGGGGACAGTAAAGATTATCAATACTAGTTAACTGTATTGATTGCATACTAGCACCACACTTATGACACATTATGTTTGGATGCACACTGTGTGTTAGAGTCTTCTGTGTGATAAAGGGTTCAGATGCACACTCAGTTTAGAATGGCTTCGTTGCTCAGATAGCATAAAAGACTATATATGCTTAGAAAAGGCTCGTCCAACCTACGTCATTTCTTTCAGTAGTAAAGAGGGGCTGTCTAAACATGACATCTGTATCAGCTGCTCCAAGTCTCTGGAGAGACTCCAGAAGAGAGGTCAGAAAGATTGTAAGAGCCAGAGATTGGCAAGGAGCGCCGTGAGATGTGGTTTTTCTGGCTATGACGAGAGTGGTGCACCCCCATACACCCGCAGGCTCCCAGCAACAGTGGTTACTTGCACAAGACTGGGCCAACATTCCAGGGTGGATGGAAGGGTCAAGAGGCCCTACGCCTCCCTGAGCTGCTACAGAGTTAATGGTTGCTGGGGAGTCACCATTCACAGTGATGTAGCCCCAAGTAAGTCACCCTTGCCAAGTAAATAACCCCCTACTTGCTTGTACAAGTGACTCTAATTATATTCAGTGTGGTGTGTGCATGTTCATGCACACACACACACACACACACACACACACACGCACACATAAACATACACACACACACACACACACACACACACGCACACACACACATACACACACCACACACCCCAAAGCATGAAAGTAAGAGAGGACTTGTTGGGAATAAGAAAGGTTTGGTAGGAGGGAGATAATGGAGGATACACAAATAACTATAACAAAGTACATTAGTACATTTTGTGTGTGTGTGTGTATGCGTGTGTGTGAAATTATAAAAGAAAACCATTAAAAATTATTTTTTAAGAATAAGAGACTATTTGAGGCACTCTCAATCTTGTTGTAAGATATCATTTATCAGGTTGGCTCAGCAGGTAAAGGTGCTGGCCGCCATCTTAATGTGACTTACATTCCTGGGATCTGCATGGTAGAAGGAGAGAACTGATTCCCACAAATTGTCCTTTGGCTTCTCCACATGAGCCATGACATGCATGTGTATTACCCCTCCCCCGCCACACACAGAGTAAATAAAATGTAATTTAGAAATACTTTTTTTTTTTTTTGGTTCTTTTTTTCGGAGCTGGGGACCGAACCCAGGGCCTTGCGCTTCCTAGGTAAGCGCTCTACCACTGAGCTAAATCCCCAGCCCCAGAAATACTTATTTTTTTTTAAGATTTATTTATTTACTTTATGTATGTGAGTACACCGTAGCTGTCTTCAGACACACCAGAAGACAGCATTGGATTCCATGACAGATGGTTGTGAGCCACCATGTGGTTGCTGGGAATCGAACTCAGGACCTCTGGAAGAGCAGTCAGCGCTCTTAACCGCTGAGCCATCTCTCCAGCCCTATTTATTTTATTTTTAACTGTGTGTCTATGGGCTGGTGCAGAGTATATAACATGAATGCAGGCGCCTGAGGAGGTGTCACATTGCCCTGGAGGTGGTTATGGGTCATGAGCTACCTGATATGGATACTGGGAGCTGAATAACAACGGTCTCCTGGAAGAGTAGGATTCACTTTTTTTGGTTTTTGAGACACAGAGAAACCCTGTGCGTCCTGGAACTCACTCTGTAGACCAGGCTGGCCTCAAATTCACAGAGACCTGCCTGTCTCTACCTCCCAATATGCTATCACCACCCAGCCAAGATTCACTCTTAACAAATGAGCTATCTCTCCAACCTCTAAATGTAATAATAATAATAATAATAATAATAATAATAATAATAATGATGATGATGATGATGATGATAATAATAATAATAATAATATAATAAAACAAAATCATAATAAAATCAAGGCAGATTTTATTGATGATGTCTGGAATTTATAGAAAGGCAAGCTAAGATCTTCGACCAGAACTCTTTAACAGTGTTCGTCCTCGTAAATAAGTTCACAATTCTACTTGAAGAACAACTCATGTCAAGATCAGGAGCGTCGAGACTGTTTTCTTTGTTAATACAGCAACTTTAAGCATTTCCAGCACCCTCCCCACTTGCTAGCGGCACACCCACCCCATGGGTGCTTTCTGTAAAATGGGCTGACACCAGCCTCTGCTTCACAGGGTGCTGGAGAAAAGGGCTGAGTCATTACGTAACAAGAACTTTAAAAACAGATGGTGAGCACTCAGGGAGTGTTGATCTGCACTGTTGTCGTACCACTGGCACATTTGTACTTGATGTGAGGTAGGTCAGAGAACGCTGGTCCTCACCTTTCCTAATCCTGCAACCCTTTAACACAGTTCCTCATGTTGTGGTGACCCCACAACCATAAGGTTATTTTTGTTGCTATTTTGTAACTGTGATTTTCTACTGTTAGGAATGGTGGTGTAAATATCTGTGTTTTCTGACAGTCTTAGGCGACCCCTCTGAATGAGTCCTTTAATCATCCCAAGGGGTCATGACCCACAGGTTGAGAACTGCTGTACCAGCGTCCATCCCTGTCCTGTTCCGTCTCGTCCTGTTCTCTTCCCCCCTCCTTGACTCCCCAGTTCTACACATAAGCTTCAAGTAAAGGTTAAACCAGCACCAGTGTGGGAAGCCAACATGACCGGACTTTTAATTAACATACTTTTAATTTAAAAAAGTTATTTATTAAAAAAAGATTATGGCTGTTTTGCTTGCATGTCTGTCTGTCTGTACACCACTCACATGCCAGAAGAATGTGTCCGATCTCCCGGAACCCGAGTCACGGAGTTGCGATTGACAGGTGAGCACAGGGAACTGTTAATCGCAGTAACCCCACGTTTTAGACTCCCCTTACTTTACTTCCCTCCTTCCATTGCTGGGGATCGAACTCTGGGCTTGTGCATATGCCAGGCAGATGCTCTTCCGTTGAGCATCCTCCCCAGCCCTGCCCTACCCTGAGTTTTCTTGACTGTGATGTGCTAATAACAGTTCAATATGCTGATATGGACGATACTCTTCTATACCATTAAGTTAAAGGAATGTGCCGAATAGCACATCAGGGGTATACTTTAGCTGGGGTGTGTTATTTTAAAAAGTGTATTCATTGTGGCCAGAAACCTAAGAAATTGCTAGTGGTGCTTTCCTCTGAGGAACGGGGACTGGTTTGGGGAGGAATAGGAGGTCACTTTTTATCTTATACTCTTAAACATCACTTGAAAGTTGTCACAATGGATTTTTTTTTTTTATAAATTTAAAAATAAACTTTGAAGATGAAGAGAAAAATACAGTAACCTGCTTCCATATTAGTGTCTACTGACGCCAAACCATCCCCTCTCATCAAGAAAAACAAAAGCCAAAGTTCCTTGAGAAAGGATTAAACACACAGACTCCAGGCTTGCAGATTCACAATACGTTTTAGCTTTTTAAACGTTTCTTTTGGAGAGGGGTGGAGGGATGGATTTTCATGACCAGGTTTCTCTTTCTAGCCCTGGCTGTCCTGGAATGCACTTTGTAGATCAGGCTGGCCTTGAACTCACAGAAATCCATCTGCCTCTGCCCCCAAGTGCTGGTATTAAAAGCATGTGCCGCCACCACCTGGCACACGTCACATTTAATAATTTGACTACCAATTACAGTTTAATGTAGTCATCCAGCATGAAGAAAAAACCATGAAAGCAGAAACTAGGAAAAGACAAAGCTTCACCTGGCTGCTTTTTACAATTTTTTTTTTTCAAGATTTACGTTCAGCTGTGTGTGTCAGTGTGAATATATACCATATGTGGGCAAGGTGTCCTTGCAGTCCTGAAGGGATTGTTGGGTCCCCTTTAGCTGAATTCGGGTTCTCTGCAAGAGCAGCAGAAAATCCCCCTCCCCCACCCCCTCCTCCCTCCCCCCTCCTCCCTCCCCTCTCCTTCCCCACCCCTGAACTCTTAACTACTGAGTCATCTGTCCTGTTTTCCCTTCTCACTAATCTTTGGTTTTTGTTTTAGTTTAGTTTAGTTTAGTTTAACTAGTTTAGTTTAGTTTAGTTAGTTTAGTTTAGTTTTTGAGACGGGGTCTCACTTTGTAGCCCTGCCTGGATATGTAGAACAGGCTGGTCTTGAGATTTGTCTGCCTCTGCTCGTATTACCACACCCATCCAGTTTATGTCCTCACTGAGATAGTGTCTTACTAAGCAAGCATCCATTGGTGGCCATCCCCCTGCCTTACAGAGTGCTGTGAGTTACCGCACCTGGCTTATTAAAAGCTTTGAGAAGATACAATGAAGAAACCTTCTTTCACTTTTGTCCCACAGACTTTATCTCATGAGACATCAGTCACGGAAAAGCTATATACCATTTGAGGAAAGGTGTCTTGGTCTTAGGTAACGTGAAAGAGGGTTTTGTTTAATGTAGCCCAGACATGCCTGGCGGGTGTTCTGGGACAGTACAAGGTCTTGAATTCTGACAAACCTGGGTCCAAAATCTGGGCTTTCTACTCAGTGGCTGGCTGAGCAGGACCTCAGTGTACCAATCTGGGAAGGAAGCAGCTTACCTCCATCCTAAGAGCATCTTGGGGTTAAAGGAGAGAAGGGTCTGGCCAGTGTAGAGGCCTTTTCCCTCGAGTATCTCTGGGTATCTATCTGAGAAAGGCTTCCTTTCAGGATCCACCCTCCAACAGGCTACCAAGTAACAGTTACTTCACTTACCGTGTGGATCCATTTCCCGCATCTCCCCTTACAGACTTCTGTCTCGATAATGTGCATCTTATAGAAAATACAGTCCACAGGCAGCTGAGCAAGCCATTTCTTTAAAATCCAGTCTACAGGTTATTTTAGAAGTACATCTGATTCTCTAGCTCCTGACACTTCCAGCCTCTGCCCCAGGGTAACCATTCACTTTCTGGATGATTCAGTGTTGATAACAGAAACACAGTAGGAACCAACGTTGGGGGGTTCCTCTGTCTTTAGAAGCAACCTTTGTGTTACATTCTTGCCATCTAATGGCCAGGAGTTATTTGCCTCAGTTATGCACCTAGTCTCAAGACATTTACCTCAGAGTTCAGGAAGTGATAACAAAAGGAATCGGAATGCGCTCTCAGGCAGTGGCTCAGAAGAATCTCCCAGTCCGCCTTGCCTCTCCCTCCTCCTGGGTGTGTCTGCCTGGGAAGGCCAGTGAGTAACCTGCACTTTCCCCCCCCTTCATCTTGGCCCTTCCCACCCAGACAAGAGGACTGAGTGGCAGATAGGCAGGCAGACTGCGGGGAGTCCTGTTGAAGCATGCACGGAGCACACCTCTACCCGCACCCACCACCAGGACCCCTCACCGCCACCGCCACCTCCTTCAAACGGGAGGATCCAGAGCCCCGCGCCAGGGCTCCCAGGGGCACTCTGCTAGCTGTGGTAAGAGCTACTTGCAACCGAATCTCTTCGTGGACCTTGTTCGCTGTGTGTTGGCTTTCCTGTTCGATTGTGTTGAGGTGGGAGAGTTTCTGAGAGGTGTTCTGTTTGGCTAGTTCTCAGTTGTCCTGAGACAAAGAAATGTCTTTCTCTGGAGCAATTCATTAGAACTTGTAACCGGATAGCCTGACTTAAAGCAAAACTTAAATCACTCATGACTTCTGATTGGTATAACTTACCCTTTGGGCCTTGGGCAGATCCTCCATGCCAAACTTCACCTCCACCAGCCCACTTCCCTTCACTTCACACGCCCCCCCCCCCAATTGCTCACCAAATAACCAAATAGAGTTTCAGAGAAAAAAAACAAAACAGTGTCAAGGGCTTGTGGGCATTTTAATGCATGGGTCCTACTGACTGACTTATTGTAGCGCACATCTGATGGCTATAGCCTTAAAGTAAAGCCTGCATGACATTTTTGGCTGAAAAGCAAAGAGAAAGTCCTATTTTGAAAGGTTTTACTGTGGAGAGGTGACAAGAGGTGGTTTGGGGGATGGGGGAGCTTAAAAGATAAGTGAGTTTAATTAAATTTATGTGAGCCTGAAAGTATTAAATTGGCAGCATTCCAGGAAGAAAAGGGTCTGGTGTTTTGATGTGAGTTTCCCGTGATATTTAAGGGAGAGAACGGAGATCTTTGTACAGTATGCTGAGGGCTCTGAGGAAAGGGTCGGCGGGCTAATGGAAGAGGCTGGGAAACAGGTTTCTGGTGTGCAGCTCTGGCCAAGGGCTCCTCTCGCCCAGTGCTGTGGGTGAGAGTCATTCAGAGCGATCAAATAGTGCATTGTTAGCTGTGCTTCAGTTATTCTGAAAACGAGCCGTAGCATTCAAAGGAATAAAGCTGCTGCCTCCGGTTCCTGGTCCAGCCTCAGCTAATACCTGGGAGAGGGAAATAAAAGAACAGTGTGTTAAAGGCGAAATAAGGCAACCGGTGAAGTTAACTAGACACGATATGCTCTCACCAGCCCTGAGGAATTATCTCGTGATTGCATTAGAGTGGGAAGACGCTGAGCTGAGAGGCAAGCAGAACAGAAACCACGATTGAAATGGCCCTAAGCTGAGGCGCCCTGCGTGATACATGTGGACGTCTGGCACAGGCTCAGGTGCCAAATGCATCATTCTTTGGCATCTCGGTGGAGGCGGCACTGGGATTCTGTACAAGGAGCTGCCTCTACCATACATACCTGGGCTTTTGAGCAGCAATGAGCAGCTAAAAACAAAACTAGGAAACTAATGAGGCCAGGAGAGCACTTGAGTCTCCTGCTGGTTTGTGAGAGTTGAGGGGGAGGGGATCCCTGTGAAATGCTCCTCCTCCGGTCTGTAGGAAGTCCCGTGTGCCTTTGGCTGAGGAGTTGGTAGCCTGCCTTCATTGTCATTATCGGTGTTCCTGGAGTGGTAATGCCAGATGTTTGCTTCCTTATCCGCGTGGCTTCCCCTCGGCTAATTAGAAGCTGAGAGTGACTGACTGCCTCCCAGTCAGCCAGCTCTTCATCTTCTGATCCAAGAACGGCACTTGTTTTGATGCCAAGTGGTTGAGAAGCGGAAGTGAGAAACCCAGTGGCAGAGTGGTTTTACCTGGAAATTACAGGTTTAAATCTGTGACTGTCCAATTATGACAGAGAGCAAATGGATGATTACCGAGCCAACCCAGACAGTGCTTGGCACTGAGAGACTTTCTGGCTCTGTCAGCATCCACACACTGAATACTTCACCTTATGGTAAAATTATATCACTCCCTGTCAAACCTGTCTTTCTCCAGAACTGGAACTCTGGGACAGAATGCATTTTGGAAGAGTGTAGTGGACTCTTCTCGTTGGTGTTTTAATGACCCAGGTTTTTGTATTGAAACAAATTGGATGCTGTGTTTGCTCAATTTGGCTCTTCTGAGGCTTCTTCATTGTGAATTTCCCATCTCTTGTGTTTTACACTCCCGGTGCTTGGTCTTATAAGGGTTGACCCTACTCGGCAGGTTGAAAACTAGACTTTCGTTAGTAAGTCAGAGTTGGGCGATCAACTCAAGGCAGCTTTGTTTCTGAGAAAGTTGTGTAGTCTCCTTCTCACTTGAAGAATTCCCTCCAAGGAGACTTCAGGCATTTCCCAGTAGAGCTGTCTCCTCTATTATGCTGTGTTCTGGTTTCTGGAATTCCTTCTTCTTCCACCCCATGCTGTCCAGACCTCACAAGTCTGGAAATTAAAGCATTCCAGTGGCGATGGCGAGTGACAGTGTCCAAAAGGTCATGGTGATTATTCCAGAGCAAAACAAAACAAAACAGAAGCCATGCCGTACTTTGTGGGGATGCCATATAATAACTGCCAGCTGTATACACGTCGGGACCTAGATCAAGAAAAACAGTTTGCAGATGTAACCAGGTAGCTTTTGCCTAAGTAGTGACCATGGGGCAAAGAGGAGTGAGGCTGAGAGAAAGCGTGAGGAGGTAGCTAGTGGCAGTAGCAGCCCTCCAATAAAGTAGAGTAACTGTCAGCCTATGGTCTACAGCAAGCTCCAGCTTCCTTCTTCCCCAGGCTGCCTGCAGCTCCTACCTGTCATCTGCTTCAGGTAGCATTACCTCCTAAGCCCTGGGGCTCCACGTTCATGCCAAGCTTCTCCAAGGATGTAGCTCTCATCCGCAATGCCATCTTTCATCTATATTTCCATCCCAAGCTAAGAAGAGACGCCGAGGAGAAACAGGTTTGCCCTGACCAGATACAGGTCCCGTACATCTTCAGGTGCAACCAGATGGCTCTTGTTTGGTGCAAGGCTGAGGTCCTAAAGACTTTAAGGTGTGTGCGTGCATACGCAAAGCACAGGCAGAAGTGGAAAGAAATGAAGCTTCCGGAGGTCTGGGGGAGGGCTTGGCTTTTCTTTTCAAGACAGGGTCTCTCTGTTTAGTCTTGACTGTACTCACTCTTTAGACCAGGCTGGCCTTGAACTCACAGAGAACCCAGTCTGCCTCTGCCTCCTGAGTGCTAGGATTAAGGGCATGCACCACCACTGCCCAGCAAAGAATATTCTATACATATGACTATTTTGCCTGAATTAATGTATAACATATGTATGCAGTGACTTCAGAGGCCAAAAGGTGTTGGATCCCTAGAGCTAGAGTTGCAGACAGTGGGTGCTGAGAGCTGAACCTGGGTCTTCTGCAGGAGCAACAAGTGGTCTTAACCACTGAGCCATCTCCAGCCCCAGGATGAAGCTTTAATCTGAGAACCTTGTATCTTTTCTAGAGGAAAGTCAAAATGATGACCCTTGGTTGGGAATCACACATGGCTGGAATGACATTTTTCTCCTATACTGTGTAATAAATTGATTGCAATTTAAAAAAAAATAGATCCAGTCATTGTCTTTGAATCTATTCCACTGCAACATGGTTTTGTGACTCCTTTTTGCCAAGTGGCGCTGTTTGTTTTTCCCAGACTTCCAATCTAGACTTGGCTTCATTACTTGATTTGGCCAGTTGAAATGTGGGAGTAAAGTGTGTGTTTCTTAGTCCAGATCTTGGGAGACTTCATACAATTGTGCTTGCTCTCTTGCAATAGATGTTCCATGAATGGCTTACAGTGATACACTTCCGCCAGGTGATTGTACTAGCCAGCTGTCCAGACACTTGAATGACCCAGGACAGAGCAGACAAACCCCCCCCCCATAGACCCATGACCAATAACAAGGGCTTCTTGTTTTAAGATAGAATTTAGATTTTTTTTTTTTTATGTAACTCACAGCTAACTTATACATTTTATCTACCTGGCCCTAGTTCCTGCACACAATTTTGTGTCAACTAATCTATGTCATCACAGAATTGATTTGGTCAGCACATGGAATTCTGTTATGTTGGTGTTGGGTGAGGTGTCCTCAATTTGAGTGTTCCCACTACCATAATGATTTTAACAACATGGCCTGTATCTTGTGTTAGGGTGTTTCATCAGTTATTTGTCTATGGGGCTTAGAATCTGTAGATCACAAAAGTCTGGATTGGCCAAGGTTAAAAGCCAGTAACTGTGTGGTCTTGCCAATCCACTGGATTGTTATTACTGCAAATGGAATGATTCTAGTTTGCCCAGTACTTAAGTCAGTAACATTTGGTGTTTCCAACTTTGTTACTGACTCTAATTTTAGCTGTAGAAATCCACTTTATTATTGTCTTCAGAGAAAACACATTGGCCCTGATGCTAGATGGGGGGGGGGGGGGTGGCTCACAGGTCCGGATTGATAACTAGAATTGTATAATATTTACCCTAGTGTTTCCTGGAGCTGAGAACATGGGAATGCACTCATGAGTCCTAGGCATTAAGAAGGAAATAGGACCCTAGATCTATGGTATAGTGAGGTAAATTCTCAGAGCTCTCTTATTTCTATTACATGTTAAGGAAAAGCAAACACTATTTTAACTCTTACCCTACAGGTGAGCTCCTGGGTTGGATATGTCAATTGTTGCCACAGATAACCACAGGCTAGACATACCTTTAATCCCAGTACTGGGGCAGGCAGCTACCTGTGAGTTCGAGGCCAATCTTATCTACATAACAAGTTCCAGGGCTACTAGAGAAACCCTGTCTCAAGAAATAAAATAAAATCAATAGAAGGTGTGCCTGAGGCAGATAATAGTGCCTAGTTCCTCAACCTTCTATGGGGAAAGGGCATGTGTAGAAACCACACCATTTCCTTCTTTGGAAAGGATCAAGGAGCCATTGTTGAATCCCTTTGCAGCCAAGAGACAGACAAGGTCTGCCTTCGGAGCGAATCTTTTTACGCCTGGTCATGCAGAAGTAGCATCAGACTCCATTGGGATCTATCTGATGAGGTTTCCTAAAGAGTGGTGCCAAGAATTAGCTGGAATCTTTCCGCAATGTCTCCATTTCCACCCACCTTGTCCTCCACGTCTTAAGCATGCAGGTCACTCTGTTGGCTGTCTCTTCTCCAACTCCAGGAGAGTAGCAACAGGTGACATCATTACTCCAGGTCCTATGACATTCCTTGTCATTTATTACATCAGGGTAAAAAGTGACCAGTTTCTATCAAGTCTGGTTCTTGGGCTCTTCTCCCAGATCCTAACTCAGGTGTTGTGGATGAGTGTCCTATCCTGGGAGTTCATCTTCCCTCCTCTAACGGTAGCCTGAGCCTCCTGTTGAGGTAGGAAATCAGTGTTTCAATGCCAGCTGAAGCTACATCGTGACCTTCCCGGAGCTGGCTATTAGATCATATCCTTGGCCCGAAGATTTTAGTTGAGGCCACTAGTTGATAAGCTTTGCCTGTGACATTCGTGGTTTTGCTTCAGTGTGCTCTGGTCAGATTTACCTTGCAGCCCAGCACAACTGAGATGCCAAGGACATTGAACTCACAGAGATCTGCCTCAGCCTCCCAAGGGCTGGCTTGTTCCACTCCACCCAGTCGCCACCTTCATTTTTGAGAAAAGGCCTCTGACTGAAATTAAACCTCTTCTTTTGCTCGCCCAGCAAGCAGTCTCCCAACCCCCTCTCTTCTCAGCTCTTTTGCTTAGCAGTCTGATTGCTGCTGTCTTGTTTCACTGATAGCTTATGGGATAAACACTACCTACTTGCTTTTAGCCTCCTGAGAAAACTCCGATTTCCTGTGTCTGTGCTCCGTGGGAAATGAGGAAGTTGATCAAGGAGGCGTGTCCGACAACCTGAGATTTCCACTCTCAGTGTAAGGAAAGAAGTCTGGATTAGACTTAGGTCATTTCTAAGGTGTATTTTCCAAAGGTTTTTCATTGGTACCTTGACCACAGAAATGAACTGGGGTGTGGGAACTGTTTTAGAGAGCCTGGACACTGCTTCTTTGTGTATTTTCTAAGTACTATCTGGCATTTCTGTTGCCTGCCGGGAACTATACACGAGGGACCATGGCCTCATGTTCAGCACTTGTGTGACATCATTCTCTAACACAGTGGTTCCCAACTTTCCTAATGCTACAATACTTTATTACAGTTCGTGTTGTGGTGACTCCCAACCATAAAATTATTTTTTGTTGTTACTTCCTAACTGTAATTTTGCTACTCTTATAAATCAAAAGCTTGATTTAATTAAATGGCTTATTTAAACTAATTTGTGGGAGGCATGAGAGCACTGGGGCAGACATTTCTAGTGTTGTTGTTTTTTCAAATTAACACTGGCAAGTTATCAAGTCATTTCCCTCACCCAGAACATACAGTCTACTGTTAACTAATGAATACTCTGACTATCTTACATAGATTGTTTTCTGGTAATGCCTTTACTGATACTGCATAATGTGTTGTGGTTTTAGCAATAACTTAATATCCACCTCCTCCTTCATGCTTAATGCCAAAGGCCATGCCTGCCTTGCTTTCCATGAAAGCACAGGACCTGCATAAGGGCGTGTAAATCAATGGGCATTGGGTGGATGGCATGATTGGATGCCAAGAGGACTGCATCCAGCACTGAGGTAAGCAGGGTTCTTCCCAAGTATTTCTGCCCCTGGACAGGGGCAGGGAAGGGTTAATGTTCTCTCTGGGAGCTGGAGGGATTTGGATCTTGATCTCACAGAGCTGCCAGAATCACATTCTTCCTGCTACTATAGCAACAGGTTGAATTCTGCCAGCTTTGTCCCTGCCTACTGGAAAGGCTTGAGCGCCAGTAACTTCATTGTCTGGGAGACAGCTGCTTTCTTTCTGTGACAATTCAATGAAGCAACTTCTTCACCAGAATCCTGGGCAGGCAGGGAGAAATCTTAATCTGATTGGAGGGACATCTCAAATCCTTTGTCCCTTAAAGAGGTGTAAGGCAGGGAAGGAGCGGAGGCTTAATCTATAATCAATAAATAGCACACCAGAACATTTCCCTCCATTTTCTTAAGTGAGGCATTTCTTTTGAGAGCTATCTGTCCATGGCCACATTTGGAAACTTCCTTTAATTCTTTTTGCTAACAGAGAGAAATAGGGAAAGCTTCTGGATGGCCGTTGAGTTTGGAGAAGCCAGACCAGGCCAGGGTTGTTTTCCTGACCAAAAGGATGCCTGTGTTGGTTACTGAAAAGAGCTAAGAAAGAGTGAGGAATGGAGAGGTTCGTTTTGGTTTTTTGGATGGGCTGGGGGTGTTGTGATGGGAACTCTGGGGAGAAAGATCAGTCAGCGAGTGGTGTAGACTTCAGGGCTGGTTTCCCAAACACCCCATTTATTACTCAGGGCTGCAGCTTGGTGTATCTGTTGGGGACAAGGAACACTCTGGATTTTGGAGCTAATTTTAGTTCTTTCTGGGATAATGAATAAAATTAGTAAACCTTAATCGAAATATTACTATATATTTGCGATTTGCTTTTACATATATCCATATACTACATGTGGGCCTGGTACCATGGAGGCCTAAAGTAGGCTTCAGATTCCCTTAGACTGGAGTTACAGATGGTTATGAGCTGGAAATAGAACCTGGGTCTTCTGGAAGAACGGCAAAGTATGGACTTTAACAATCGTTTTGGCTTAATTGGTTTTATTACACTGTGTGATTATTATCATTCTTATAGCCCAGTTTTTCACTTCAAAGCCTGGAGAGATGGCTCAGGGGTTAAGAGCACTGACTGCTCTTCCAGAGGTCTTGAGTTCAATTCCCAGCAACCACATGGTAGCTCACAACCATCTGTAATGAAATATGGTGCCCTCTTCTGGCCCGCAGACATATATACAATCAGAATGCTGTATACATAATAGATAAATAAATCTTTAAACAAAACAAAACCCAGCACCTTGAGCCTTTTTTAGAAAGAGCACTGGGTTTAGGGGGTATTATTGCTAAAAATGCACTTGTGGGGGAGGGGAGGGGCTTAGTGGTAATTGCAAAGCATGAGCAAGCAAGCAAGGCCTTGGGTTTAAGTCTAGTACCTCTTCCCACCAAAAATTTTAATTGAATTGGTTTTTTTATACTAAAGCCAAAACATACCATTTCAAAGCAGTCCACATTTGTATCTTTTGTAAGTTGTCATGTCTCATTATTGCAACCTTGAGTCCCCTGGTCTCCCTTAAACTGCTGTCCTTGGCTCTGCAGTGTGCCCCAGGCCAGAAACCCATGGCCTGTCCTGGCCAGTAGTGACTTTGACAGTTAATGTGGGGATTTTAAGTCCATCATATAAATAATGAGAAACTTGAAGCGATTTCTCAGAGATGGTGGTAACACACGCCCTTAATTCCAGTACTTGGGAGGCAGAGGCAGGTGGACCTCAAGTCCCAGAACAGCCTGGTCTAGAAAGAGTTCCAGAACAGCAGATTGTCTTTAAATTTCATGTGACTGGGGACTCTGAGGAGTGTCCCCGTCGGATGTGCTTACCGTCATTTATCTGTGTAGAGCCACTTGGAAATGAGGTGAATCGCTGTGTGCACCGAGCTGTATGGAAGGAAGATCCACAAGGATCTATTAGCCACACACTCAAGGGTGTGAGGCTTTGCTTCCCTTGTCTTTTTCCTCCTTGACCTCAGACCTACAGCCTCCAGATTCCCATCACTGATCTGGTCGTTAGGCAGGTTTTCATTTTCCTTGGCTGTACTGAAAGGCTTTTGGGTCAGAAATTATGAAGCAGGGCCTTGGACGATCAAACAAGAGTGTCAGAAGAGAAAAGGTAGGGAGAGGGTGAGGGGAGGGAGATGGAGAAAGACAGGACTGAGCCTTGGTAATTGTGTTCAGCAGGGTCCTCAACTAAGCAGAATTCTTTTCTTTTTTTTCCGGAGCTGGGGACCGAACCCAGGGCCTTACGCTGCGCTCTACCACTGAGCTAAATCCCCAACCCCCTAAGCAGAATTCTTAAGGGAAGTATTGAATGAAAGGATGCTCACATTTAAAATAAGACAACCAAAAAGGTAGAAACAAGCAGAAAAGTATTTCTGTTTTCAAACGACTTGGTTGGCAGGTCTCTATAACTCTGTGCAGCTACAGTAAATACAGAAGAATGACTTGTGAAATCATAGCTAATCCTACCCATTGTACCTGAAAACAAACAAAAAACCGAAGGGATCATTTTGAGTCTAAGCCCTAAGGTTTGTCTGGATACCTGGAAGGAAGGGTGAGAGCCCTTACTTTGGAGGAGTGATGGACTGTTATCCTTCAGGAAGAGAAGCTTAGAGGGACTCACTCACCTCCTTTGGTCTCCCTGAGTCTTCCAGTTCAGAGGAAACACCCGAGGGGCGTTGCCTAAACATTAGGGTTCAGTCAGAAGCCTGACATCTCTAGACTCTTGAAGCCCAGGCCATTCCCATTTATTTTAAGATCAAACCCAGATAAGTGTTAGGGCAGGTAAAACTGGTTGTTTCCCTTGTAGTCCTCTCTCTCTAAAGAGGTCTAAAGACAGAGTTAGTTGTCTGTCTGGCTGTTGCTGGTGTCGTTTTTTTCACCAACACCCACTGGTACAGAAATGTCTATGAGCTTGGTCATACACTCACACTAAACAGATTAAGTTCTAGCCACGTTCTGAGCCACTTCCCTGAGCCACTTCAGGACGAGCAGAGTGACTAAGACAAAACACATGATCTCCCTTCCTTATAGACAGGAAGGGGTTTCAGCCAAGAATGGAAGGTGTGCCTGGTGGCCTTACACCTAGCTGCACAACCACTACAGACATCCATGTAGCCTATTCATTTAGGTAGAGGCAGTACGGTGTCATGTTGGCCAAAGACCAAGAAGTAATTGAGTTGACAAGCAGCCAAGGCATAAGGCCCATATCTTCCCAAGCAACATGGCTGTTCCTTCCTTCACACAAGCAAAGTTATTAAGCTAGGTCATGGTGCTTTCCTAGCTGATGCCCCTTGGCTAGTTCCAGAGAAGGTCAGCTGTAAACACTCTCCGGCTTTCCTAGCCTCTGGCCTGTTAGTGGACTTTTTCAGAACATGTAGTGAAGCAGATCCATTTCTTCTCATGGGAAATGCTTTCACAGCTCAGCTGAACCACTTCCTAACTGTACAGCCAGCAGCTGTGTCATTTAACCGCCACACCTCATCCTGCCCATCGTATTTCAAACTCATAACAGCGTCTCTTATAGAATTGTCCGGAGATGCAAATATCTAACAGCCCATGCGTGTGTGCGGGTGTGCATGGTGACTGGCACGCTGTAATGGTTTCTGTGGTTGTTGGTTGGTCAGATTTGTTTGGTTTGGGTTTTGTTTTTGGTTTTTAGAGACAGGGTTCCCCTGTGTGACCCTGGAACTCACACTGTAGACAAGCCTGGTCTCCAATGCACTCCAGAGTGCTGGGAGTAAAGGTGTGCCAGCTAATTTTTTTGTTTGTTTGTTTTGTTTTATTTTTAACATATTTCTGAAGGACAACCTGTTCTCTTTCGGCCATTCCCAACATTTCTTCATGTTTGACATCTTTTGGTATCGGGGTTGTATTGGAAAATAGCAAGGAGACAAGGAGAGCTGAGTAGAGCAGAGGTGGAGAGGCAGGAATGTAGTGTTGGAAGCCTGGGCCCCAGATTTTTCTGCCACATTGCTCTTGCATTATGCCATCCTGCTTTTGTAGTTTGAAATACAGTGTGTTAAAAAGAATACGAATTCTACTCCATCTTCCAGGAAGTGAGTCTAGGTTCTAGGCTAATTTCTTCCCTTCTCCCAGTCCTCATGTGCTTGCCCTTTAGCTCAGATCAAGCATTAAACAAACGCAGGCACAGATGAGGAAGAAAGGCCGATGAGAGTTGCCAGAGGACTTCATGATAGGCAGTCACAGAAACACTTGACACTCAGAAGAATTGGTCTTTAGAAAGTCAAAGAGCAGATCCAGGGTTGACCTTTCACAGGCATCCAACCTCAGAGGAAAGATCAGATCCAGGGTTGACCTTTCACAGGCATCTGACCTCAGAGGACTTTCAGGCTTGTCAAAAAGGGATATGAATCACAGGACCTGCAAAGAGGACACAGGAAAGGAAGCAGGAGCTTTCCTGTCACCTCTGCCATGAAAGAGCTGACAGCACAGATGGTCAGGAACCCTCTCCAACCCTATTCCTCCAACCCACAAACAAGGAACACTAATGGAGGGTTTGACAATGCTGGATCTAAAGCCCGTGGCCCAAGAGCTTGGCATACGGTAAATAATAGCGTAATTAACTTAAAACTCCTGGAAGCCAATGAGACTCCTTGGATCTGTGTCACTTAAACTCCCCCACCATTGCTGATGCTGCCACCTCTTATGTGTTGGCCACAGTGAGCTGGTAGAAGCCATTCATGCTGGCCCGTCTATCTGCAACTCCACAGAGCCTTAGGGTTCATGGGTTAGAATTAAATGAGTCATCATAAAGGTCCACGGACAGTGTGTCTGTCATCGCCACAGATGGTGAAAGACAAACCGTGACAGTCAGCAGGTATGATGAGGGGTAAGCAGCTGGCTTTGTAGTCACTGCAGGATAGCACCGTATATACATGCTAGCATGAATTCATATTTTATCATTACTTGTTCATCATTCGTGCCTCATCAAAGCTGTGTGATTTTTTTTTTTTAAAAAAGCTTTCTTAAAACAATCTGTCTGGTGGCTTGCATGGTGGCATTTCATAATAAAAAAATGAATATGGGTCTTAGAAATATGGATATGAATTCATCCTGTCTACACTCCAGGATCATCTGAAGCATCTCCCTTACTTTGAAATGTAAAAGGTTTGCAATAGTAAATGAATTCTGTAGCCAAAGAGCAGGGTTTTGGGCACCTAGGTACACATTCTCCTGCCCTACACCTTCTCCATCATTAACAGAGCCACTGTTCTGAACTGTGAGGATGACGACCTGTGTGGAACATACTCGGAGGACACCACCTTTGGCTTAGACTCTTTCTGTCTTTGGCACTTATGTCTGACTGTCCATGGGAAAACTCCTGTCTATTTTCAAAAGAGTCAGTAAATGAGAAAATTAATAGTTCCTGTTTTTCCCACTGAGGAAGTCCCATAGTCATTGTCCTTCTGGATATGCAGCCATGATTAAAACGAAATTACTCTTGATCTCCTTTATGGCCCAGAGATTGACCTTGTAAGACTACTACTTAGTAGAACTTCATCCTTCACAGCACCAGTCTGAGGAACAGTCAGCTCTGAGAGCACACAGCCTAGATAGTCCACTAAGCAACTTTTAAAAAATTATCTTAACTCAGTGATGCTCCAAATTTATATAGATTTAAGAAAAGGGGTGGAGCTAGAGACAGAGCAGCAGTTAAAAGCACCAGTTACTCTTCCAGAAGACCTGGGTTCGAGTCCCAGTACCTACAAGATAGCTCACAAGCATCTGTAACTCTAATTCCAGGGGATCCAACTCCTTCTGGCCTCCACAGGCACTGTATGTACCTGGTACACAAATATTTGTGTAAATAAGACACCTATACACATAATAATATAAAAATAAATGAAAAGAAAGCCTAAAGAACTATTTGAAGAAACATCATCCTTCAAAAATACAGTAATTGATCAAGATTCAGCAAACTCTCAAACTATAATTTAGATCTAATATTTGGTATTTTCTCCTTTGTTTAAAACCAATAATAATGACCGTAAGAACATCTTACTCAAGCAGGGGCATGCACCAGACAGTGTGATAACTATTTCTCCCGAGATCATTTAATTTTCCTGGTACTGGGAAGTAAATACGAGTCCTCTCATTTTACCGATAAAGACACTGAGACCCAGTTACTTAGTCTAGGGGGCATTTGACAGTCTATTTCCAGGGCCACGAAGCAGGGCAAGCAAACGCCATCCAGCTCATGCACAACTGGTTCTCCTGTTGGGTCAGCCTGTTCTACCCGGCCAGTACTGTGCAGCAGATAGCTGGCTGGAGTTTTGAAGACACAGCCCACTAAATCTTACCAGGAAGAGAGAGGTACCCGTTCTAACTCTCCCAGCAACCCCTCTGTGTATTCAAATAGAATCGCGTTTTCTGGGCACATGCGTTCCTTGAGAGTGCCTTCTTCCTCCATCTACTCTTTTTTTCCTGGTCTGAAAAACTGCCTGGCTTCTCTGTCTCCCTCCACGGGACACGAGATACTGGGCTCCGAGGTGGTCAGACACCAAGAGGTTCCCTGTGACCAAGCACCCTCCTGTCCTCACATGGGTGCTGTGGTTGTGCTTTGTCCCCTCACAGGCCTAAAACTAATTTCTGGCCTGATCTGGATTGCACATAATCCAGAGAAAATATCAGTCCCGATGGTGACTAATGATCATAACAATGGCTAAATCTTATAAATTTCGGAAGTCTTTTCTGAACCAATTTATATTCAGTAGACAGAAGCCATCCTTCTTCCTTACAATAATAAAATCAAAAACATAATGGCTCGAGATATGTTATCCTATCTATCAACCTCACTGTGGCATGCAGTATTAATCCTCCGTGACACATTAGGAAATTTAAGCCAAGCTTCGCCGTCAGACACCAGCCAAAAGACAGTCGGATCCAGACTTCTACTCTATACTGGGATGCCCCTTTAAAATCAGATGTTCGCTCATCAGCGTTAATTCCAACTGTTCTGAAAAAAAAAATCAACACTCACTCAATGCCCGGAGATGAAGCTTTGCCACTACTTGGGTGGGCTGAAGACGACAACACTGGTGTTCTGAAAGCACTTCAGAGAGATGCAGTCAAGGGATGCCTCCTATTCTCCTCCCTCTGCCAGTGTTTCCACAGTCCACCAGCTTAGGCGCCTTCAGAGGCACGCATGACTGTGCTGTTTTGTCAGTCTCCCTGCTTAGCACTGGCCCCAGAGGACTGGAGAGAACGCTCACTGAGATGAGTCCCTGGTTATAGCAGTGTTTCTTAGCCGTGTGCCTCCCTGCCTGCTAGATGATATTTAGAACTCCTCTGAGCTACCTAGTTACTGTTTGCCCTTCCATTTCAATAAATCAGCGCTTATGATGATAACCACCTTAGGACAGGATACTTACTTGTTCCTTGGGCACAGCTTCGGGCTGTCCCTGCTGGTGCTCACTAAAGACTGAGTGTTCTGGTATGCTCGCACTGTATTGGAGATGCTCAGTGTTAGCTGCATTTCCCCTTTCTTCTGTGCCCTACCGAGGGGAACATGTTATTATTTCTCCTAGACATATCAGAAGCCTGTTTTTAAAACTCATCCTGCCGTAATCATGGACAGATGAGGACTGAATTCCTTGAAGGTGAATTTTCTGTTCATATAATGTCATTGTTCAGGCTGTGCTGGGTACCATTGTGGTTTGAATGTAGAATGCCCCCCTACAGGTTGGTGTATCAGAGCCTGTCATCACCTGTTTGGGAAGGTTGTGGAACCATTAAGTGGGAGGAGCCATGCTGAAGGAGATGGGTCACTGATGGCGAGGCATAAGCTTTCAGGTTTTATAACTCTGTACTACTTCCTGTCAGCTTTCTGCTTCCTGATTACCACACTCAACCACCATGGTCATCTAAATCACTGGTTCTCAAACTATGGGTCATGCCCCCTCTGGGACTTGAATGACACTTTCACAGGAGTTGCATATCAGATGCCCTGCATGTCAGATACATTGTAACTCATAACAGTAGTGAAATCATAGTTATGAAGTAGCAACGGAAATAACGTTCTGGTTGGAGGCCTCGCAACATGAGGAGCTGTACTAACCAGTCTCAGCATTAGGAAGGTTGAGGACCTATAGCCCTTCATAGATTGTGAGCCAAACCCTTCTTCCTTAAATTGCTGCCTGTCAGATCCCAACAATTAGGAATATGGCCAATACAGTGATGGGTAAGCATGGAGACCCTCAAGGGAAGAAACTGTGAGTTAAGGAACCAGTTGGCATCTTTGGTTACCAGCAACAAAAATAAACATTGGCCAACGAGAAATGTTAAAGGGAGAGTTGAGGAACAGCCAGTCTCAGAGAGGAGCAAGAGCCGGAGCAGCTCTGTTCCCCTGGCAGGAGCTTTCGGGTAGTTCCTTCTGAGCGCCACCCTCTCGATGGATGAACAGCATGCGCTTTTACTGCCGTGAGGCAGTTCTCAGGAAAAGCGCGTTGCCGTGACTTACAGTGGACAATGGCCACAAGTCAGGCTTTCTAACAAAGTCTCTTCAAACGAATCTTAAAGATTTGCTTTTAAGAAAATTAAAAGCAAACCACCGAATAAGAAGGACTGTTGCCGATAAGCATGTCTAACAAACTGCTCACGTGCAGAACATAAACAACCTTCTGCAAGAAGTTAGCCAACCACAAACAAGAGCCGTATAAAGATAACGTCCATGGGCTGGCAAGACGGCTCACCAGGAAAAAGGGCTTGTCGTGGAAGCCTGGTGACCTGAGTTCAATCCCCAGATCCCTCGAAAAGGTGAAAGGAGAGACCCAACTCCCCAGAATCGTCCTGAGATGATGCATACTATGGGGTGCCTGCCCCACAATCCTACCCTCTCACCATAATAAATATTATTTTAAGAAGTATATCATAAAAGAGGACAGCCAGATAACCAATAAAACACGCACCAAGGTGCCATGCAACCCTCCTTAGCTATCAACGAAAGGCAAGTCAGTCTACTATAGAACAAACTACATAGGCGTCATCACAGTTAGAGTGAGAATGCCAGGCAGTACCAAGTGTTAGCAGAGATAAAGACCAACAGAGCACTTAGACACTGTGGGTAGAAGCCTAAGATGCACTGACCTTGCTTACTGGATGACGGGACGGTCCTGTCTAGTAACTCAAATAATGCAGCCTCATGGGTACCGAAGTATGTACCAGAATGTGCAGTGGGGCACCAGCTATAATTGCCCAAATATCTGCAAGCGTTCCAAAGGAGAAACTGTCACATTGATGCATTTGAATACAATATAGAAATGTTCATATAGTGCACGCAACAGCCTGAATGACTCTCGTGAACCTAAGTGAGTTTGTGAGCTACTGTAGTAGTCGTTGTAGTGATTATGAGAAGCGGGAGTTGGTAGGAGGAATGGGGGACGGGGACGGGGGTGGGCGACAAAGTGAAATCGCCCTGGGTGCTGGCTGTGCTCTGGCCTTGGATCTGTTAATGTCTTTGCAAAAATGCATCAAGCTTTAAACATAGACAGGATTTCTGTTCTCTTCCGTGTGCTTGGTGTTTTAATAAAATGTTTCCAAACAGAAAATCCAGGCAGAATGCTATAGGTCCTTGATGCCAGCACTTGGGAGGTAAAACAGGATGAGCTCTGTAAACCAGCCTGGGCTTACGGTGAGGTTCCAATCATCGTCAGTAGAGATGAGTCAAGTAACAAACAGTTACCTCTATAAGAAAGCATTGGGAAATTCCAGATTATTAGCAAGAAAAATATGAATTTGTTGAGAGATTGTCCAGCAGCTAAGACCATTTGCTGCTCTTGAAGATGAGTTTGGTTTCCAGCACCCGAGTTTGGAGGCTCACAACCGCCTCTAACTCCAACTCCAGGGAATTAAAGTGCTCTCTATCCTCCAAGGGCACCTGCACTCACGTGGTGTGCAGAAACTCTCAAAGACAACACACACACACACACACACGCACGCACGCACGCACGCACGCACGCACGCACGCACGCACGCATGCATGCACAGACAGACAGACAGGCAGGCAGGCAGAGACTAAATGAATCTTTTAAAAAAAATAGAAAAGTGCAAATTTAACACAAGGAGCAATTGCTACAAGTTAACTGCACTGAGTAAAGCTGATGAAGTAGGTCAGTAGGTTAGCCTTCACCCATCAGGACACTAACTGAAGGAAGCATAAGAGCTCCTGCTTCTCACAGAGTGCAGGGGATATGGATGCTTACAGTCCTGAGTGTCCCTGTGCGTCCCTGTGCACCTTTCTCTGTATGTTCTACTTCAAGTCATTGAAGAGGATGGTTTTGAAACTGATTAGAAACGTTTTGCCCAAAGACAGGTTGCCTAAGCTTTTTTTTTTCTTCCCCTGTAGACCACGAACCCCCTCCTCATGGTCCTGAGGATGAGTTAAGTCTGAGAGCCATAGCAGTTCTTGCTACCTCATCCACTCACTGGGAACAGTGACAAACTGGGACAGATCTTTCCCGTGTTGAGATTTGAAGCCTCTCCTGGGGCTTCCCTGTGGAATGACCTCGTGTCATTGTGAATGGACCTGTCACAGCATGTTGGTTTTGGTGGCGCAGTGACTCAAGCACTGGGGCAAAGGGCACTTCTGCTTATCTGTACCGTGGTGTGAGGCTTGTCCCCACACCAGCATGCCACACTGACTTCCTTTTCCTGCGTTTACTCACAGACGCACCTGCAAATAAACCCAGACCCTGACACAGCGCCTATTTGCCGGGTGCTAGGCCATATCTTAGATCCTAATAATAATGAATAAAGACAGCATAAAAATGAAAAAATATAAAAACGAAATGCTACAGCCTTTACCTTCAACTTGTTTGTAGTCTGGAAATGAAGTGCATGTGTTTCTTCTGCAAGCTGCCATTTTCCTTTTCTTCTTTTTCTCTCCACAGCCTCTGCTTGGTACATATCACCTCACACTCGCACCTCATTTAAGTCTCCTCTCAGAATAGCATTCCATATAAGCAGGCTAAAAGTCATTTGACTCAGCAGGTCTGCAACGGAAACCGTCAGCTCATAACCTATGTCTCCTTGTTCCATTCACTCAGAGACCATTGCTGGCCGTGCCTGATTTTAATTATAATTGCAGAACGAGGTATGTATTAGATGTCCCTTCTATAAGCGGGAGCCCTTTGGCTAAATGGCACCAGCCCTCCTCGCGCACGGCCTGTTCATGGCACAGTACAAGGTCCCATTCTCTTCTGTGTCTCCTGTACGTCACAGAAGCCATGTGAGGTATTTGCTCTGCTGATTCAATCACGGAAACGCCCATCTGCCATCAGTTTGTCAGCTGCACATATGCAGAACTATGTGCCTGGTAGAGGCTGGCACCATGGGTGTTGGCATCGTGGGCATGTTCCTGGTTCTTGTTTGACGAGGTCAGTAAAGAGCCAGGTAGACCTCACTTACAGATTCTGAGCTCGTATCTTAGAAACACTTAAGTATTCAGCGGTGGTAGCCTGCTGTGCCATCATAGGTGCACCACAGCAATGCTGCTGCAATCTATATTAAAATCTTAGGTGCACCTGAGCCTTCCAGTCTCCGCAGGAAGAGTCCTGTACGGAGAAAGCTGTGCTATTTTGTTCCTACCTTACTTGGCTGGCTCCCTCTGAATGACTTAAGATGGGCACCACACGCTGGTTAACATGAGCCTTGCTGTGAGCTGGTAGGCAAATGCTTCTGAGTGGCTACTTAAGGGGGCGTCTGCTGTTCTTTCTACTTCAACTCTCTCATAAACCACTCAGATTCCGACAGCCTCTGCTCAGTCCACAGTGTTGTCAGTCTGTAGGTTGGGCAGGGAATCTCAAAGCTGGCAAGTCACTGTTGATTTCCTGGATGACACTCTCATAACAGTGAAGGGCAGTGGCTTTTCTCTAACTTCTCCTTGGCCGAGCATGCTGATGTGTGCTGTGACCAAGGTGTAGATCAGGACTTAACTCGGCTTGCCCAAGTTCACAGTGACTTTTCCGGTGGTGACTTTCTAAGTCTGCCTTTGAGATTATGGGGTTTTAGCCGTCGAGGCTTTTGGAATCTGAGGTGGACACCTCTCTCACACTGGACTTTGGGTGGTATGGAGAATGGAGACAGGCATTAAGGTCTTACAGCTGCTGCTCTTTGCCTTTGTAGACTAGGAACTCATTCTCTAGAGAGCCATCAATCCTTTATTGCTCATTTCCTTCCCAAAGGGAAGTGCCTCTTCCTTGATAGCAGTTCCAGTGGGTTTTGTCCATGGCTCTAATGTCCCTACCACTGGGCCAAAGTCACAGTCTTGTCCAAATAACATTACTACTTTTTCCTTTTTAGTGAAATATCCTGGATAGATAGATCATTTTCTGTATTTATTGAGATGGTCTCAATATTTAAAATATATTGCAATGAACATCTTTTTTTTTTTTTTTTTTGTCGTTTTTGTTTTTTGTTTTTCAAGACAAGGTTTCTCTGTGTAGCCCTGGCTATTCTGGGACTCGCTCTTTAGACCAGACCAGACTTGAACTTAGAGATCCACTTGCGTCTGCCTTCCCAGTTCTGGGATTGAAAACATGTACCACCAGTTCCTGGCTTATCATCTTGTATTGATTATTAAGGCTACAAACATTCTTTTTTTTTTTTTAAAGATTTATTTATTTATTATATATGAGTACACTGTAGCTATCTTCAGATACCAGAAGAAGGCATCAGATCTCATTACAGATGGTTGTGAGCCACCATGTGGTTGCTGGAATTTGAACTCAGAACCCCTGGAAGAGCAGTCAGTGCTCTAACCACTGAGCCATCTCTCCAGCCCGGCTAGAAATATTCTTAAGCTCGTCCAGCTTCCTGTATGGATGCACATCTGTTCTTTTAGCACTAGGGGGCTAAGGAAGGAGACTCTCCAATTTAAATCTAGCCTGGGCTACATAATGACACCTTGTTTCAAGGGGGCAGAAGGCACTGGAAAGATGGCTCAGTGGTTAAGAACACTGACTCTGCTCGCTGTTGCCTATAGGTCTAGTTCCAGGAGATCAGATACCCTCTTCTGGCATCTGTGGGTACCAAGCATATATGTGGTGCATATCCACACATGCAACCAAAACACTACTGTATATAAAATAAATCTTTAATAAAAAGAAAGAGCAAAACAACCTGTTTTGTTTTTCTATGAATTTCCATATGTCCCACTTGGGCCTCGTATCAGTTTTTGCAGTTCAAAAGTTAGATTCTCTGTTAAAGTAGAAGACTGAGACCTCAGAAATCAAGAAAGATGCAGAAGTGGGGGTACATAGCTGCCATCCCAGCACTCAGCATCTCCCTTCATCCTCCCCCATGAAAGAAAGCAAGAAAGTGGCTTGAGGTTGGCCAGTCCTGGTGATACTAAATTGTAGTCCCAACACCATGTATACGAGGTTACAGAGGCTACATGCAATGTCATTCCTTCTTGTCTCAGATCTTAGCTTCTCTCCTTGTATGACTTTAGCTGATCACTGAACCTCCATGGAGGCCTTAGTGTCCCCATTCCTAAAACACAGTTATAATAGGCCATGACCCGGGTCTCAGGGTTTCTCATGGGACAGAATACCTAGCTGTAGGTACTGTTAGGCTCAGCTTGACTTCTGTCACATGTGCATAGGTGAGGCAACAGATACCACCTAGTGTACTACTGCATGTTTAGCTGCAAAGGAGATTCAAGATGGTCCCTAGCAATGCCCAAGTGTAGAGCACAAGGCTACATATATGGTATTTTCACATCACACGCACACACACATACACACACACACACTTCAGCTTAGGTTCACCCAGGCCAAAGGCATTGAATTTCTTGTCCCAGAAAGACTCTCTGGTACAATGACAGCTCATTACTTAGAGCTAGAGGCTTGTCTTTGTGTTGTAGAACTGTCCCATCACCTTGTGGACAGTGTGAGCGTCGGTTAAGAAGAGTAATGGAGCTGAAATGGTTTTGCCCAGTAGCCAGACAAGCCTAAAGGGTTCTAACTACCAATGCCTATCTACCCACAGACCCCACAGACCCCACAGACCCCATCTTGTCATCTACCTGTGACTTTGTTGCTAAGTAGCTTGTGTGACAAGGAATAGAAGCCCACTCAACTAAACAAAAAAATAATAATAATTTGTTCTAAGAACATAGTAGTATGTAAAACAAGCAGGAAAGCGGGACACTCGGGTTTTAGAAAATGTCACTTACGTTTTGTCACAGAATACCCCCAAATCTAGGGGCCCGAAGCGGTCACTTGTTTACCTCACACTGCTGTAAATCAGCATTCTAGACAGGGCTTGGGCATCCCATTGTGTGAGAGGTTCAGCTGGTCCCATTGAGGACTTGCTCATGGAGCCTGCAGTCGGTTGACTGGCTGTTCTGTCCGTTCTCTTCCATGCCCTGGAAGGTCACTCACACAATAGGTCTCAGGGTCTCAAGTGCTGGGAAAACATTAAATCTGCCCCCAAAATATACATGAACCTAAATGGACAAGCATTTTTCAAATTTCCACTTGTAGTAGATAATTTCAGTTATTAATGAGAGTATCACAGGACTGCACTCATAGTCAGATGGACCCAGACCATGGGTAGACATAGAATCCCTGGCCTCTTTTGGTGTCTGCAGTGAGAACTTTGGTTTCTTTAAAAAAACAAAACCACAGAAGTAGGACTGGGCTTTCATTTTAATCCGGGGTGCGGGATATGGGGCTGCTTCAGATTGCCACAGCAGCTGACTAGGACTCCCCTCATGCAGGAGTGTGGTTTTGCCAGTGGCATACGGTTTATGTGTTGTGTGACATTTAGAACTCTGGGGACTTTTCAGAGGGTATATTAATGCTAGGGCCCTGAAAGGTGTGGTGGGTCGTTGGTTGGTTGCTGTTGGTCATGGTTTGTTAAGTAGTCACATGTGAAGAAGTAATAGAAAAAGAAGAAATTAGATATCCTGACAGTGGATTCAAACTTGCCCCAGGGAACTCAATGGCTGTGATCAACAGGAAGTAGTATACTGATAATTTTGCCTCCTTTCCTTTCTATCCTTTTCCCTCTTCTATACAGTGTTGTGGAGTTGAAGGGATGGGGAAAAGGTAGAGAAGGATGGAAGGAAAAAGAACCCACGAAGTAGCCCAAGTTCAGCCTCCAGGTTCCAGGGACGGCTGAGAAACTTCTCCTCAGTGTCCCAGGGACGGCTGAGAAACTTCTCAGTTTTGTTGTTGTGTTTTGTTTTGTTTTTAACTTTTTATTGATTCTTTGTGAATTAGCACCATACACCCCCACCTTGCAACCTCCCTCCAAAAATAAAACACACAGCTACAATGACAACAGAAGCAACATTCCCCTCTCCTCTTCTTCTGTTTGACTAATAGAGAAAACTAAGAGCCTCATGCTTGCCTGGCAGGTATTTTACCAACTATGCCATTTTCCCAGCCCCATGGGCCAGACATTATTTTTTTTCATTTGTTTATGTATCTTGAGACAGAGTCTCTGTCTACATGGCCATGACTGTCCTGGAACTCACTATGTAGACAAGGCTGGCCTTGAACTCATAGATAGCCACCTGCCTCTGTCCTCCTGAGTGCTGGAATTAAAGGCATATACTGCCAGGCCATGCCAGGCCAGCCATTCTTCATTTCATTGTCCTTAGTAAAACTCTTTAAACTAGCCACATTATTGGTTGATGCTGAAGTTTATAGGGGACTGAGGATGCGGAAGTTTATGGGGGACTGAGGAATATTCCTAGGATGGCTCAAAGTTGGCGGTAGAGCCCAGCATGGGCTCAAGAACTCAGTCAGACATTAATACAAATCCCCTTTAAGGCAGCCTCTCCCTTGTGACCTGTTCTCACCCAGGAAACACTTGTATATATCTGCTACAAAGTGTGAGTGTGGTAGCAGGTCAGGAAGAGTGTTACACAAATGCACCATCTGGAAAGAGTTTAGCACTGTTTTCTCAGATCTTCTTAATGCAGTTGGTCAGAAATTTTGAGAGATTTAGAAATACACCTACACCTACACCTGCTGAATAAATCCATTGAATTGTTAGAGGTTGGTTTGTTCCCTGTCTAAGGTCTTGATATGTTCACAGGTTTAAGTTTTTTTTTAAGGTTTATTTATTATTTTATGTGAGTGTTTTGCCTGTGTGTATGTTTGTGGACCACATGTGTGTCCGATGCTCTCAGAGGTCAAAAGTAGACAGCAAATCCCCTAAGACTGGAGTCACGGCAGTTGTGAAATGCCATGTGTGTCCTAAGAAATAAAGCCAGGTTCTCCACAGGAGCAGAAAGTACTCTTTAACCACTGAGTCCGTTGGTCTAGCCTCTATTATTCTTATCAATCACTTTCTATACGACTTTTGTCTCTTCTGATCTTGGTAAAAGAGGGTTAGACAAATGAACAAATTATGCCATCCAAATCCATTTGAAAAGAAATGGCCTGCTGCATACACGAGAGATGTTTGTTTATTCTGTTGTTGCCAATATTGTTGTTCAAAAACCAACATGAGAAGAAGTGAGTTTTGGGTAACACAGGAGACTGAATCTGTAGAGAGCCTTCCAGCATATAGGACTCACAGCCAACCTTCTTATGGAGGATGTTGGGCCCCAGTCAAGACTTCTGGAATTCCTTTGGGAAACTATATTATAGCTTCCAAGGTCAATAAGTAGAAGTTATCCAGACTCAGGATGTCTGTTCTCTCTCACATATGTGCACAAGCATGTGCGATAATGTGTTAGAGCTCCCAGCGCTGCAATTAACTCTCCTTTCCACCACATCCCAAACAAATTGACAGAATTAACTTTGATGAATCAGAAATCCCCATCACTAAAGCTTACACAATGGAAATATACATAGAAGTACCACGTGTGAAGGCTGGGGTAGGAAGTCAAGTGATGGAGTGCTTACCAGGCAAACACGAGGACCTGATGGTTGCCAAAACTCATATTTGATAGTAGGTGGGTGGGTGGGTGGGTGGGTGGGTGGACGGACGGACGGATGGACGGACGGATGGACGGACGGACGGACGGACGGACGGATGGATGGATGGATGGATGGATGGATGGATGGATGGATGCCAGCATGATGGTACACACTTGTAATCCCAGTGCTGGGGAGCTGGAGACAGTCAGATCCTGGGATTTGCTCCCCAGTCAGCCTTGCCTACTTGGTTAAGTTCCCGGCCAGTGAAAGACTATTTTAAGATAATGAGGATCACAGGTAATAGGTGATAGCTGAGGTTGACCCCATCTTCCACATGCATGCACTCTTTCATGCACACGTATGTGCACACACGTAAGAAGTACTAGGTATGAAAAGGATGGTTAAGTACCAGCTCTTAGGGGTTTATACTGATGATAGGACATTAGCGGGCTAAGAGGTACATTAGACAGTACTGTGTTATGGGCAGAGGCCCTGATGAGACTTGAAATCTTCATTTCATTCAGGTTTGGGGAGCAGGCTCTGACCTCATAACCCAGACAGTCTTCAAGCTCTTGGTCCTGTGACATGTGGTCACTATGGCATCATCCCTGAGGAGTAGCTTGGCTTTTATTACTTGCTCACATAACCAGGGAGGTAATGAACGAAGTGCTTTGGTTGTCCCACTCCTCTGTGCATCCGTTCTTTTTTGTAATGTAACTACCGTAATTCACGGGTCGTAAAGGTGATAGTGTGGTGTGTCTTTAGTTGCTGAGCAATCCCAGGATTTATAATTGTCTTATGATTACACTAAACTTAATTTTACCAGCTCACAGGAGAGAGAGGATACTATTAGAAACTGATAGTAATGTAAGGTCGGGATTCAGTTCCCTTAGTGTATAGCGATCGACCCTAATCTTCACTAACTTCCTGGAACTTACCTCGGTATCTAGAGATTACTTGGCGCCTGTAGATGCCCTGCATTGTTACTGGCATATGTTCATCATCACACGGTAAAGAGGAGAGGGTCTGAGGTGTGTGAGTGCATGAGTGAGACTTGTTTGGAGGGAGCATTCAGCTCTAATGATTCACCTGCTCCATTCAGAGCACGGGCACTATAGTCTGGCTGCTTCAAGGGATTCACCAGCACTCTTCCAGGAAACAGTGTGCCTGAGCCCCAGGCCTGGTAGCTTCTAGGCAAAGAACTGTCTTCCATCTGTCAAGATGGAGAGGCTCTTTCCCTCCTGTACTCTATGCATTGCCTCTTAGAGTGACTTCTCTGAAGTTCTCAAGCCACGAAACATGGTCCACTTTTACAGAATCCCTAGCTCCGGGTGGTGACGCCCTACTGGGTAACTAAAGTTGGTCCTACTGGCTACAGCAAGATGTATGACACGGCTCTGTGAACTAGAAAATGGAGCTTTTATCTAAGACAGTGGGAGAAACTTAGAAAAGAAAATGGATATTAAGGCAGGGAACTAGTAGGCCTAGATTGACTGAAGTTTACTTGTTAGAGGACAAGACGAAAGAATACAGAAATTTCTCATTAAATTGTCTCTTTGTGGAAAAGTGCTCCATGATCAAACAGAGGCCAAAGTTTGGAACTCCAGAGAAAAGATCAATCCCTGGCCATATGTAAGGATACACATTAACAGCTTGCTAGAAAGGGAAATATTCCTGAACCATTGACAGACTTCAAATTCCGATGCCCAGTCAGTCGGTCTTAATAAGCAGAGAGAAACTGACAGAAAAGCCGTGCGCACCATTCGAAGAAGGTCCTTGGTAAACACCAAGGTTTGTGTTGATGCATGGTCTGTTAATTAAGCGCTGGGTGGCAGATCAATACATTTGCTTCCTGCTTCAGGAAATGTCTGTCCAGGTATCCTTACCAGCATGACAGCATCCTCAGTCCTGGACGGAACTTAGGACAGGCAGAAAGATTCGAATCGCGGAGTTGAATATCTCCTTGTACTTCATAAAGCTAGAAGCTCCTTTGGGAAGTTCATTTGAGTAACTTCTGCCCTTGCACCCTCACGTATTTGGGGTGACCTTCTGCCCAGGGACTTCTGTATGAAGAGATGTCAGGCTTTGTTTAATTACCATCTTTCTCCCAAATTGGACAAAGCCCCTAAGTTTATGGCAGCATAACTCTTGCCATTGTCAAATGGAGAACGTTAATCAGGTTTTTCAGAGCAAACAGTAAGGGAATAGTGACTGATGAAGATGGACAGCAAAATGACTTCTAATCTCACGGTAAGGCAGTTGTCTCTTTAAGATACATCTATTCTTATATGTGTACATGTTCTGCCTGCACAGATGTATATGCACCACAGGACCTGCAGCCAGGAGAGGGGTTAGAACCCTGGGACTGAAGTTGAATGTGGTTGTGAGTTACCATGGGACTGGCAGGAACTGTACTTTTAACCTCTGAGCCATCTCTTTAGTCCCTGGGCAGTTTTCTCCAAACCACCAAACCACGGTCTTCTCAGCAAAATGAAAGGGTTATGTTTTGCTGTCTCTAGGAAATGCTCCACTCCTCTGTCCATACCTCAGATTGCTATATGGCTACTTCAGTGCCTAGTGTTTATATTAAATAAAACCCGCAGCACAGACTCTTGGCTCGTATCTCTCCCAGCAAAGCCAGTGGACATCTTGCAAATAGGTTTTCTGCATGATGGCAGAAATTACACTAATGAGTTTAGGTTAACAACTGGGGGTAGCAAGATGCCCACTGAGTTCTAAATATAGAGACCGTTAATTCCCTGCCCTCACCACAGGCCATCAGCTTGGTCACCAGTGGGTCACTTAATCTTGTAGACTCTTAACCTTGAAAGAATCTGCTGCTTCCCTTCAGTTGGTGTCAGTAAAGATATTAGAAACCTCTTGGACCTTAGCGATCCTCCTGCAGTTTATACAGATTGGGAATCAGTCTTCAAATGTGGCCCTGCTTTAGCAGTCACTCAAATCATATCATACCAAAAACAGTTTTGAGGTAGCAAGTGGGAGAGTAAGTAAACCAAATGCTGACTTTTTTTTTTAATAAATGGAATTGTGGGTGATAGTTAAATTCATATCCAAGAATATACTAGCTTTTGCCTGTTTTAGACTGGGAAAAAACTAACCGTGGCTTGTTCAACACACACTATAGCAAAACTGTCTCCTGCCAACCCCCTCTGGCATTACAGGCACATGCTCCTGAACTTCAGGCTCTCCCAATTTGAAATCAGGTCCCTACACTTGTGTGGCAGACGCACTGCTCAGTGAACCAACTCCCCAGCCAAGTTTCTGTGAAAGCATCATCGCACTATTTTTGAGGGCTTTTTGTTTCTTTTTAATCTTGCTTTTATTCCATGAGCTCAACATTTGCCTTTAAAGGGTTATGAAATACCATACCCTCGCTAATGCTTAGCTAATGTTTTTAGACACATAGTTACTTTTTAAAGGAAAATACTCTTCTGTTAATAATGGGAGAGCAGCCACCAACTGTTACGCTCTTGGCCTATCAGGTAGGAATTAATATTTTCTTAAATCCATGGATAGAAAACTGAGAGACACACACACATTAAAGATGTACCTGAAGTTTAATAGCTTTAGTAAGACATAATTAAAACATGAGCAGTCCGGGGTTGGGGATTTAGCTCAGTGGTAGAGCGCTTGCCTAGCAAACTCAAGGCCCTGAAAAAAAGAAAAAGAGAAAAAACAAAAAACAAAAACAACAACAACAACAACAAAAAACCATGAGCAGTTCTAATTCTGATTATAGGGCCTTTATTCCCTCAACAGCCCATCATGGTTCTTCCCTGTGAATAAACTTGCATTGAACATTGTTCCGCGGGTGACGTGGTGCTCCATTTTAAGGGTCCAGCAGTCTACAGAATGTTTTTCTGTTGTTGAAATGTTTTTTGTTTATAGTTTTTCGGTTATCTAAACATTGGCATGTTAAACATCCCCTCCGTGCATTGTGACAAACTTGTCTTGTTATTCTCTCAGGTGAATTCATGTAAGCATTCTTGAGTTACTTTAAAAAAAAAACAACGCTTTGTGTGTGTGTGTGTGTGTGTGTGTGTGTGTGTGTGTGTGTGTGTGTGTGTGTGTGTGTGTTTGCGCGCGCGCACTGGGGATGTAACCCAGTGGTAAAGCGTCTAGCGTGAATGAACCTCAGTTCAGTTCTCAGCACTAAAATAAATTACACACCGAGTCTAATGCTTCAGTTCCTAACATCTAGCACTTTAAATAACTTGGTTTTGAAGAGGAATTTATTATAAGAAAATAATCTTCAATAGAGACAAGAGCCCTTCCCTCCCCCCCCCTTTTTTCTTTAACTTTTGTCTCAGGAGATGAAGAGGACTATTTTGGGTACAAGATTTTCAACAGAAGGGAATCTCTTGGCAAGAACATAAACAATTTTGGCAGAAAGCCACCCTCCAAAGGGACAGGACTCAGCTTGTCTTTAGCCAGTGGGTAGGGATGAGCTCAAGGCAGAAGGGATGTCCACAGCAGTAGCCAGCAAGGGACTGTATGAGTGGAGATGCTGTCTCACAGGGAGCAGCCACATTGTGACTCCTCCGAGTCCGGAGACTGCTTCAAAGAAGTAAGTGTATCGTACAGGAAGCCACTATGTTCCCCTTGTCCTTCCTTAGAAACAATAATGATTCATAAATGCAGAGGGTAAGCTTAGCTGTTCCTCCCAACTCCCTTTCCCCCAGGAAATAAACCAATTCTGTGTCTACAAAAGCACATCTGAAGGAGATGTTTATGTCCTCCTTAAGGCACTCCTTCCTCGGCCTCCTAGTACTACAGTTACAGGTAAATGCCACCGTGCCTGGCTTTCAAAATGACTCTTTCAATTAAGGAAATTGCCATCAGTTTGAACAAATTCCTTGGAAGAATGGATAACACACCAACCATGCCTTCCACGTGCAATCATGTGTGCAGTCGTGTGCAGCTTTGCTGGTTCAGTGCGGATGGATGTGATGAGCATGACAGTCATAAAATCCAAGTGTCTGTTTCAAGTTGATCCCAAATGACTGGCATCACACATGCGCACACACACATACACACACACACATACACAAATACACCCACAAACACACACATACACATACACACACGCACTCGCCTAGAAAAATAGAGCTACACCATATCAAAGCTTCTTTCCTCATCCAGACAGTAAAGTGAGGAGTATTTGCTAAAAGCCTGTGGCCTGCCTTCCTTCCCACCACTTCTTCATATTAGGGACTTAAAGGCTACACGAGTTTGGATCATTCTCTTATTAAAACCCAAATTCTTTATTTCCTTCCTTTAAGGCCCCATCAGGGTAAAATTTTATTTATAATAACTTCTTAAATTATAAAGTATATATAACCAGAGGTGGAAATTTAGATATGGAAAAAATAGATATTATATCATAAACTCTTCCTCATATTACTACAAACTTGTAAACATTGTCACGGCTAGGTATATTCCCCTGTGTGCTTAAGTAAACTGACATCACCAGTTTACTGCGCTAAAGGCAGAGGGGCCTGGGAGAACGGTGCCTAAAATTGAGGCAGACTAAAGTCTCACAAGTGTATATGTACTCCAAGGGTTAAAAAAGGTCACATGAGTAAAGTTCTCCTGAGTATATAATCATAAGGACAAGATGCATATGGCAGAAATGTGTTTTTCCATAGACGCCGATGAATACCAACAGCTGAAGTAAACTCCCTCCTATCTGCTACACCTGGGAGGAGGACAAATACACATTTCCACGTTTTGGGGAAACTGAGGTCAGAAGACTCTTGTTTTCTTGGAGTTTGCTTACCAAGCACTCAGAATTTCCCTCGAATGACTCCATTCTTGTGCCATGTTCTGACAGTCACCGAATTGTTAATGTGAATGAATTTATTACACGCACATTAAGGGTGCCTAACATGTTGTCATCCATACTTACGGATCACACTTAGGCCATAATTATTTTAAGGATAAGTACTCATGGTATTATGACTGATAGACTATAGGGTTTGTTTAAGAATATAGTTATTCTTTAAAGAATCAGTTTAGTCATTTCACACAGGAGAGTCATTTCAGTGTTTATAAACTAAGAACACACACCTTAGAGCTACGTGCAGAAACCGTCTGTTTCACATGTTAGTGCATCTGTTTTGACAAAGCCATCATGCTCTTACTGCCTTTAATGTGGTGGCACCTCCAATATGCCACATGCAAAATCACGAGACTTGTGTGCAAACAAGGAACTCTATGCATTCGAGACACGTGGTACGCTGCTTGGGAACTCACTGGGTTCTAGATAAACCTTTGCCTCCCCCATTTCAATTTCCCGTAACCCCGAGGTTCCCCAGGGCAGCTCCTCATGTCTTTTCCTTTCCCTTTCAGACAATTCCTCCTCCCTCCAGGAAGATGAAGAAGTAGAAATGGAGACCATCAGTTGGTGGGCAGGCAGTCCAGCCATGAACGGGCATCCTGCCGTCCCACAGGTGACCACTGCTCGTTTCCCCAGCTGGGTCACCTTTGAAGACAATGAAGTCGGCTGCCCTTCGCCAACAGTCCCCTCTCCAAAGAAGCCAAATGCTCCATCTGCTGCAACTGCTGGCCCAGACGTACCTTTCAACTCAACTGGGTCATTTAAGAGGGACCGTCCCAAGAGCACACTGATGAACTTATCCAAAGTTCAGAAGCTGGACATATCCTCCTTAAACCGTCCACCTTCTGTCACGGAGGCCCCACCCTGGAGGGCCACCAATCCTTTCCTGAATGAGTCGCTCCAGGACATACAGCCCTCCCCCATCAACCCGTTCAGTGCTTTCTTCGAAGAGCAGGAACGGCGCTCCCAAAACAGTTCCATTTCCGGTACCTCGGGCAAAAGCCAAAGAGATTCTCTGATTGTCATCTACCAGGATGCCATCAGCTTTGATGATTCAGGCAAAAGCCAGTCCCACCCCGACGCTATTGAAAAGCTCAAGCAACTCCAAATTGATGATCCCGATCCCGTTGGCAATGCAGCCCTGCCCGATGACGACCCCACAGCCTCGGTTGAACCCGATGCGCCCTCACCCACCTCAGCGCTATCTCAGCCCAGGGATGGATGGCCAATGATGCTGAGAATCCCCGAGAAGAAAAACATCATGTCCTCCAGGCACTGGGGACCAATCTACATCAAACTGACTGACAGTGGTTACCTGCAGCTGTATTACGAGCAAGGCCTAGAAAAACCATTCCGGGAATTCAAGCTGGAGATCTGCCACGAGGTGTCGGAACCCCGGCTCCAAAACTATGATGAGAATGGGAGGATCCACAGCTTGAGGATAGACCGGGTCACTTACAAGGAGAAGAAGAAATACCAGCCCAAGCCTGCTGTGGCCCATGCAGCCGAAAGGGAACAGGTAATTAAACTGGGCACTACCAACTACGACGACTTCCTGAGCTTCATCCACGCGGTTCAGGACCGCCTCATGGATTTACCAGTGCAGTCGATGGACTTGAGCACAGTTGGCTTAAACTACCTCGAAGAGGAGATTACAGTGGACATCCGAGATGAGTTCTCTGGCACAGTAAGCAAAGGAGACAACCAGATCCTACAGCACCACGTCTTGACACGGATCCACATACTGAGTTTCCTCTCTGGGCTCGCCGAGTGCCGCTTGGGCCTCAACGACATCCTCATCAAAGGGAACGAAATCGTCTCCCGGCAGGACATCATGCCCACCACCACCACCAAGTGGATCAAGCTCCACGAGTGCCGTTTCCACGGGTGCGTGGACGAGGACGTGTTTAACAGTTCCCGGGTCATTCTGTTCAACCCTCTGGATGCCTGCCGGTTCGAGCTAATGAGGTTCAGGACCGTGTTTGCCGAGAAGACCTTGCCCTTCACCCTCAGGACAGCAGCGAGCATTAACGGGGCGGAAGTGGAGGTGCAGAGCTGGCTGAGGATGTCTCCCGGCTTCTCTTCTAACCGTGACCCTCTCACTCAGGTTCCCTGTGAGAACGTAATGGTTCGCTACCCAGTACCCAGTGAGTGGGTGAAAAACTTCCGCAGGGAAAGTGTTCTAGGGGAAAAGTCTTTGAAAGCCAAAGTGAACCGGGGGGCAAGTTTTGGCTCCGCTGGCGCCTCTGGCTCGGAGCCCGTCATGAGAGTAACTCTGGGAACAGCCAAGTACGAGCACGCCTTCAACTCCATTGTGTGGAGGATAAACCGGCTGCCAGACAAGAACTCAGGTAGGGATCCTCGTCTCTGGAAACAACCACTGAGACTGAGGTGGGGGTCAACCTTCCACGGCCTGCTAGGCCAGTGTGTAGCATTGGTTATGCCGTATGGTAGAAGTGGTGGTGATGGGGAGGGGGGAAAGGGACTAGAGAAGTCCGTGTATAGGAATAGCCAAGATGACTTAGTATACCTCATCTCTTCCCGGCCTTACCATTCTCATCTCCCATAAGGAGTATTCATTATACTACTCAGCTCTGTGGCCAAATAGCTGTCCAGGGCAGCTTCTGCATTACGTGCGTGTGTTTATGTTCCTGTGAGGAGTGTGTGTGTGCAAATGTGTGTGTGTGTGAGAGAGAGAGAGTATGTGTGTGTAAGTGTGTGTGTGAGAGTGTGTGTGTGAGTGTGAATGTGTGAGAGTGTTGTGTAAGTATGTGTGGGTGTGGGTGTGAGTGTGTGTACAAATGTGTGTATGTGTGTGTGAGTGTGTGAGAGTGTTGTGTGTATATGTATGTGTGAGTGTGTGAGAGTGTTGTGTGTGTATGTGTGTGTGAGTGTGTGAGTGTTGTGTAAGTGTGTATGTGTGTGAGAGAGTATGTGTGTAAGTGCGTGTGAGAGTGTGTGTGTGTAAGTGTGTGTGAGAGTGTGTGTAAGTGTGTGAGTGTGTGAGTGTTGTGTAAGTGTGTATGTGTGTGTGGGTGTGTGTGAGTGTGTGTGCAAATGTGTGTATGTGTGAGAGTGTTGTGTGTGTATGTGTGTGAGTGTGTGAGAGTGTTGTGTAAGTGTGTATGTGTGTGAGAGTGTGTGTGTGTATGAGAGTGTGTGTGAGTGTGTGAGAGTGTTGTGTGTGTGCAAATGTGTGTGTGAGTGTGTGAGAGTGTTGTGTGTGAGTGTGAGTGTGTGAGAGTGTTGTGTAAGTGTGTGTGTGAGTGTGTGTGTGCAAATGTGTGTATGTGTGTAAGTGTGTGTGTGAGTGTGTGAGAGTGTTGTGTGTGTATGTGTGTGTGAGTGTGAGAGAGTGTTATGTGTGTGAGTGTGTGAGAGTGTTGTGAGTGTGTGTGTGTGTGTGTGTGTGTGTGTGTGTGTGTGTGTGTGTGTGTGTAAGCACATATGTGTAGAGGCCAGAGACTGTCATCAGATGCCATTGGTAGGGTGCTGGCCACCCCGTTTGGGAGAAAGATTCTCTCACTGGCCTGGAACTCCATTTGCCAAGTTCAGCCAGGGTCCCGAGTGATCTGCATGTCTTTGTTTCCCTACCGGTGGTTCATGCGTTCTGTTGTTTTAATTATTTTACTATTTTATGTATGGCCTTTTGGGCCGCACATATGTCTGTGCACCCTATGCATGCACTGCCCTCAGAGGCCACAAGAAGGTTTCAGATCCCATAGAACTGAAATTACAGAGGTTTGTGCCTTACCATGCAGTTGGTAAGAATAAAACTCAGGTTCCCTGCAGGAGCAGCCAGTGCACTCAGCCTCTGGGCCTTGTCTCCAGCCCACCCCAGCCACGGGACTATCTGCAGACCCCCCACACCTGCCTCTTTTACCTGACACCAAATCCAGGTCCCTGTGTACACATTTTACTTGTTCAACCATCAACAAGTTCTGTTGAAGTGTTTTTCCTTCTGGAACCCATTGAAGTATTAGGACTAGGAGCAAGTATTAGTATTAGTGCCAGAAGCAGTTCATTCCCAGGTCCCAGAACATGTGGGTTCTGAAGAGGAATCCTTCCAACGACAATCCCCTTGATGAAGGTGAAAGAGTCAGTGTACATCCAGGCATAGGCACAGTCTGTGTGAGAGCTGCGCCTTCCGCAACGAGCCACTGTTGGTCATGGTGTATTAGACCCAGAGTTTGGTTTTGGGACTCGTGATGGAAAAGAGATTAAGTAGCCAGGATACCAGGGTCCAAAGGGCTGAAGTTCCAGCAGACAGAAAAATAAAGAGTGTTTGATTTGAACAAACAAACTTCCCAGCCTAGCTGTCCTGCTCACAGCCAGCGGCTTCGCTACTGTGTCTGGGAGAGCCCAGGAGACAGTTACTAGCAAAACTTCTTGACTGAGAAAGCAAAACCGTGCTAACGGCTTTATTTCTGGAGTATGTCGACGTGACCTCAGTGGCCCGCAAAGAGCCTGTGATCCCACAAGCCCTTAAACCACTTCTCTTGTCTGCAATAAAGCGTGCCCATCTGTTAAGGAAAGTGGATTAGCTAGTCAGAGGAAAATCGCACCGCTGCTTTCTTATGGTACCTCTGCTAAACTATTACAGTGCGTCCAGGGTATGCTGCTACAAGTGTGGATTTGGTTGCGTTATCATATCTCAAATGGAATTCGATGAGATAGACAGAGGAACTGCGGCTGCCCGGGAGAAGGCAAACACCGGCCTTCTGTGTCAGACACTGGGTGCGGCAATGCAAGCTGAGGAGACAATCAGACCTCTGTGCTGGAGGCTGGGGCGGCCACCCTCCGCTCCTACGCTGGGTTTTAAAACAGTCTTCAGCCCTGTGCTGGCTGTCTCCTCTCTCCCCTGCTCAGCACTGGGTTCTTCTCCCGGGGCTTATGTGCTGGCTGCCTCAGTCACTGGGGCCCATCTCGCTTGACAGTGGAAACGAGAAGCCCTGAGTTCTCCTGTGGCACAAAAGCCCCGGGGAAGAGAGAACTGTGTGTGAAAGGACTGGGCTTTCAAGCTTGGGACCTCAGAGGAGAGGCTAAGATCTGACAGGTGACATTACTCACCTGAAATCACAAAAAACACACACAAGGGTCTCTTCTTCATACCACAGCTCCTCTTTATACATGAGCAGAATACGTACACGCCTCAAATAATCTACACCCTGGAAACACAGATGTGTAGTTTCTCAATGTGTGCAAATAATATCAAAGTGACTTAAAATACTCAAAAGTACTGCGAGGAGGATTTTAGTCAAGGCTGACCTTAAATGGGTAGGAGTAGAGGCCTTCGGTATGAGTAGATCATTGAAATGAGGAAAGGTTAAACATCAGACATCAGAAAAGAAAGCTCTGAAGCAGCCCTAGTCACAGAAACTAATGGTCATCTACTCAGTACAGCCATGGAGACAATTTTTGTGTCAGTCATTTTTGGTCCGTGGGCAACTTGGCTCAAGTTGACAAGTGACCAGAGCAATCAAGATGGCAGATAGTGCCGGAGAGGTTTATTGTCCTAAAGGAGAGAGAAAAAAGGATTGCCACCAGAAGAAACAGACCATGGGCAGAGGGCAGAGAGACAGCAAACAGATGTTCAGCAAATAGTTCTTTAATGCTCAGTAGGCTGAAGCCAAGTGACGGGCTGCTTGTGTATTACACTCGTTATTAGTTTATTAGAATTTCTTCAGGGAGGTCGGGACGGGGTTTCTCTGTGCAGCCCTGGTTATCCTGGAACTCTGTAGACCAGGCTGGTCTCAAACTCAGAAATGCCCCTGTCTCTGCCTCCCAAGTGCTGGAATTAAAGATGTGCCAGCTGTTAATTTCTTGCTTGATTAAAGGAGTGAAACTCCACTGTGTAGTAACATCAATCTGATTTTTAATGCTAAGTTTCATCAAGAAAGACCCAATAACGTAAAGATGTTCTTATTATTATAACCATGAATTAAATTATTCAAATTTTAAAATGGTTTAGCCCCACCTGTCCACCACACTTACACATTAAATAGCTGAAGCTAGGAATTCAAGTCAAGATTTGGCTTTCAGAGTTCCCGTGAGTACGCTCTGAGACAGTCAGAGAAGCAAGTCACCTTTTAAACAGAGAAACCACTTCTCAATATTCCAGACAGAAATGTCAGAGAAAGCTAATTAGAAAAAACAAAAACAAATGTTCAAGTCTCTATCTGAGTTAAGAGGCCTTCCACAGTGTAGTGAACACATTCCATAGCAGCTCACCATGTATGTAGGACCTGGTTTGGAGTCAGTGAGATCTGAATTTTATTCTTGGCGCTGCTGCTTAATGGTGGTATGACCCCATGCAATCGACTTAACTATGTCGGAGAAACCTAATTTTTCTCACTTATGAGACAGAGTGTGTGTGTGTGTGTGTGTGAGAGAGAGAGAGAGAGAGAGAGAGAGAGAGAGAGAGAGAGAATGTGTGTGTGTGAGTGAGAGAGAGAATGTGTGTGTGAGAGAGAGAGTGTGTGTGTGTGATAGAGAGAGAATGTATGTGTGAGAGAGTGTGTGTGTGTGTGAGTGAGAGTGTGTGTGAGTGAGAGAGAGTGTGTGTGTGTGTGAATGAGAGAGTGTGTGTGAGAGAGAATGTGTGTGTGTGAGAGAGAGTGTGAGTGAGAGTATGTGTGTGTGTATGAGAGAGACAGAGTGTGTGTGAGAGAGAAAGTTGTGTGTGTGAGAGAGAATGTGTGTGTGTGTGTGTCAGAGAGAGAGAGAGAGAGTGTGTGTGTGTGTGTGTCAGAGAGAGAGAGAGAGAGAGAGAGAGAGAGAGAGAGAGAGAGAGTGAGAGTGAGATTTTGGTTCCTTTCCTAAAAGTCAGTGCAAATTTTTCAGTTAAATATCCTAGCCTTATTCTTTAGAAATAACCATTAAATTGTGCTACATCTGTGAAAAACAAATGCCTCACTCTGGAGTGATTTCCTCGGAGAGAGGGTGTGTGTCTCCTGATTCTCCGAGATGGGAAAATCCTGCCCAGAGCAATAAAGGAAATTGAAATTGTTGACTCTGAGAGGCAGGAAAGAGTTACACCGTTGGTCAAAGCCACATCACAGTTTATCCGTAGTCATTGTGCATGTCTCATCTCCACACTGCCATCCTGCAACCTGGTCTCCATGTTTGGGGACCATGAAATTATGACTCAGACAAAGGGGTCCACAGTCCCAGCTGTAAGACTTTTTGCTGTGACCCGTGGCGGCTTGCTTTATGCACAGAACCCTCAGCCAGATGAGAGCATTGGTCCAGTGCACTGTGTCCCCCAGTTTCATGTGTGCTGTCTATAAATCCGTCACTTTCATATGTCACCCACCCACAGAAACATGCCCGAGGCACCTCGGAAAATATAAAATGCTATTAGGGGAATTCATCTTTTACAGGAAAGCAGTTTGCTGCAGGCGGCTGTCACCGATGTTTTATTAGGTGCCAAGTGCTAATCTAATCTCAGCTGCTCCTTCTTCCGCTGTCAAGCCTCTCTCTCAGTGTTCCTGCTGTCTGCACAGCTCTGGGACCTAAACAGTCAGAAAAACACTGTGGGTTTTGTTTTCCATTTGTTTTTTTGTTTGCTTTCACTTTTCGTTGTGAGCTGCCTTGTGGGTGCTGAGAACCGAAACTAGGTCCCCTAGGAAGACCAGCCATTGTTCTTAACCATTGAGCCATCTGTCCAGCCTCCACAGGCTGGAATTCCAGGCTGTGGTTACCAGGAGGACTGGATGAAAGGGTCCGGGGCACACGGAGCCTGATGTCCGCCCAGGGGAAGTTTATCACTGGACCCTCAGCGAGCAGGTGCAGCGCCGGCAGCCCTCCATTATTACCAGCGGGGCTCTTTAGCCTCCTTTCCTTTTTAATTTTTTCCTTAGCGAACTCAACCTCTGGATACTTTCTTTCTATTACAGCTTCTGGCCACCCACACTGTTTCTTTTGCCACCTTGAACTTGGCTCTGACCGGGAAGTGCCTTCCAGATTTGCCAATCATGTAAACGTCGAGTTCAGCATGCCCACGACGTCTGCCTCCAAAGCAGCTGTGAGATCCATCTCTGTGGAAGACAAGCCCGATGTCAGGAAGTGGGTCAATTATTCCGCACACTACAGCTACAAGGTAGCCTCAGGAGGGCTTCGGGCCCATGTTTCCACATCCGTTTGTTAGCCCCACAGCTTCCCCTCGTGCCTTCCAGCAAATGCTTCTTATATCAAGGCACTTCACATTCATAGCTGTGGATGAATCTGCTCTGTTTAATGAAATGATCTCTCGTGGGTAAGAAGAGAGGCTAGGCCAAAAAAAAAAAAAAATTAAGGGGCTGATGAGACATCATGAATAGTAACAAAAAGAACAGTCGGACCAAGTGATACTTGTTCCCCGTCTGTGACAGGGTTCCTGTTTTGGTGTGAGGCACTGTAAGTAAGAGGGCAAACTTAAAAGCCAGCCCTTTCACAGTGACAATGGGATGGGGAACGTGGGAGGTGTCTGCAGTCAAAGCTGGAGAGCTGCTTTTATTGGGGGGAAACGGGGGTGTCTGAAGGCAGGATCCCTCCCTGTAGCTCAGCCCAACTTCAAGTTCTGCTTTCCTGCCTGTGAAGATTATAGGCATATCTCCATGAAGCAAGGGCTTACAACACACCAAAATGATAATTCCCCGCAGAGGTAGCCGTTTGGTAGATCAAGCTCCGAAGAGGGAAGAGAAAGGCATTGGTGAAAGGTTTCGCAAAGTCATTTGATCATTTCCTACATATAATGATTCCCACAGATTTATGTAATTTATTATTCCTTTTAAATATTTTCTTAGTTGTATCATGGAAAACTATTTCTTTAACTACCAAGAAGAACGAATGCCCCATCTTGTGGCCAGGGGAAAACTAGCAGTTCCCCACAACCATGGCTGTAAGCTACCTTCAGTTGTTGCCTCTAAAGGGAGAGGCTTAACATTCCGTGCAGTGATGAGAAGCACTTATGGGACCCCTAAGTGCAAAGGAGTGAGTCCCTTCCCAACTTACCAGAGGCTGTAGTCAGGGTGTGTTACTCTTTAAAAGGATTTTATTTATGTATTGAATGTGTGTGGATATTCTCTCACATGCATGCACAAACAGTGGCGTGCCACCATGTGGGTGCTGGGAATTGAACTCAGGCCCTCCAGAGGAGCATCCAGTGAGTGCTTTTAACCACTGAGCCATCTCTCCAGCCAAAAGAGCAACTTCTGGACAGTATTTTGCAGGAGATAGAATAGAACAATAAACGTTTCAATACGTATTAGTTTAGAGACATTTTTTTTAAATGAAGTAATTGGAGGTGCTTAAGAGGTCAGCTACAAATGGTTCTCTAAACCATTGTCAGTTGCCTACTAGAATCCCACACCATTGGATAAAGTCAGCTAGATCTTGCCCTTATCCCATGAACCTATGGAATAGTGGAGACAGGGACAGTGGATATATTCAGAGGAAACTCGGTCTCCCTCCTGAGTGGGCAGCAAAGGTAATATCTGAGCAAATCTGTGAGACAAAGGATGGATGAGAATTTTCCAGATGGACCATGAAGAAGGGGAATGCCACACCTCCACGGGGATCCTGGGATACTCAGGAGTAGGTGCTCCTCTGTGGCAGATGCCCAGAACATTCACAAAATTCCGGGCAATCCCAAGGGACCTCCGGGGTGCTTCTCCTCTCGCTTCCCCTTAGTCCTGACAGTTTCTTCGTCTTTTCTTTTGGCAGGTGGAAATTGAACAAAAAAAGAGTTTGAAGCCAGACTTTGAGGGAGAGGACTTGGAAAACCCAAAGGAATGTGGGGTACAGTGACAGTGACCCACCTCAAGGAACTGAGGACCGCTGACTCGCAACCGGGTGTCTTCCCCGAATAACTCAAGTTTAAGTCGACACCTGCTGCGGCTGCTCCACATTGGGGGCTGCCTACCTCCGTTTCCTGTGTGCACCTACCTGTGGGTCACAGGAAATCCTGAGGGGGGCTGCCTTCAGTAGGCCCCTTGACACTGAGCATGCCCGAAGTACGTGGCACACCTGGCTTCTGGAGTTTACCAAGTATTGAGCCTCCTTGTCTGTTTTCTGCTTGTATCATGGCACTGGTATGTGGTTTGTGGTGACTATTAGAAACCCAGAAAGAACCGCCAGCATCAGTGTTGGCACAATTTGCCCCCAGTACTCACATGTCACTTGTAAAATTCTGGAGAAAATAGCCCTGAAAGTTTATTAAGAATCCATCTCTATTGCTCCCTCTGTACAAGATTCCAGGAAGTTCCAAAGCCATTTCTTTGGGCCTGCTTTTCTAGATATCTCCATGTTTTTAAACATGGGCATTCTGCAACAGAGGTTTCCCAAATGTTTCCCTTCTGGTTCTAGATTGCTCAAGATCAAAACACTCTTTCAACTTCTTCTCCATTTGCTGTCTTAAATATGGTGCATGATGGGAAAGGCTCCATCTGATATTTTCAAATTTAGGTTTGGAGCTTAATTCCACAAATGGACTAAATTGGCTTCACAGTCTGTTAAAAACAAAAAAACAGAACTTATTTTTCTTACCTAAAAGGAGCATTAAATGTAAGCTTATATTTAGTTCGGAAGACAGCTTCGATCATAAAATATGCCAGATTCTCACTGGTCAGTTTTAATTCCTGAAACACAGCATGACTGTAATTCCGTGTGCGTAAAAGAGACACTTGGAAGTTCTTTTCATACCTCATACACAATGACTGTTACACATCTCTTCCCTCAAAATTCAGAGGAAACTTAAGCTAAAAAGATCATTGTAAAAGCTGAGTTTGGATGAGCTTTACCCCGAATTCTGAGGTTGGTTAGTTACACTATTGTGAAAGCTCAAAAGGGTGGTGGCGCACACCTTTAATCCCAGCATTTGGAAGGCAGAGGCAAATGGATTCCTGAGTTCAAGGTCAGCCTGGTCTACAGGATGAGTTCCAGGACAGCCAGGGCTGCAGAGAGAAACCCTATCTGGGAAGAAAACAAAAAACAAAAAAACAAAAAACAAACTAAAAAAGGCAGAAGGCTCCAGTGTAGGGCTGGGGAAAGCCGGTCTCCCAGTGTCATGACCATGAAATCCTGATTCCCAGACTCAGGCCAGCATCCCTTTCCTTACATTTCCCACCCTGCCCCCTGCTCCCCCACCCCTGCTTATTTGTACTCTGTTGATTGCTCTCATGAAGAAAAAAGTGAGGGGACTGAGTACATATTTTATCAGACTTGGGGAATATATGGAAATAAGTAGAAAATGCCTGCAGTTTGGGACTAACTGATTCAAGCTTTTTTTTTTTTTTTTTCAGCTCCTATCTAGTGATCTAGGTATTAGAAATCATGGCAGTGCTTTGAACCATGTGTTTAACTCTCTAAGCATTAGATTGGAATGAAAAGGACAAGCTACATAGGCCCACATGAGAAGACCTGTATTTTGAGTTTTTCAAATGCAACCCTTTCAGTATAGAGGGGTGTGTGTGTGTGTGTGTGTGTGTGTGTGTGTGTGTGTGTGTGTGTGTTTTGATGAGAACTAGGGAGACTTGATATTAATAGCAGTCCATATAGAAATGTTTTCTTGCTGAGTTCAGTCTTGAACCAGGGATAGATCCACAGCTATTCTCAAGGCTAATTCCTTCTATCTGTGGTGGTAGGTCATTAACAACTGTGCATGATGCACTGGCCTGTGCATGCCTGAATGGAGGGTTACATTCAAGTATGGCTACTGTATTTTAGGGGTGACACTAATAAGTCGACCGTATCCACAAGCAGGTGACCAGGGTTGTGACGATCCTGGTTATATAAGGAACAGGGGGCAGCTCTCCTGCAGAACAGAGGGCATAGCTGGGAAGGGAGTGCAGGGAAGTTGGGAAATGAAAGAACAGCCAATAACCAACTCAAGGTTTCTGCTGCACTAGGGAAAGAAGAGGAGTTAGCATAACCTCAAAGGCAAAAAGAAATAGGAACAGAAGAGAACTTTCCAGATGACAGATGTTTGCTCAGTATAAGAATCTCCTAGGAAAGAAGCGTTCTAAAGTTGAGAGGGTCAAGAAGATTTCCTGCTGCAGCTAGTGCCCAAAAGTCAACAGAGCCACCTATCCCAGGTGCTCCGGAAGGGACTATCACACTGGAGTGGTCAAGATGGCAGGAAAACTCTTATTCAAACAGCCTTGATGGGAATGAGGCTGGCTAGCTCCAGACAGCCTTTCCTCTGTGGGTTTTTTTTGTGCTGTTGGAGGGCAGTGGAGCTCTCGAGAAGAACTCAGTCATTGAAGTCCATGTCATTTCCACTGTAAGGCTAACGATCTTGAGATCAGCTGACCAACAGGCTGGGCAGTCGGCAGGATAGGGAAGGTCTTCCCTGGCCTAGCCCTGTGCCAGGAGCCCTGCCCGGGCTGCTAACATGCACAGCACCTGTTTTCTCTTGTCCCTCCCACCCCCTTGGTTTAATTCTTCCTGCCTTGGTGCTTCACCTGGACTGTTTAGATTTTTGTTTTTGTTTTGCCCTAATCAAAAGGTGAAAAAAAAATCCCCTCTGTGCTATTTATATTTAGCAAGCAAATTATCACTAATTTTTAAGTATAGACCACCCTCTGGGTTCCATCAAATTTGGTTCACCTCTACTGCGCTTAGGGTCATATGGATAACATGTAAGGAGGTGAAATGTAGTTCAGAACTTACTGAAAACCTACCTAAAAACTGGAATTGGGCAAATCACCCTTTTCATGTGCAGAGTGTATGCTTGCCACAGCGGCCCTCAACTTTTATTTTCCTGTGCTTACAAAAAAAAAAATCTAAATCTGTTATCAACGACATAAAATTTTGAAAAAGGATTGATTTTTACCAATACAATTAGGACACATCAGTTGTCACATAGTATCCAAAGCTATTTTTAAGTCTAGGGCTTCTCTGTTTCAACTTTACAGTGAGACAGGACAAAAAGTAAATAAGCCTTCCAATATATCAGACAAGAGGTCTGGTCATGTAGCTCAGTAGGAGAGAACTTGCCTACCATGCACAAGGTCCTGGGTTCAACCCCCAGTACCACAGAAACAACAACAGAAAAGAGTGGTGGGTATTTAGAGGGCAGATCCCTGAAGCCCCTCTTGTTGACACAATGCTGGTTACTCCTTGGGAAAAGTTAGCCCCTTCTTCCTTATCCTCTGGACTTGTTTCCTCATCTACCCGAGACCTC